>NW_008236213.1:2434305-2467056 GCF_000691975.1 Corvus brachyrhynchos | reverse complement strand
CAGCAGGAGTGCTGGGTGTTGGTGCTGACAGTGGCCTAGGATGGCATGCCTGGGTGAAGAGACAGTCCCTTTCTCAGTGTACATCCCATGCCTGGCACGGAGCAGTGGGCCCACCCTTGTGCTGCTTTGAGGATGCTGCTGCACACCTGCCCTCTGCCTAACAGCAGCATGGCAGCTCTTGGCAGTGCTCATTGCTCCCAGCCTCGTGTTTGGGGTGAGGTCTTTGCTCCTGGGTGCTCCATGTTTTGTGTTACTCTCCACAAGGCATGGGTGCTGGCAGCCCATGGTGAGAGCACTGCACCACAGCTATTTAACAAAAAGCTTCTGTGCATGCCATGAGCATAGCAGCCTTTAAACTCTATGGAGGAGGAGCAGAACTTCTCTGTGCTAAAAACTTTAAAAGTACATTTTCACATCCACATGTCTGAGTGGGAAGAAAACGATTTACTTCTGATTCAGTATAATTTACTTGTCACTATGCCTATCTTGCTCATGGAAATAAAATCGGGGTTCAGAATGGAATGCAAGTAGGGGGTTGCTGCAAATGAAACCATTCATTCATCAACAAAAAGTGGAATACGAGATTATTTTGCTAGAATCTTGCAGCACATACAACTGGATAGTGAAAGAATAAGTAGTTCTCTATATGTGCCTTTATCAATGGTGGGTTTTCATTTATCATTGCCTTTTTCCCCCCTTACAAATAAAACCTATCAAAGAAGAAAAGAAGATTGAATGAGAGAGAATTAGTTACCATCTGACAAATGTTTTATCAGTTACAGACTATTCAGATAGTTATGAGAACACACAATGCAGCAATGAAAGGAAAATTAGCTTGCCTTTCTATCAAGAAAACAAATTTTGCAGGAAACAATGGGCTTGTGTTTCAGCAAACACTCAGAACTTCACACTAGCAGTCAAAGGTAAGCAGAGAAAATGACAGCTAGTAGCAGATGTAGGAGAGAGGTAACTGGCTAGGAGGAGTTCTGTCTCTGCTCTCTGGGTGTGAGAGATTTGTGTTGGGTTAGTCCACCACAGGCTTGTCAGCATGCAGTAGTTCAGAGTAACACTTCCCAGAAGGCGTTGTTTGGCGTTTGCAGTGTAGCAAAGACATCTCTGAATTGTGTGACACTGATCTGAGTCAGCCTTGTGATGCACAGGTAGGAATTTTGCACATTAATTTCTGTCTACGCTGAGTCCGACCATGAACCAGAGATTCAGTTTCTGTCATTATTACTATTTGGAGTACTTTTTTTCCAGTTCATGTAGTAAGAGAGACCTGTGTTAAGCCCACCAAAATGGCACCCTGTAGCTCATTGCATGTAGGAACAGTACCCAAGTGGTGTGCAGAAAGGCACTCCTAGCACTAACTTACTCACAGCATCCCTCTGAAGAAACTGTTCCCAGCAGTAGGTTTTGGATCCATGCTGGAACACACTGGTCTGAAAGACTGGGGACCAGAAACTGAGAAAGAAAAGGGCTAATTTGTCTGTCTTACTGGAAGTCCCCTCTGTCAGTTCACACAGAGAATACTCATATTTTGGGTTCCATCATTGGCCTTTGATTTTTTTCACCTTGTATGACATTTGAGCAAAGTCTTCTGTTTCCTGTGGTGATCCTAGCTCAAAAACACCAGGTCTCAGTTCTAAATTAAAAGGCTGCAGTCAGGTCTGTGAGCATCTCCCACTTGTCTGATGGTCAGACTTCAAGACCCGATGCCACAAGCTATTGAGAAAAGTGATATCTGTATGGGATCAGAACACCTGCACTGAAACAGTGGTGTATGCCAGGGAAATAATACTATCATCAGGAGTTCCCTGTAGAATAGTTTGTGAGCAATCTTGGAGACCACAAGGAAATACCCTAACCTGGAAGCAGGCTTTTGTAATGCAGCAGTTCAACAGACCCTCCTAAGCAGGAGCAGGTAATGGGTACAACAGGATCTCAACTGAGACTCACAGCAGTCTTTCAGGAAATTGCTAAAGACTTTCCTGCTTAAACCAAATGAGAACCTCTCGACTGTGAAGTGGTATAGGCAATGCAGAGACAGCAAGGATATGTGAGCTTGGTTGGAAAGTGGGTAAGTGTGGACACTGTGTGCCCTCTGATGCAAGAGAGACAGGGCCTACACAGGCAGTTCAGGTGTGTAGCAGCAATGCATTAAAAAAAGGACAATTTGATGAGAGTTGAGGACAAGGTTTTTAATCTTCTTCCCAACTTCTATTACTGTAAGGAAAATAAAACATACAGACTTATTTTGTTTTTTCTTAAAAACACCTAAAAGAATGGTGGGTACTTAACAAAAAATAAACAGTGTTTTCTTCGATGTATACTTGCAACAAGAGGAGACATTTGGTTCTCAAATGGGAGTTGCCAACTTCAGCTTCAGGTACTACAGCAGAAAAGAAACCTGTGGGTAATTAATTTATGTGAATGAAACGGTTTGTCTGCTAATGATATTTAGCCAAACTTGCTGAAGAAATAACCCAGTGTGTTACGTCTACCCATTCTTGCAGTGATGCTGTTATAGCTGTATTTGTTTCAGTCACTGCTTCAGCTCAATTATTTGCATGAAATGGGCTCTCATTTTTCTCAGTACATTGGAGCTGAACATCTCCATAGCAGTTTCCACTCTGTTTTATATTAGTACTGTGCAATGTCCTCTTTATTTCTTTATAGTTGTGTATAATACAATGGCTTTCAGTGAGACTATAAGAGCAAATCTAGAAAACATCATTTACACTTGCTTTTTTCTTCAAAAATATAATGGCAGAAGAAGTAGAAAAGGAATGCTGACAGCTCAATATCACCTATTATAAAATTGCTTGTATTTTTCCAAAAGCGTATTAATTTTCCACAATTTATGTAGATCATGTGAACTCTACATGACCCTCCATCAGCCTGCAAATGCAGTATACTGTGGAAAAATACTAACTCCGGCTCATTAGCACGGGTTGCTAGATGCCCATTCAGTTTTCAGAATGACATTTTGTTAATGATGCCAGAAACATTTTATATTTTAAATTGTGTGGTTTTCCTAGTACATTTAAAAAGAAATCCTTTATTTTCTGACAAAGTGCAGCAACTGAAACTGGAAATAATAGTTAGCAGCTCTGGAAAATAACTTGTCAAAATGCCCTTGATGTAATTCTTGGGAGTCTTAAACTTATGAATAAGAAGATATTTTCAAGAAAATAGAGCTCATGCATATAAATGTGAAGTACAAGTGGTTTTCTTTTAGATATTCATTGGTTATTTATTCATACTTGAAAAAGGTGTCTGTCCCTCAGTTTTCTAGCCCTAGGCTTAGACTGGCACTTGAGAGACACATAGTAGAAACCACAAGTACAAGACAAGGACACATTAGTGCCTTAAAGAATACAGTGTTGTCAGCAAATATTTAGTAATTTCAGCTGTTGGACCAGTTACAGAAATCAGACAATATTCCCTTCAGAAAGATTCACTATTGAAAACACACATCCTACATGCTAACAGAAAAATATATCTGAAACCCTGGACATGAAAGTGTAAGAGAAATATAAAATAACTACAAAAGCATATGATCTGCTAGCTTGCTGAATAATTCCACTATTAGTGCAAATGGCAGCTTTTACAGTTTCAGAAATATGGCAGTCCTCTGGTAAGAGCCTCTCTTAGTGCCTCCTATCAATTAAGTACCAAATCTGCGGTCTTCTGAAACATCAGTTCCTTAAAATGATGGTGATTTCTCGGCTGATTTCTTACTCTGCAAAAAGATAATGAGGGCTCAGGTGCTGACATTGACCATATTACATTGACTTTGAGGGACAAAAACCCCACACAGAGGATTAACTATTTTACAGAATGTTCAGATAAGTAGTTTTTGCACAGTAATGTAAAGGCATGTGTGTAAAGGAGAGGTATCATGTATAATAGCCTTTGTATTTAAATGGAGATGTAGATGTGCCTGCTAATACACAAACTGATCAAATGTCTTTCTGTCTCTAAGTTTACGGTGGAGTGGTTATGGCACATTTTTAAAAGTTTCGGTAAATTAAAAAATCAACTATTTGTAAGAGAAACCTGCTCAGAACATTTCCACAGAAAAGCAGTGCTCTAGAAAGCACTAATAAGTGCAAGCTTAAATGCTTTTTTTAAGTGAGCACATTCTGGTGTAGTTTTGGGTGGAGAGGAAAGGAAAGAAGGGCTGTGCTCTCTTATCCCCATGGACAAGAGTAGAACTACAATGAAATGTGATAGAGCTTCTGGCTTGACCTTCTACATAAATATGATCAGTCAGTGGTAGGTCTTGTGTTTGCAACAGCAGTTTAATAAACATAATCTCATGAAAATGCTCAGAGATAAATCTGAGGTGAATGAATCTCAGCTGCTGACCAGGAACAGGCTTCTCCAGTTGACCCCTAAGATTAAACAAAGGCAATTGTCTTACAAAAGAGCTCTTACTGGTCACAGAGCACAAACCACCAGTTAGATTCACAACTTCATACTTGATGACACAAAATTTCACCATGAAGGAACCAGTTAGCATGGGAAGACACTAATGCTTGGTCATGAAAGAAGTGATCTCCCTCTGTTGAATGTTACATGTTTTTAATGTTGAGCTATACTTGGTTTTTTGATGGACACACTTTTAAGCCAGATCCTACACAAGATTTTGTCAAAAGCTTTTGTCAAAAGCTTGTTCATTTGCATTTCATTAAGAAAATTACTTATTTAGAAAAATACAATGAATCATTACCTACCACAGTTGTTAGTAAGAACTGGAATAGTTAAAATATACAAATCCTGATGTTGCAAAAATTCCTTTCCCCTATTCTTTGTTTTTATTAGTGCAGCATTTTTTTAAACCACTCTGAAATTATTGTATAATCATACGTTGTGGCAATAAAGCTTTGGTTTGCCCCGTATGTTCGTCTCATTTTAAATTTTAATTGTGTTAGTTTCTAAAATGTTAAGGAAGCATTTAAATAGAGGTGGGGCCCAGATGGATTAATGAGATCTACAGCTGAAATCTTAGCATACTAACATTAAGAGCATCATGACATCTTGGCATTTGGTGAGGAAATTAAAAAAAACCCCAACCTCTCACTTGCTGATATGAAATGAAAATGTTATATCTCCTCTTGTGCATCCAACTGCACCAGCAAGTGAAAAGGTGTTAATAAGGAAGAGTATTGAGCAGGGTGACTCTTCTAGCTGAGAAAAACAGGATGCATTTATGCATCATTTCCAAATGGAGTTCTAGACAAAGAGTAGGTAGCAAAAGGACCATATGTTCTAAAAAAAAAGAGCTGTGAGATCTCGCATGGCATAATGAAAACTGTGGAAAGGCATATTTATTAGGAAAAAAAAAAGAGTGAATATTCACAGAGAAGAGTGGATTGGTACTGTTCTAAAGCTTATAACTCTCCCCAGGCCATTCGTCTTGGTTTCTCTCTGCAGCCATATCCCCTTGAAACACAGTGTCTTTTGTCTCATTTGACTTTCAGACTGTGTTGAACCAAAGTTCATGTGAGAGTCCCTGTTTGGTCACTGAAAACATAGGCAAACCTGATGGAAAAGAGATGGTTTTGGTTTGCAGTACTTCTTCTGAGTAAGTAATTTGAGTGATTCATTCCTAAGTATTATCATTTTTATTCTCAGTGCTGGAGGGGAGGATTGGCATTATAGTGTGCTGTGAATGCAGTGATGAATGTAACTTCAGACTGTGTCATTATGTGCATTCCCATCAGAGAGAGAATAAAAACAACTTTCTTGCATGAATTGTGGAAATAAACCCTCAGGATTTTTACTGATGCAAGTGGATACAAAATATAATATTGACCAGCTCTATCAACCTGTGTGAAATGACTTTGCTATCGTATTTCCATCCTTTCTGAAGACTTAGCACTTCTTTGAAAATCTTGGAAAGCAGTGAAATCAAAAATTATAGCAGGCAATGGGCAACGTAGAGGGTTGGTCTGACTGACTAAAGTATTGCTAGGCTAATCTGTACAGGTTTGAATTGCAGTTACTTCTGTTCTCCTGTCTTTGAACATTAATTTAGATGTATGCCTTCTGTTTCTTTTCTTCTCCCTATTTATCACGAACATTAAACTTGTAGGAGGGCAAAGTTTGATGCCTAGCTTAAGGCAGTAAAACAAATACAAAACAAACTGTGCAGTCCCCAGGATTTCAGTGCTTATTTGCTGACAAAACAACAGAACCTAAGTCTAGCTAGTTAGCCAGATAATTCAATTCACAAGAGGATGCAAATCTATTTATACAGAATTATATTTATGATAACAACCTATTTTGGAGACAGAGAAATTTATGGAAGCACATGTCTTCAGTGCAGCAAAGTCCCAGTCTTTAACTATCCCTCCTGAATCCAAAACAAACAAAATATTACATTTCCCCTCCAAAATAGATTTTACAAAATAGACAGCCTGTTTGTTTACCTGAAGTGCAGGCCAAAAGTCTTTTAATGTACATTAGTGAGAAAGTGGAAGTAATTCTTAATGGGATCCTGACCTAATTAAGAAAATATGAAAAACTTCCCTTGGGTACCTAGATTGTATGTAGGTTAAACATTCATTCTCAATCCCTCATGTGTCTCTCCACTGGGAAGAATATGAAATTATACATGGATTTGCATTTTGAAACTGAGCTCACAGTAGAGACAACTCCTTTGACCCTTTACAGGTGAGGAATCCTTACTGAGCTGCTGACTACTCACGATACATCAAGCACTATGAAACACATCTGTCTCTTTCATAGTAATACTGCTTCTGCCAGCTGTTAACCTGGCTTTTGATTAGTCAGTGGAACAGAAAAGACTGAAAATGCAGCAAGAGATGAAATTGGCACCTGTGAGACAACATAATAATAATTTCTGTTCTAATTATACATAATGACTAGGTTGAAGTTCAGCCTTTCCTTGCAAGTCTTATTTCTGAAAATATTCCCAATACTGTTTCCTTCCTGCTGTTTTTTCTTCATTTCTTGTGAAACATAAAAATCTTTGTGAAGATATGCTTCATGTTCAGCCTTACCTGTGGGAGCAAAGGAAGGATGCATAGTTCATACCGTTTGCCTTATTAAGTCTTTCAACAAACTGGAACTTCATCCAAATAATCAGATGTTTTCTTCAGTAATATCTAAATATTCATTGATTATGGTTATGATCCTGAAGCTTTGAAGAGTAGAAAGGCTTCCTACTGTGTCCAGAGAGTTTTTATTCTGGTTTCCCACAGGGCAGGCACTGACGTTTAAGGCCAGATCAATAATAGGAACATCCTTGAGTCCGATTAGGTAACACTGGATACTACTACCAGTCAGTTCTTACAGCTTCTCAGCAAAACATGTTTATAGAGATGTTTCAGTAAAATAAGGTGCTATTGGTAAAAAAAATTGCAACAAACTTTGGATAACTTTACATTTTTCAGTTGCTCTTTTTCTTGACGCATTAGGTTGTATGGTTAGTTTTCAATTTGAATTGTGGACTGAGGAACACATATTTCAGTGGTATTACCAGCTCTTTAATAGAAGTTCTGTGAGGGTATGTTATGTTGACAGCCTGGGGATCAAAAGTCAGTTGTGCTTAGTCTACTCCATGTACTAAATGCTCCTCTTGTAATGCCAGTACATTTTCTAATCTGTGACATCTCTTCTAGCATCAGTACCCACCAAAATACCAAAAGAAAGAGGAAAATAACTAGTAAAAACTTCCAGATAGCAAATATATGATGACAGAATTTAGTTTTAAGCCAACTTCATATACCATTTCAGTGCTTAACTGCACCCTCTAAGGTATGGTCAGGCTCTTCTGAAGTGTTAACAGAAGAAGATATTGTAGGTGAGTTATTAATAATGATGCATTTGTATAAATAAGAATTGTTTATAATGGAGAACTAGGCTCCATGTATAACTAGGTTTTCATGTCTAATTTTTAATGGCGTGTCTTTCTTTTGAAATTTCAATGCTTTTTTAAGTAATGAAAAAAAAAGAATGAAATAATATAGCTGGATATGCTTCAGTGGTGACTCACCAGAGCTTCTGTTCAGTTACATCATGTCCTTCTCTCATGGGCACAGGATTCCCCTTTGGGACTTCAGCTTCCAAAGCTGAAAGGTTTCTACGTATTTCTACATATTACTCACAGGAAAGCTTATGAGTTGTCATAGGACATGAAGTATGAGATGGAATATGAAGCTTCTTAATGTAACTCATATGAAGCACCCGAGAATTTTTACAAATAAAAATATTTGTATTTTAGCTGGAGTGTTTCAGTTTTTGAGTCATCATCTAAAATTTTATGATTTCAAGACAAATAAAAGAATACTGGTCACTCAAATGCAATCACTTCTTTTATTTTTATAACACATCAGCTTTCTGTGCTGCAGGCTGGTAGCTCTGCACAAAAGGAGACTTACCATGACTGGCATGTCACTTTTTTTTACTACTCTGCTCTTCAGCATTTAATAGGACACAAGGTTGATCTGATTATGTGCCCAAACAGCACGTACAAGTGTTACTTTCTGTTGTGACTCCCTGTAAAAATTTGAGTGTTACAGACGATACAAAGTTTCTGTATGGAAGTATGGAGGCTTTCTCTATGGACTAACTTATTTAGCAGCTTTTGTTCACTTCTTAATGAGAATGCTTAAAGCAAGAAATATCAGGAAAAATACGTTAATGATTGAGGCCACTTATTCAATATACTGTCTCTGGATAACTGCTGGTGTCAAAGATGGGATTCATCTGACCCATTTTAGAAGTTTACTTTGATGGGATGAGTTGTGCCCTCCATTTCTTTTTTTACACTGAGCAGAAAAGTACAACTATTTCAGATGTAAGCCTCTGTATTTATCAGTGGAAACCCACTGTTATGGTGGAAGACTAAAGGTTTTATTTAACAGGGAATGGAAGAGAATAACCACTCAGGGTCTTTCTCTCACCCTCCTCGTCTCTGGAAAAATAATAATCTGGCAACCAATGTGGGCTGTAGAGACAAAATCTTACAAAAGAAACCAAGGTAAATCACACTGGTCAGATTGTGAAAACAGCTACCACTAGTGAGCAGTCACATTAACTATTACAGACAACAATGCGAATGTTTCTCTCAGCAATGCTTACAATCTGCCCCTGAGATTTAAAGGCAATGTTGGAGGGGAAAAAAGTTTAAACAAAAACATGGATCTGGAAGGGTGGAAGTAAAAGGAGAGACAAAAAATGGGAGAAGTAATAGGGGAGAAAGTCTGAGAAAATAGTAAGTTTCAATGTTGAATTTCATGCTTAAGATCCTGAAAAGGTTATGAAGCTCATCTGAGAGAGGAGATTGATTGAAATTTCATGATTATAACATAATGCAAAATATGATAATTATGTAATTTTTTCCTTTGGAAAAATTTTATTGAGCTATATCTAAATAAAACTTTTATAAAGACTTTTCTGCATTGTAGCAGAGACTTTCTGATCAAACTGTATATGTATGGAGATTATTTACTGCTTAACACTTACCTAGAGTACTGAAGAAGTGCCCAGTCTTCTTAATTTGTATTAGGATTTAAACCTCTGCCACCTTCACACGTGCCTTGACAAGATGATTTGGTTATTCTGGCACAAGATACTCATGGATAATCACATGGTTTGACTAAGGCAGAAGTATGCAAGAGTTATCAGCAGGAGACTCCTTGGACTAATTCAGCCCTCTGATTATTACCCACTGCTGGTTCTCCAGTTCAGCAGTGATAAACTAGGTAAGAGAAATCCTAGGGCAACCAAAAAGAACTTCAGAGCATTGGGGCAGCCAGTTGAAGGGACAGGAGCACACATGGTGTTTTTCTTAACTCCTTTGGTAGCAGGAAAGAATGCCAAAAGGAAAAGGAAAGTCCATCTGATAAGCACGTGGCCTAAAGACTGGTGCCATGGGTGGAATACTGGGGTTTTTTATCATGCAATGGTTCATACAGCACCAGGCATGCTGGAGAGAGATGGAGTTCACCTGTTTAAAAAAGTGAAAAGAATTCTAGACTGTGAGCTGTCAGGGCTGATTGACAGGGTTTTAAACTAGGTTTGAAGGGGAAAAAGCTAACACCAGCCTTGACAGAGATAAACCTATGGGTGGCATACTGGTGTTGGGAGTGAAATTCATACCCAGGGAAGTGCAGCTACACCCTGCTGACTCTGAGCTGTGCTGGCCATGCTGGAACACACTTGTAGTCTTATGGATATCACCCAGGGACTCCTGAGGTGATATAAGCCAACAGGGAAACACCAGAGAATTATTTAAAAGGAATTAAGGTGCATTCTTCTAGGAAGGTAACATGGTTGACAACCCATCTGAGGTGCCTGCACACCAATGCATGCAGCATGGGCAACAAATGATCCACCATTTCTAGCCACCATGTTGCTAGAAAGCTATGACCTTGTTGCCATTACTGAAACCTGGTGGGATGAGTCCCATGATTGGAATGTGACTATCAATGAGTACAGGCAGTTCAGAAGTGACAGAAGAGGAGGGACAAGCAGAGGGGTTGCCCTCTACATCAAGAGTGATTGAGTGTGAAAAGTTGTGTCTGAAGAACAGCCCCGAGCAGGTTGAAAGCCTGTGGTAAGAACCAGAGACCGAGGTAACAAAGGGAACCTTGTGGTCAGCATCCACTATGGGCTGCCTGAACAAGAGGAGCCTGTTGATGAAGCCTTCCTGCTCCAGTGACAGGAGGCATTGTGTTCACAGGCCCTTGTCCTGCTGGGGGACTTCAGCTACCCCAATATGTGCTGGAAAAGAAGCACAGTGAGCTGTAGACAATCCAGGGGACCGCTGGAATGCATGGAGAACACCTTATTGACCCAGGTAATAGACAGCTCTACTGCAGGGGTGGCATTACTGGACCTGATGGTCACCAGTGCAAGTGGGCTAATTGGGGACATCAAGATTGAAGGCAGCCAGGGCTGCAGTGATCATGCACTGGTGGAGTCGGCAGTCCTGAGGGGTATGGGACAGATGAGGTGTAAAGTCAGCCCCCTGAACTTTAGGAAAGCAGACTTCAAGCTTTTCAGGGGAGTCTCCTGGGAAACTGCCCTCAGACAGTGGAACAGAGCTGGAAAACTTTGAAGGAAATCTTCCACAGAGTGCAAGAGCTGACAAATCCTAGGAGCAAATTGGTCAAGGAAGGCAAGAGACCAGCATGACTGAGTAGGAATCTGCTGGAGAAACTAAAAGGGAAGAAGCAAAAACACAGGCAGTTGAAGGACAGGCAGATGTTCAGGGAAAAGTATAGACGTGAAGTACGGTAGTATAGAGATGGGGTCACAAAGACCAAGGCAAAGGTGGAGCTGAACTTGGCAAGGAACACAAAGAATGTCACGAAGGGCTGGTATGTTAATCAGAAAAGGAAGTTCAAGAAGGAGTAATGGTCCGTGTTAAAGAAAGCTGGTAACAAGGATGAAGAGAAGGCCGAGTTACTCAACAATATTTTTGCCTTGGGCTTCAGTGATAGCCTCTCCTCCCAGACTTCTCAAGTGGATGGACAGTAGGATGGGGACTGGGGGAGCAAAGTCCCTCCCACTGTAAGTAAAGATCAGGTTCATTACCACCTGAGGAGCCTGAATGTATGGAAGTCAATGGGACCCAATGAGATGCATCCCAGAGTCCTGAGGGTGATGCAGGTTCCAAGCCACTCTCCATGATATTTGAAAAGTCACAGCAGTCAAGTGAATTCCCAGGTGACTGAAAAAAGAGAAACATTGCGCCCAAATTTCGAAAGCATAGAAAGGAGAACCTCAGGAACAGTCAACTTGTCAACCTCAGCTCTGTGCCTGGGAAGATCGTGGAACAAATCCTCCTAGAAGCTGTGCACATGGAAGACAGAGAGGTGATTTGGGACAGCCAGCACAGCTTCACCAAGGGCAAGTCCTGCCTGACCAACTCAATGGTCTTCTGTACTGGAGTGACACCATCAGTGGATAAGAGAAGGGCTGTGGGTGCCCTGGACTTCTGTAAAGCCTTTGACATAGTCTTCCACGACATCCTTCTCTATAAATCAGGAAAAGAGGGATTTGATGGGTGGACTGTTAGATGGATAAGAAATTGATTGGATGGTCACTTTCAGAGGGTTGTGGTCAAGGGCTCAGAGTCCCAATGGACACCAGTGACAAGTGGTGCCCTCAGGGGTCTGTACTGGGACCAGTGTTATTTAATGTCTTCATCAGTGACATAGACAAAGGGATCGAGTGCATCCTCAGCAAATTTGCAGATGACCCCAAGATGAGCGGTGCTGTTGACACACCTGAAGGATGGGATGCCATCCAGAGGGACATGGACAAGCTGGAGAAGTGGGCCCATGGACTTTTATGAGGTTTAACAAGACCAAGTGCTGGTGCTGCACGTGGGTCAGGGCAAACCCTGGTATCAGTCTAGGCTGGGGAATGAACAGACCATGCATGGCCCTGCTGAGAAGGACTTGGGAGTTCTGGTGGATGAAAAACCCAGCAAAACCCAGCCATGGGCACTCACAGCCCAGAAAGCCAAAAATGTCCTGGGCTGCATCCAGAGCAGTGTGGGCAGCAGGGCCAAGGAGGGGATTCTGCCCCTCTGCTCTGCTCTGGTGAGACCCCACCTGCAACTCTGCATCCAGCTCTGTGGTTCCCAGCACTAGAAGGACATAGACCTGTTGCAGTGAATCCAGAGGAAGCCACCAAAATGATTAGAGGGATGGAGCATCTTTCCTGTGAGGAAAGGCTGAGAAATTTGGGGTTGTTCAGCCTGGAAAAGAGAAGTCTTCAGAGAGACTTAATTGAGGCCTTTCAGTACCTGAAGGGAGCCTACAAGAAAGATGGAGAGGGATGTTTTATAAGATCATGTAGTGACTGAACAAGGGGGAATGGCTTCAAATTCAAAGAGCAGAGGTCAACAAGGCCAGTTTCTCTTTAATGTTGTTTCCCTTTATCCTTCCATGGGTCTTGAAGAGTCGAAACCATGCAATACACTAAACTGGGTGCAACACTCCTGGAAGGAATACAGAGGTCTCCAGAGTTTGCAACTTGCCATCAGTAATTGCTGTACCTCATCTTCTCTCCATTTCTGGGAAAATACTTTTTAACAATTCATTATATATTTGTCCTATAAGCACTTTAATTGAATGGCTGTTGTGGACCATGGAATATGAATCTGGTGTGTGCATGTGTAAACCAAAAAATTATTCAACTAAAGGAAGAAGAAGTCTAGTGAGAGTTTGGATGACATTTTTTAAAATTGAATGATACAATTCAGCCTCTTTCTTAAAGAAAGAAAAATGAAAAGATGTTCTTCCATTTTAAATATTTCATACTCATCTGGATTTATTTTCCCTTCATCAGTGCAATTCTTCCAACACCTTTGATCTTATGTGTTTTTTTCCCCTTCAAGATTACCTGCTCTCTATACTCTCCTCAAGTAGTCCGAGCAATGAAATTTTTAAAAATGTTATTTTCCTATGTTTAGTCAGTACCTGATATTTGGAAACTGTGTGCAGTAGATCAGGAATGTGTCTGACTTGGAAACCTGAATGCAGGTCCTAATGTATGTACATATTCACAGTCAGGATTCTGGCCTGAAGGACATCTTTATTTCAACAACTGCTCTTATCCAAATTCAACTGAATTTCAAGACAGATGCAAGAGTAGATGCATAAGTATAATAGGTTAGCCTTCTGTTGTTGTTAACAGAAACGTTTTTCTTTTTTTTTTTTTTCCTGAACATGTGTGTTCTGTTGGAACTAAAATGAATTTGATAATCATTGAATCAACTTGAATGACCACAGCCGGATGGAAGACTGATCAGGCTGGTAAGGCTCCTCACCTGTACTCTGTGTGACTGATACAAATTCAACCTGTTTGCATTTTCTTCCTCGTTTCATTTCACATAATTATATCTGAAGAGAACAAAGCAGGATATTTCCTGTAAGGTTGCCTTTTTCTGTGAAATATGTTGGATGCAAATGAAGCTGTACAAAGTATTATGTATATCCATCACACAGCTTCTGTCAATTTATCTTCAGGAACAGCTAAAAAGAGCAGCATGGAGGATTCACAGGGTATGACAATGTATGAGTAAGATAAAGGTTTCCCTAAAGCAACAGGGTTAACTAGATCCTGCGAGGATTAGTTTTCCAAGAGTTCATCCTTTTGGTATCTCTCATAGTTCTTACTGAAAATTAAATTAACATTATTCATGAAAATTACCTAATTTATTGGCTTTTTTGCTTACTTTAGTACCTACAACCATATGCACAGCAATGAATAAATCTTCTACATTTAATTACTCTCGCAAAAAGTCAAAAGAGGTTTCAGACACAGCATTTGTTTCCTGCAAAAATAAAAAAAAAACACGAAAAAGCTTCAGCTCCACAATTTATTCAAGTTCTTTATGACAGTTTCTTTCCAGACTAAACCAAACCATTGTGTTAAACAATACAGAAACACTTTTCTGACTATATCATAGAGTCTTATTTCACTGAGACTTAATTTATTCTTTTTGTTTTGATTTTTTTTTTTTAACCAATTACAATTTTGTTCAATTTTACTTAGGAAATGTCCCTTTGCTTTGTCTCTTAATATGTTACCATGAAAAGAGGTCCAATCTTCATTAGAAATGGATTCTGAGCAAACTAGAAATAAATGAGTAATGGAAAACTAGGTAGGAGCAGGATGTAACTACAGGCCATGAATTTCCATGAGTGAATGCAAGGATGAAAGGATTTGGTTCTTCTAATCCATAACATGAGTTCCCTGCTACTCCTCCTTTAGCCATCTATTCTTCTCAGGGATTTGGAGGAGCTACAGACCTTGACTTCACAGTTCTGCATAACTCAGCTGCCCATAATCAAAACAGTTGGAGTAGAGACCCTTGTAATCAGCATGAAAATTAAGCAGGTGAGAAAAAAACAGGAATGAGGAGGATAGAGACCAATGCAATTCAAGGTACATTTTCTCTGCACTCACTTCTCTGTGCAAAAGACAATTACTAGCAACAGGACATGATTCTTCAGACATTGTAAGAGATGTAAGATCTCAAGAATACTAGATTTTTTTTCATCCAGTTTATTTAATAGACTGTTTTAAATTGCAAGAAAAAAACCAGATGTGCATTTCTAATTTTTTTTGATAGTTCAAATCAAATTTCAGTTTTATTTGTCGTGGTAAGGAGAAGAAAGGAATGGGAGCTGAAGCAGCTAAATTCTCTAACTATAATGACTAGCAAGCAAAGGAGAAAGAGAAGGGACACTAGAGTACATTGCCTGCAGGTGAGTTCAGCAAGCAGAAAATACTTTCTTAAGGGGCCAGAAACAAACACAGAAAAGTAACATAGCTTGAAGTCAGCCTCCAGCATTTGGACAGGTGCTCAAAAAAGTAAAGGTGAGTTCAAACAAAAAATTTGAATTAGAAATTCACTGTGAAGTGTAAATATTGGTGTCCAGAATTTCACCTATGCTAAATAAAACATGACAAATTTCAGAAAACTTCAAACACAGCACTACCTTTCATTAAGGCTGTTGAAACTTATGTTAGCATTTGGAAGAAAAAAAAACAATATGCTTGCTATTAATTAACTTGGTGATTACCAGTAATAGAATTTGTTTGATTTGTTTGGGAGTATCAGCAACATTGTGTGATTATAATTATATAGATTATAACTAGATAATATAACTATTATAACTAGATAGATTATGCAACAACTGTAAAATAGTGTCCTTGATTTTATAGTTCCATCCTCAATGACTACTTTTATCAGCATCCCATGGTGACTTAATGATTTTTCATCAGCCCGTCTTTTAGGATGCGGAGAACAGCTGCTGTTCTAGATTAATTTTCAACTTTTATAAAATTAAATATTTGATTTAGAATTTATTTGTACAACACCCCTCAATACTGTGAAAGTTCAGGGACAAACTACAAACTTTGCTTTTGATAAATAATCAGAATTGTATTTCACCTTCTACGTGCACTACTGGCCCAAAAATAAATTTATTAATGATGAACATAGATAGAATCTGATTTTTACTGTACTAACTGGTCCCCTTCTCAACTTTACTCAGCTGTGACTGAATAATTTTGCATGTATGTCCAGCAGATAACACCACTCTTTGGAGAGGTGCTTGCTAGGCAGAGGAAACTGGACTAATGATTGATATTTCCTTTTAATCTGGATTTCCATGACCCTGAGGGTATCAAAGATCTTTAAAATGTTACCTGTGCCTGTATAGAAACACCATCACTAATGCTCGTGGCATATGGGCACCACAGGGTGAGAAGGAGCTCTGCAGGGTGACAGAACAGCTTCTGGAAGGCTTTTCTGACACACAGAAGCTCCCTCACAGTGTTTCAGTGCCACAGCTCACTCTCCTCTTAGGGCATGAGGAAATATTGAACAAAGAAGGAGAAAATGTGAAATAACAGAATTAATGTATAGTTATGCTCCTGTCTCTGTGGAGGAGAAGATGATAAACCTCTACTTTGCCCCATTTCTATTTGCTTTTCCAGGCGATGTCCTCCTCTGTTCCCACACAACAACAGCAGCTGCCCCTTGATTCTCTCAATGACAGATCAAGATTATGTGATAGCTAGACCTTCCATGAAAAAGATTTTAATTTTAATCCCATGGAATGTAACTTGATTCAATAACCAGAAGAGATTCTTTGGGAACTTACGATATTACATCATTTTGGGAATTTAGGGTAGGACATGCTACCAGTCACTGAATGTATCAGCTGGCTTACAGAATTTTGTAATTATTCCAAGACTTAAATTTTTTTATTGAATAACTTATGTAAAAAATCATGAACAATTTTTTTGAAGTAATTATTTCTGAAACCCTAAACCTTTCTTGGAAATCCGGATTCTGTTTTCTGTTCACTGGATGGATTAGAAGAAAACATAAGCTGAAACCTCAGTTTGAAGTAATTCTAAAATCAACGTTCTCTTGAAAATAGTCTCTTAAATTCTTCACTTAAGCCACTAGCTTATGCAAATGTTTCTGCCAGTAAACTGAAACAGTAATATATTTATAGAAAGCAGATATTACTGAATTTTTTTTTTATTTGGGGTGAATATCCATAAGCATTTTGAATCAGGCACCTTGTGCCAATTATATTGCAACTTTTCTTACAGAAAAAAATAAGATAGTATGACTGGGTGTGAAAGTTATGTGAAGAATTTCTCACATTGCAGCGATTCAAGGAATTAATAATGTACTTGAGAGTTTATTGAATGAATTTACATTTTTTCAATTAATGTTGAAATAATTTGAAATGACTGGCCCAACTACTATGCAGGAACATGCTCTTCCTTTGCTTGATATGGCACTTGGCAGAGTTCGAACACATACTGTGGCACATATTTTTCATTACTTAAGAATCTGAGAAGGGCCTCAAAATAATGAAGAAGGAGTATATTTATTCCTATGTTTCCAAGTGTTTTACAGCTTTCTGAAGCCTTATGTTCAGTAAGCAATCTGTAAAGCCCTATTCACATGTCGTATCAACACTGTTTAGAGCTTCCTTTAAAATATAGATCAGATTTTATAGCTGGGACACTCCATTCTATGATCTGATTTCCTGTCCAAGATTTTTTTGAGGAAATTACTGCTCCTCATCACAAAGCATGTTTTAGAAAAATCTGCTGCAATTAGTGACTAATGTATGTGATCAGATTAATTGCTGATGCTTTATGAAGCTGCAGTCTTGTACTATTTAACAGGTCATTTTATCCCAGCAAAACTAAAATTCAGGAGGAAGAGAAACAGTGCAAAGAAATACATTTTCTTTGTTATTAATCCAATCTCAATTTTTAATATATTAATGTAAAAATTAAGGTAGAAATTAAACTGTTTCCTCTACTTTGTCACTTTCAGTAACCTCAAGAAGGTTTGAAGAACTTTTAGTCAAATTTAGGGTATATAACAAACCTGACTCTTCTCAGAGCAGAAAGAATATACTTTTCTACAGTCATGTTAAGCTCTCATAACAGTTCTATTAGTTAGAGAAAACAGCACATTTGAAATCTTACAAGCAGAGTTTCCAAGTAAAACCACTACTTTTTCTGTTCTTAAACCAGGACAGTCCTTGAAGCTCATGCTGCAGATCAAAGACTGTTGAAAACATTACCCTTTTTCATAGCTTTTAAAATCTGAAAGTAGACTCCCTTTCTGAGTAGCTCTTCATAGTACGTTTATGAAAATAATACACTACTACTGGAAATACATTTAATTAAATTAATAAAGATAGTATGTGAAACCTGTAAGCAAAGTGACACATGACACTGCTGGGAAATATTTTTTGAGTAATTGGATAATGAAGAAGTTCCCTTCTGACTGTTTTAGGTACCATTTATATTACTGTTAATGATATTGGACAGGCTTACTTAGACCTCTAAGCAATGTGATCCAATGTGTCTGCTCATTACTTGCTTTTTCTTTAAGAGCTACAGCTTGCAGTGCAGGCAGTAACATATATTTTGAGAGCTGATGTTCCTTAAGTGCCAAAACCTAGAGTCTAAGTTATATAAAAAAATGAAAGCTAAAAATTTGTCATCAAAAAGGAAATTTGATGCTCTGCAAATCATAAAGAGAAGCACAGAACTGAAATCCACCAAAAATATTCTAAGGTCAGTCTTCTTGCCCCAACTCCTCCAGTCATCAGTCATCCGTTGCTGAGGAGCTTTGTCTCACTCTAAGAAGCCTATATCCAAGAGGCCCTCCAGAAAGCTTGTGAACAAATTCTCTTTTACAGAGCTTTTGCAGAGTTTGTATACCATTTTGGAATGATACGGTGGGGAAGGAGATTTGATCCTGACCCAGTTGCCAGGTGGTGTAATTCGGGGTGCAGAACTTACACTTTGAAGTGTAGTAAATTGCAGGAGTCATACATGAGGTAGGCATGGGTTACATCATGGGTTACATGACCAGGCTCTTTTTGTGCTGGTTTTACTTAGCACAAATCAGCTTTCATTCTGCAACCATTTCCTTGAAATGAAGGTATGCACTTCAGCTACCTCTGCCAAGACATCATGGAGTACATTCTCCTTTTCCCCTTGTGGAAAAAACACCACAAAACAAATACAAAAAACAAAGTCCCAAACCAACAAAAAGCCAAACCCAAACTTTTTTGTTCCTAGTTAAATTAAATTTTAATTAAAAATACGTTTTGAGCATTTGGTGATGTTCAGGGTACTCTATATAATGAGATATTCAGAATCTTGCAGAACTCCTTCGTTTAAGAAGAAAAACCATCTTTGACAAAAAGAGAAAACAGATACAAGATGTGAAATGTCACACTGCTTAAAATAAATCAGAAATCGCAAAAAAAGGGCAAACCTAATAAAGATGGAAAGATTAACATACATTTTTTTCCTAAATGAAAAAAAAGTTATGATTTTTCTCCATATTTGAAATCTTACTTAGAAATTCAGCAATACTGTTTCATTCCAAAATTGCAGAGGAGATCTGTAGGATACAGAGGGATCACATACGGCAAATTAAAAAGCTGGGACTGAGGGGCTTTGAAATTCTTTTAAAACAAAATTTTACTCAGGATTACAGATAACAGTTGTGTGTAGCATCTTGCGATGTTTGCTAATGAAACCAAAGGTGTGGAGTTCTGTTTGAGCTACCAGCACATTAAAAAAGGCAGAAAAAATGTAACTATGCAGTTATAAATGCTTTACTGGGCAGAGAGAGCAGCAGCACAAGCAGTAGAGAAGGAAATAAAAAATTACTGAGTGAAGACACTATACATTAAGCCAGACACAAATCAAATGAGGTTTACATTTTTTTCTCGCTGGGTTGTAAACCTGATTAATCTATTCATGCTAGGATTTGAGATGTCTTAATTCATACTTAGTATAAGAACAAGAAGGACTGCAATTACAGAATATTGGAAAACAGAATATTTTCAGAAAATAAAAATTCTGCTTTGGCAATGGCAAAGCCTAAGTTGAAGAAGTTGAAAAAGAACTGTTTTAGAAGCTAGGGGGCAAATAGCTGCTACCTACTTGCACCTGAACTTTGGTAGCATTTGCTCATGTCCTTGATTTCTTTGAAGCTAAACACAGATTCCACTTCTAGCACAGCTAGTTTAAAAAACTTGTTTTGCTGAAATGTTCCTCTTAAAAGAAAATATAATCATTGCTCTAAACATAAAGCAATCAGCAAAAACCATTAACTTAATATTTGCATTATTATGGCTATGGCTTCCCAAAACTTTCAGTACAGAAATTGATGAACATCTGCTTCCCAAAACTTTCAGTACAGAAATTGCTGAACATCTGATTCTTGTGCTGATGGGCCCCTGTGGAGTCAAGGGCCAGCAGGG
This sequence comes from Corvus brachyrhynchos, assembly GCF_000691975.1. Lineage (NCBI taxonomy): Eukaryota > Metazoa > Chordata > Aves > Passeriformes > Corvidae > Corvus > Corvus brachyrhynchos. Next base: position 2,446,726 of record NW_008236213.1, on the reverse strand, counting down.
CCAACAATGGTAATCAAAAAGAGCTGTAGAGTAGTCTTATTGTCTTTATCCCTTGGCAAATCAGTTTTCATTGGGGTTCATATTGTAGGAATCCTTAGAATGAGGAGAAGACAAAAAGGAAATTGAGGAGAGAAAAGACCTCCAAAACACAGAGAAATTGAGAAAAGAGACCTTCAAGGTAGAGGAAAATAAGAATGAATTTTAAGAAAAAGCACAGTAAATCACTAAGAAAGACCGGTTAGAAGATGGTATCAGGAAGAAATGGAATTTTGTTTCATGTGTTTCCTTCTCTTACTACTGAAAGGGCAGTAAATAAGTGATTTATTTTAAAAATAAGTGCAGGAAAGTGTGGAGATTGATAGGCTTAGTCAGAGACCTCTGGGAAAAAACAGGGTAAAAGAGTGAAAGAAAGATGGCAACATGCAAAAAAATTACTTCTCTAGTGGCTAAATAGTTTGCTTGTATGCGCAATTGCTTGCTGACATTCCAGGAGTGCTGGAGCCAAAAGGAATCTTTTCTGTGCACAGAATGTGTTCTGCATTGATATTCTGTGTATTGAACAGAAAGCTTTTGGAAGAAAAACATGTGAGAAGAATTAGGCTAAAATTAATAACAAGAGGACATTGAAAATTCAGATGTTTTCAGGACCATGCTGATTATACAGATGTAAATAGATAGAACACTTAGACTTCCCAAAATGACCTGTGAAGAGCTGAGCATATAGGACCAATTAAAAAAAAACCTGTTGACAAATAGACTGAATGAACACAATTATAATGTTGTAGTGGAACAAAACAAACACAGCATTAGCAAATATTAGCATTACTGCAATACATAGCCAATTCCGTAACGTAAACTAATGGCACTACTGTTTATTCTAGACAGCTAAGCACTGTTCTTCATGTCAATATGTAGTACAAAAATTATCCCAAACTACATATAATTTTCTAAGTGAAAACTTTACTCACAAACCTGGAGTAACAGAAACTAAAGTAAACAGAAACTAAAAATTGAACATCGGAAATCTTGCATTAGTTTCACGCTGTTCAATCTCTTGTAGCACCTTTATCTGAGAATCTAAGGATCACAGAGAGGCGGAGGCCAGAAAGGACCTTCGGAGGTCACCTTGGACAGCCCCTTGCTTAAGGAAGATGGCCTAGATGGCCTAGAGCAGCTTGCCCAGGACCATGTCCAGATGGCTTTTGAAGGTCTCCAAGGACAGAGACTCCACAATCTCCCTGGACAACCTGTGCCACTTCTTGGTAACCCTCAAAGTAAAAAGTACTTCCTGATCCTCAGAGGAAAACTCCTGTGCTTCAGCACATGCCCATTGTCTCTGCTCCTATCATTGGACAACACTTGAAAGAGCCTGGCTCTGCTTTCTCTACACTGGTCCCAGTCTTGGTTTAGTTTTTGTTCCCAGATTTACGTAATAATTTTCTAAAATTTATATGAGTTGTTCTGTCTGTCTTTGTATCTCGTTCACTTTGATTTTCTAGCTTGTTTGCCCTGAAATTAGTCTTCGAAGAGCCAGTTTTTGCTACATGCTTCTTGAATCATGATATACTCTGCATGCCTATGATACTTCTATGTTAATATTTTCAAGAGATTTTCAAAAAGGCTCTATTGGGATTGTATGAGCTTGTAAATATTCTGTGAATGAATTTAGGTCTTGCTTAATTGTGACCACCTATTAGTGCTGGATCCTGAGCACACTATTTTAATAAAACAGAGAAACATCAAGCAAACTAAAGTTCTCTTCAAGGAAATTCCGCAGTTTTCTTTCTGTTGCATGGTGAGCAGAAGTGAATCACTGTGACTGTGGAGGAGGAGGGGGAGGAAAACAGAGAGAAGTTGAAAGAAAACAGACTAATTCTGATTAGACTTGCAGTTGAAATAACAGAAGATTATCATGCCAACATCTTTGTTGTTTTTAGAAATAAACATTGCAGCACTGGAGTCTGTAATTAACATTTCTGTGGATTGCTTCAATGCAGTGCATTTAGCTGTGAATAAATGTGCTGTATTCACAGAGACAGATGCTTGCATTTGGTATAGGCACTGTTCCTCTGATCTTCAGCATGATCTTTCCAAAACCATTCAAGTTACTGATCTCAGTTTATTAAAACAAGGATATGGACATGGTGACTAAGAGGCTGTTTCATTTTTATTCAAATCTGTACCTATTGCAATAGCTTCCTGCTCACAGATTTTTCTTCAAGTAAAAAAAGGGCTCATCCTCTTCCCCGTAAACTGCCATTTAGTACTTCAGTCTTTCCTAATGAATCATTCCTTCTAGACATTTTCCTATCAAATTCTTTCTACCAGTCTGTCAAATAACCAAGTATCTGGACTTCTCAAGAGAAGATGCTTATTTTCAGAATTACATGTCAACATTTATAAATCCAGAGTGCAGACAGTGAGAGCAGAAATGGTATACCTTCAAAAACTTGTATTGGGTTGGGATAAGACGGAGTTCATTTCCCCCACAGCAGTACCCCCGGTGCTGTGCTTTGAGTTGGTGGCCAGAAGGGTGTTGGTAACACACCCATGTTTTGGCAGGTGCTGAGCAGCACTGGCACAGTATCAGCACTGCCTCTCCAGCATTTCCCCCCTCCCCACCAGGAGGGAAGATCTTGCCAGGGGACACAGCTAGGACAGCTGATCCAAACTGACCAAAGGAATATAACATACTGTGTCTGGTCAGAAACAAAAGATAAAAGGAAGGGAGAGAGAATTCCAAGCAGGGTCAACACACCACAGTACTGTCCTTCCTATTTTAAAGCAGTAGATTGTAGGTAACTGTTTTTTGAATAAGATATTGGCAAACTTCAACTCCTCTGAAATAACTCTGAAACACAGGAGTCCCTTTGAAAGCCCATGAGTGGTAGCACAGAGATTGCCAAAGTTTGGTTATCCAGAAAACAGAGAAACACATCATTCAAATTCTGAATTATCCAAAGGAAACAAGACTAGAGACACTAATGTGAGGATAATAACTATTGATCAATTCATAAGTAATTGATGATGCAGAGAGAAAGCGCTTCTGGTCCCTTCTTCAACTAGACTCTGTGTCAAGCCATAAGATTTGAAAAGGCATCCAGTGCTAATTTCAAGAATGGTGGATTGACAGGCGTTATTTTATTTATTGATTGTGCCCATATTTTAAAATAGTCGTTAAGCCTTAATGCGTCTATTACCACTAGATGCCAATAAGTGTTTTCCTTCTAAAGAGTTTCTTCTTCTGTTGGTAAATATTATAGATTTTGAAGAGCTCCCCTCAACATATTCTTCCATTTGCTTTAGAAAGATCTATTTAATCTTTTCCTTGAATGCATATCTCAACACTTGTTTGTAGCTCCTTATTATTCAAGGAGTAAACAAGAGAAACACTTATTTTTGAAGGACTGAAAATTCTTGTTAGATAAAGGAGACAAAAACCAGACAAGGAATCTCTATCTTCCAAGTGGTTCAGAAGGAAGAACTGATAGCTAGAGGTTAAAAATAATAATTAAAGAGATAAATCCAACCTTGGGTAAGCAAAAACAGTGTATTGTAGTGGTTGCCAGATCTTTTCACCTCCATGTGAGCTATATGATAGAAAGAAAAAGCCCAGGCACAGCATTTTGGACAAACACCAGCCAAGAAAGATGATTCCATTGACAAGAATATGGGCAAGAAAAAGGGTCATAAGCCAGTCTGAAGGTTAAATCAGATGTGTGCTTTTGTTGTAGACATTAGACGAACTCCAGATGGGTGAAATTTGCACTGGTGCTTGGACCAGAAATGCAGAAAGAATTAAACACTCAACTCCTTGAAAAGTGAGGTCCTCATTATCCATGATCTTACAGCGCCTGGCAGCAACAGTTTAATGAGGCCTAACCAGGCATTTCCTTCTCTCTAAAGTTTTTTTCCCGGGGAGCAAAAGTTCAAGAGTTGATTCCTACGTAAAGGATTCACTTTGCTCAGTAGAACCTACTGTCCATCTGGTCTTGATCCCAAGGGAGAAAACAGGTGGTATTTGTGACGGAGCTAAACACCCACTGCATGCACCCTTTCCTTGTCTTTATCCCCACCCTGAACCAGAATTCAGGAAAACTGCACAGGTCATGGTTGTCAGCTGTAGTGGAGAACTGAGGAGGCTGTAAACAGTATTTTCCTGGCTTATTTGTTTCCACATGGAGAAAATAAAAATCACCAGTGCTAGTGATGGCTCAAAACAAGACAGGCACAGTCCAACTGGTGTTGCAAATCAAAACAGCCAATTCTGAGCATCTGTCAGGTACTTGTGCTGATCTATTAGTTGCCTATAAGTTCCCTGCATGCACAGTAAAGCTAAAATATACATTGCCAAAATGCATCTGTATTGCTGCCAAGGGGAAATAAGCCAGAGACTGAACTTCAAATCCAGACAAGGGATGTGAGGTAATTTTACCCCTGTATTTGCCATTGGTTTCCTTTGTGATGCCTGGAAATTCTTCCTTGAACTTTTCAAAAAATCCTAATGAACACATAAAATTAATCAGCTCACAGGGAGATTTTAATGAATATTAAAATATTTGTCCATAGGCCTATGTTCTCCAGCTGGAATCAGAGACTTGTTCTTCCAGTGACCCTGAATGCTGTGACCATGGTGTACACTACTGCTTTACAGAGCAACAGATAGAGACTGCAAAAAAAGTCATATCCAGGTTGTTAATGTTAGGGGTTTCTTTTCCCAAGAGAGGCACTCTTTTTCCTGATTGAAAAATGGAAGGAAACTCCTCCTGCAAATAATCAATAGCCCACAGATTTGTGCACCTGGGTGACATGTGGAAGATTCAAACACATTTCCTACAGAGACCAACAAGTTCTTTTATGGCTCTTCTCTCCTGGTACTGTTATGTTATGTGGAAATATGCAAACATTATTTGGCTAGAAAGAAGGTAGCTTTGGGTTTGTCAGGTGGAGGTTGAAGATCCTGCTATGAGGGATGTTTGTGTGCAATGGTTTGTGTCCAAGGACAATCTGAGAGTGGCTCACTGCTGAACAGTAAACAGATGAACAGGCGTGCCACAGAGATGTAAACCTGAGCCTTTCACTCCTAAACAAGTTTACTGCCCTTCAAACTGCTTGGAGTGGAACATCTTTATATGCCTAAGAATTTAAGCAGGTGGGATGTTAAACAACAGCTCACGCAGACTGACACTTGATTTATCACAACAGACTACTGGTAGTAGTGTGTTAGTACCTGTCAGACTCCTAGATGTAAACCAAACCCCATGAAAGAGCAAGTAAATACTTAAATTGCTTTGCCAGTGAAAGAAGCATTGCTTTGTCAGGTTGCACTGAGGATTAGTTATAGAATCCTAGAATATGCTGAGTTCAAAGAGACCCATAAGGATCACCGAGTCCAACATCTGCGCTTGTGCAGGACACCCCAAGAGTCATGCCACGTGCCTGAGAGCATTGTCCAAATGCTTCTTGAAATGCTTGTTTCTGTATGAACAACACAGCCAAAAACGGCTGCATTTACAGAGCACATATCTTTGCAGCTTCCTGAAGGCTGGTATTGTACAGTGTGGGATTTCTGGACCCAGTTTGTGTATTCCTCAGGTTTTAAGACGGCAATTTTTCAGGATTTTGTGCAGTCATATGTCAATAAAAATGCTGAATACCTTACCTTATTTAATCACTGGTACTGAAAAGCAAAATTGAATTGTGTGAAAGGTGTAGTTGCATTAGGATGGAAATTTTAGACCTTTTATTTGAATTTCCTCTTAAATCCTGATCTAGCAACCTCCATTCTGTAAGAGGCAAAAAACCACAGAGTTTTAGAATCATAGAATGATTTAGTTTGGAGGAGAGATCTTAAAGATCCTCTAGATCCAAATCGTCTGCTGTGGGTAGGGACACCTTCCACCAGAGCAGGTTGCTCAAAGTCCCATCCAGTCTGGCCTTGAACACTTCCAGGGATGAGCATCTTCAACTTCTCTGCAGAAAATATTGACTCCAATCCAGTGGGTCACTTGAGAACACATATTTTTGCTATACGGTCCCATTGTCCCTAATGTGATCCCAGAACTTAACGTTAAGTACGTGTTCCAGGGCTTCATGGAGCTGGGACACAAATGTCCAGAATCTTGCTGTTTCTACCACACCAAATGAATCCCCTTATGAACAATTTCTATTTAAAAAGAAAGAGGAAACAAATATCAGGTGTAACTTATGTGAGCTTCCTTATATATGTAGGTTGTGTGCCAAATCTTCTCATGAATTTTATCATTAAAACTTTTACAACAATACTTAGAGACTTTTCAAATACAGAGAAAATTTCAGATAACTGAAATCAAAGGAAGCTAAGCTGTCATTAAGTCAAAGTAATTGTCATCTAACTCTCCTGTTCCGTTTTTATATTGCTACAATGTAGTAAGATGTGCTCTTTTTGAGAATGCTATCAACTTCAGAAAATATTACAAAGTGTGCCTCCCTAGCAGAAAAAAACTGAATAAAATGTAAGCACAAAATGTCAGAAACTAGTTTTCTGAGTATTGAGAAGCAGGATAATAAATCTTCAGATTCAATAATACATCTATTTAGTGATAGAGATGAATATACGATTGTAATATAGGTCTTGTAATATACTAGTAAACACTGTATTACTTACTATTTGATGAAGTTTTCATTTAATATAGAAAAAAGCACTTCTCCTTGTCCTTCATGGAACACATTTTGCATAATTTATGAAAGTGGTTTTTGTATTACTGTACCAAAAAAAGTTTTATCGACTACATATCTGACCACCTGCCTGCTTTTAGTTTGAGGGTTAAACATTTATCATTAACAGTTTTCTAAGTGCTGGAATATGCTAAGTTTTGTTCTGTATTTTAATGGTGTTATTTGCTTGATATGTCCACCACATAATGAATGGTTAAATGAATAGCATATTTATTACCTTCCTCAGCAGCAGTACCCACAGGGTTTGATGGTTTTTGGTTTTCTAGGTGGTACTGACAAAACCTTGCAAACTCCTACTTCTTTCTCTTGCTCCATAACAAGGGCAGACTGGCCAGAATATTTATATGGAATATAGCTACTTGATTTAGTCTGGGTGTTGAGTATTTCCATTTGCTCTTCCCAGGATTATAAGTTAACTAACTTCTTAGTTGTTTAACTAATAATTCTTATTTGCTCTTCAGTTTCTCCCCCTTTTTCCTTCTCTCTATCATTTGGCCACAACAGATAGGCTGTCTTCTCTCTTGATTTCACTGATCCCCACCTTGATACAGTACTGGCTGACTTTACAAAACATCAGTTCTCTCGCGTATGAAGAGGAAGAGAGATGTGGAGGTGAGAATTTTGTTATTTTACTCTAAAGGGCTTTTATTCTAATGATAAAATTTGACATGAGATTTTCTCTTCTCATTTCCTTCTACTTCAGGTGCACCTGTGGTACCAACCACTCCCAAATTTCTCATTCCCCATTCAGCGTTTCCTTGCTTTTTTTTTATGCGTCCCTGATACACAAAATAATCTTCTTGAAAAAATAAACTACAGAACAACTCCCACAAAAAACCAATGTCTGTTTTATGCTTCCTCCTTAAATACTCCTTTGCCAAAATACACAGTTAGGATCTTGAAAATGTTCTGATGTCATAAAGGCTGCCTCTCCTCTAACCAGCTTCTTCTCAGCACCACCTCCCTTGCCTGGACCTAGATGCTGTCTCATATACTTCTCAAGTGGGTATCAAGAATCCCTATTTCATGAACTGAACAGAGGCTGTAAGCCCTATACTATCAGTGGAAATGGGAGCAGGCTGCAAAAATAAACTTAGGAGCTGCTGCTTTTAAATTGTAAATTTTGTGGATGATTTATCTTCTGTGTGCATTATCATACAGTGTGGTATCTATTTGCCACCTTCCTTTAACTTTAGTGCCATTTTTTAAATGAGTGACTGTGATCACTAATGAGGATAATTTTATAACTGCTGTGAATAAGCAAGCACATGCCTAAGCTATCTAGGCAACATATGACAAAATTCTAAGAGATCAAGTGGCATATAATTCTAAAAAAATCACAGTGGATTCTTGCTGGTGCCAGATCTGGGACTTGTGCCAGTGCTGTACCACCAGCATTTCTTGAGCAGAAACAGAACAGCCTGGACAGTTCAATGTCTCCTGACTGGGAGCACGTACACAGCCCCACGTAGTCCTAGTTGCACAAGGAAGGGTAGGATGTCCCTTTGATAAATTGTGTCCATCAAAGAGATTGTGAAGCTATATAATGTCCTTTATCTAGCCAGCCACTAGCAGAGGAGGTGCAATCAAAGGAAGTGGCTCATGGCTTGGCTGTATCATTACATCCTGATGAGGAAGCTAGGAGCAAACCAGAATGGCTCTTGATCTGCCGTGAGGGAGAGAGCACACAGCGGTCAGTGACTGGTCACCTCGGCTTCCTGGAGGGGGGTGGCTCCTCTCCAGCCTTGCACTAATCACAGCTTGAACAAGCAGAGGAAATCAGGGTCCACTGGGAACAACTCTACTTAGGTCTTGTAAATAATCCTACAGAAATTTCATTTGTCTCATCTGCTCAAGGAAATGGGGCACATATCTATCTGAATAGTTCTGGTATCAGAAAATCCCTGAAATGTTGATTGAACCCATTGCTGGGAGACATTTTTATCAAATTAATTTCTCTTTCATTTCACAGCAGAAGAACTGAAGAGGGAGAGCAAAAATTATTCTGCACCAATGTAAACAAACATAAATATTACTGGATAAAAATAACATGTTTCGAAATCACTTTTATATCTTTAATTGCTATCAACTTTATGGCCAAAATTCTGTTCTGTTGGTGGCATAATTAACCGCAATTTTGTTATAATGTGGTACTACACCAGACTTTTCCTGTTTGTAAAGCTGTGGCTGTTACTTCCAATTTTAACATCACATCTAAGCTGGCTGTTCCAAATGAAATTTCTAAATTGCTAAAAATAACCCTTGTGAAATGAATTTAGTAAGCTGACCTTCTGGGAAAGTCACTCTGCCACAAATCATTTTGAATTTATTAAATTCATCTCCTTGGCTGACTTTTTATTATGTTTTTATTCAAATGTACTGTATATTGTCTACCTATAGTTTCAGTCATAAAATTGCATGAACCAAATACATAAAACCACAACCAACTTCTCTAATTAAATTTTTTCAACATAAAAATGAATATATTCTTCAGTTACAGAAGGACCATATAAATAAGAGTCTGACTTCACTAAATCAGTAAACTAATTATACTATATTTGAAAATGAAAAATCCAGATTTGATACTGACAATCACTGATACCAAAACCAAATACAAATTCCAGAGAGACTGAAACCTTCCATTACTCTTACTGAAAATTGTATACAGACATGACACACTAGATAAAGATATATTATTATAAACCTAATTTTTTGTTCTACATCTTCAAAATAAGTGCACAGTTTAGATCTGCAGTTGCTGTGACTTCATGTGAAAAGACAGAAAAGACCTCACAACCATCCTGTCTGTGAAAATTCACAGGGGCAAAAGATACATTTTAATAGGTTATGAGACCTGGGCTATACTGAAATGCTATGCCTAAGGATCCCAGCTTTCCTGCATTCTAACTCACTTTATCCTATTTTTGAGACAAGTGCTTTTAAATGCTTCATCAGAGTCATGTGATTCTATTTTCCTGTAAGCTTCCTTTACTCACACATCCTCCAAGCTAATTGCATTTTACCTCTGACAAAAGATGCTGCACATCACTTCCTTCCTACCTGGGGGTTTAGTCCAAAACCTTCCAAGGGAGCAGCATTCTCAACTCTCACCCAGAGAGGACACAAAGCAGCGCAGTAAGACTGAAAGGAAAGAGGCTCCTGCTGCCAAGGGTCACAGGGCATTGCCTAGCAGGAAACAGACACTCTGCCTGCGACATCCTGCAGGATTTACTTGGCAGGTGGGGAGGCTGAGAGCCCACACTGCATTGGTGGAAGTGTAGGGACAAGTTTCCTCAAACAAATGTGTTCCACGACAGTCATGGGTACTTACTGTGCCCTAAGTCTACAGTTATATCCACCCTCCCCTAAAGCATCAAGGTATAAAGATGTGTTCTGAAATTAGCCAGCTAACAAATTTGGTCTGGAGAGCATGTTGCAATTACTCTCTGCTTTTCTTCCTTCATATATTTAAAGTGTTCTTTGCAGAAGAAGCAGTGAGTTTAATTTTTTATGCAGGTTGATTACAGAACATGTATGAATAAAAGTCAATACATGGACGAGTGGGATTGGAACATGAATGTCTTATTTATTTATGAGAACCCTTGTACGCTGTGTAGATTACAGATAGACAATACTGGCTGACAGTGAGATAACTGGGAGGCTGAGATTTGTCATCCAGATCAAAGCAGGCTTTTGCTATCTAAGTATCTCTTTTATCTGGTCATGCCATGGGTAAAGGATGTGGTGATCTGGTCTCTTGAGATGGCGAAGCTGTTGCTTGCTTCATAAGTAGCAAAATCACAGAATCATAAAGGCTGGAAAAGATCTTTAAGGTCATCAAATCCAAATGTCTACAAGTACCATCACCATATTCACCATTAAACCATGTCCTCGAGTGCCATATCCACATGTTTTATGAACAATTCTAGGGACGATGACTCCACCACTTCCCTGAGAATCTTTTTTCAATGCCTTACAAACCTTTCTGTGAAAAAAAATTCCCTAATATCTAATTTAAACCTCCCCTTTTGCATCTTAAGGCCACTTCCTTTTTTTCCCTCTCACTTGTTACCTGAGAGAGGAGATTGACCTTCACCTGGTCACAACCTCCGTTTGGGCAGTTGTAGAGGGTGATAAGGTCGCTTCTGAGTGTCCTTTTCTCCAAGCTAGAGAACCTCAGCTCCTTCAGCCCCTCCTCATAGGACTTGTGCTCCAGGTCCTTCGCTTCTTCTGTTTGTGGCTCTCCAAACTGTTGCTACTGAATTGCTAGTGTGGCTGTAGGAGATGAAAATCTTTGGAAATGGGAACTTCGTGAAGTGCATGGAAACACCTTAAAAGACAGAAGGGAAAGTTAAGAAAACATTAAGTCATGAGATGCCCCACAAGAATGCTCAGCCCTCACATTGTGCTGTCGCATGCACACATCCTGAGATAAAACATAGTTGAGGATTCAGAGAAATACTATATCCCTGTTGTAGATTCCCTCCACCAAGATTTAAGGACTGCTTTCATTTCTTACAGGGAGATTTGAAGACAACTGGTATTTTTTTTGTTCAAACATCTCCTTGAAAGGCTGAGAGGAGGGATGGTAAAGAGGGAATGTTAGAAATATCCAAAAGCAGGCAGCACACTTGGATGCTGGACACCCAGCCCATACCATTATTAGAATATCCTGCTGAGGCAAAACACAGCAATAAATGAAGTCCTGAAAAGTAATAGAATATGATGCTTTCTGAGCAGCTTCTGTGACTTAAAAGAGGTAAAGTAGCCATTTTTAGTAGTGCACAGTTTTACTTCATCCTTAACTAATAGAAATTGGGATAAATCTATTGACTTCAAAAAAACTAAATCCATTTGCACTGGCTTAAAATATAGTTTATTGATATTTTTCTCTTTTGTCTGAACAAAAGTAATTTTCGCTGAAGGAGACTAGTTGATTTTTAGCATAATTGCCATAAGAAAACAATGTAAACCTGGTTAATGTCTTCATAAAACCACTTTGAAAAGTCCATTTCTCACGGAGTTTAAGATTTTTCAGAGCTTTACCGTCTGATTTCATTGGTGTTGCAATGCAACAACAGCTGTGAATTTAGTTGGTCTCAGCGAGTGTCTATTTTAATGAGTAAGTTTTTTATTTCATTTTTTCAGAGAGCAAGGCCCTATCCTAAAAATTAAAATTGCTGTTTCTTAGGTTTTGTTTTGTTCCAACCTAACAGGAAAGATGAAAAGCAAGAGAATAGTAATACTGGCTGTTAATGGAAAGTAGAAACTGAAAGAGTTCTTTCTATTCTACCACGTGTTATTATTCAGTCTTGAAAATTTAGGATTCTAGTGTTGGAAATGGTACAGAAAATAATTAGAATCAACACCGTATTTCACAATACCTCAGTGCCAGTGCAAGTTGCCAGTAATTGTCACTGTGCAGATTCTTATATTGTGGCACAGTTCAGGATCTCAGAATTCATGTTTAAAAATTGGCACATCAACAAATAGAACAGAAATATGAGCTACTCCATGGTGTCCAGACAGAAACACTATATTCCTTTGGAAGGAACTTTTTAATAATGAGAAAGGAACTGAGCCATTATACTAAATAAACAATCACTAATGAATTTCCAGAATGAGGATGAGTTTGATTAAAAAGATTTTTTTAAAAGACACAGAAATTCTTAGTGATCTCTTGCAGACCGGTGCTTTGTTCTGA
>NW_008236213.1:2428199-2434171 GCF_000691975.1 Corvus brachyrhynchos | reverse complement strand
GCAAAGCAATGAAAGAAAACAGATGTTCAGAACATGTACTCACAAATGAAACTGGCAGCATAAAAATGACCAAGTCAGACATTTTGCGCTCATTTTTGTGCATGCAATCACACTCATATCAATAACAGATGGGATTAAAGAAGAATGAGCATAATTTTCCCTAATCTCCCTATATCACAAACATTAAATTTCTCTCCCTTATCCCTGCTCAGAGCACAGGATAACTTTCCCTTCTGTGACACATAGCTTGTACATGTTAAAGTACATGCCAGAAAAGCAGCCTGTATTTGAAGATAACACAAAATGAATCATTTGTCACTTCACTTGAAACTTCGCTCCAATGATTAAACTTTCTCACTGTTTAAAACATGAGTTTAATGTTTAAAAATGTGTCTGTCTTCAGTTTATGTGGATTCACTTCCAGCCACTGGTTTCTCTTATGTTGTTCTCCTGTTTTGTTGGTGGTTGGTGCAGGGGGCAGGGACACCTTCCACTAGACCAAGTTGCTCAAAGGCCCATCCAGCCTGGCCTTTCTGGGGGTGGGACATCCACAATTTCTCTGGGGAATCTGTTGAGGTGCCTCAGCAACTCACAGTAAAGAATTTCTTCCTAATGTCTAATCTAAACCTGCTTTCAGTTTAAAGCCATTTTGCCTTTTCCTATCACTAGACATCCCTTAAAAAGTCCCTCTGCAATGTTCCTGTAGGCTTCCTTTAGGTACTAGAAGGCTGCCATAAGGTGTCCCTGCAGACTTCTGTTCTCCAGATTGAGCAGTCCCAACTCTCTCAGCCTGTCTTCATAGGAGATAATCATCTTTCTGACGGCCTTCTTCTGGATTAACTCCAACAGGTCCATGTCATACCTGTGCTGGGACCACAGAGCTGGATGCAGCACTGCAGGTGAGGTCTCAGCAGAGCAGAGCAGAGGGGCAGAATCCCCTCCCTCCCCTGCTGCCCACACTCCTCTGGATGCAGCCCAGGACACGTTTGGCTCTCTGGGCTGAGAGTGCCCATGGCTGGGTCATGTTGAGATTTTCCCCCAGCAGAACCCCCAAGTCCTTCCTGGCAGAGCTGTTCCCAATCCCTTCATTCCCCAGCCTGGATTGATACCATGGCTTGCCCTGACCCAGGTGCACCACCTTGCACTTGGTCTTGTTAAACCTCATAAATGTCCATGGTCCCTTCCTGAGCTGGTCCAGGTCCCTCTGGATGGCATCATGTCTTTTTAGGAGGGTCAACAGCACCACTCAGCCCAGTGTCATTGGCAAACTTGCCAAGGGTGCCTTCAATCTCTTTGTCTATGCCATTGATGAAGACATTAAATAACTCTGGTACTAGTGTATAGTTCTGAGAGACATCACTTGTCACCAATATCTATCAGAACACTGAGCTGTCCCCCACTGCCCTCTGGATATGACTGTGCAATCACTTCCTTATCCATTGAACAAGCCACTCAATTTTAACAAAATGTAAATTTTGATGAGATTTTGTAGGAGTCTTGTTGAAAGCTCCTACAGATATCATGAGAACTAGACACCAAGTATGAGATAGACACTAAGAGAAAAGCACCCAGAATAAGCTGAACTGCCAGTAGATACCAAGGATATTCACAGGCCAAAGCTATCGGAAGCCAGAAAGTCGCAACAGAACTTGTTGAACTGTATGTCTGGTACTTCTCTGGGAGAAAGGAGAAGAATGGGGAAATGCTGAAAGGAGGAGACAAGTATCACAAAACAGCAGCAGCAGTTATAAAGACTAAATGATTTTGAAACTTGAGGTAAAGTCTAAAATATTTTCATTTTTTATTATTCTGATCAAAAAGAAGACAAATTCCATATTTTCAGTGGTTCATGTTTATATTTGCATGACTATTACATTAATGGTCCTAAAACTGATGGCTCGGTTCAAGAGGAAAAAACCAAAGCACTGTCTGCTATGGAGATCCTCCTGAGCAGGTAGGAGTCAATTTTGTATTCTACATTGAAGCTAATCATAGCCCACATACTGTTTAATCAACAGTCACGGCAAGCTTGAGGGGAATTAAAGAGCAATGCAATCATTGTGCTTCATAGTATGAATAGCATTTGATGACGCATTGCAGAAACAGCCAGAAATAACATGGGAAAGGATGTTTCACAGAACAGATTGTACCATGAGCTCCAGCTACCATGTGTTTGCTCTTTCTATTTCTGTGTGAAAGATACCAAAGCAACTAAACACAAGAAGTAGGTGGAAGTATCTTGACACCTGAAACTTGCAGTAGCAGCAGCAGGAGTATATGCTGAGGCAGACCTATGTTGGGAGCCAGTGGTGCTTACCAGGTTGCTGGTGCCATCTCTTAAGGGGAGGAAAAGTTCAGGACTTCCTCTGTCTGCCCTACCACATCAGAGCAGTAGACTCACGTAGGTTTTCTTTTCAAAAATTAAATGCATTTTAGTATAATTTCTATCCTTTTCTTAAAGGATGTATGAGGTGGTTGTGATTGGCTTTTGGTTTCCACTTTTAAAATTTGCTTTAAATAGCATAACACATAATGTTGATATTTCTTGAAGATATATTTTTTTTCCCACATTTGCTGTCCCCATCTTATATGAAATACCTAGATGGTGGCTCAGTAGAAATCAGTCTGGAAAGTCACCACCAAATGGAACACTTATCTTTTGATACTAAAAGAATAAGGTAAGATTCCACTGAAAAAGTGATTTGCCATAGCTGCAGGTAAACTCATAAGATAAATTACAGTGTTTGTGGCAAAGCATATTCAACAATTTAAGTTACTTCTCATCCCAACACCCTAGTAATTAAAACTATTTTGTATTTTATGTGTTTGGAAATGGTTATTTTGGAAGCTGTTAACATCTGAAAGTGTAGTACTGAACATAAACCTTTAATTTTACAGTTAGCAGTTAGCAGTTTTGTATTGTTTACACACATTTATTTCAGTATTTGCAGCAATGATCAATTTTATAGAGAGTTATACACGTGACAACCCTGGACAATACCACACCTACCACACAAATGATTTAGTCATTTGATCTCATCAAGCTGAAAATCATCTCTGCAGAGGAGGACTTGGTGGTCTTGGTAGATGTGAAGGTGAACATGAGCCCTTTGGACAAATACAGCCAACAGCATTGTAGGCTGCTTTAGGAAGGGCGTTGCAAGTTGAGGGATGTGATCCTTTCCCTGTGCTCAGCATTGGCAAGGCACACCTGGAATGTTGTGTCCAGTTCTGTGCTCACCAATACAAAAGACACTTGGGTCTGCTGGGGCGAGTCCAGTGGAGAGCCAGGAAAGAGATTAAGAGCTTGAAGCTTGGAGCATCTGCCGTACAGGGACAGAGAGATCTGGGACTGTTTAGGCTGGAGAAGAGAGGCTCAGCAGAGACCTTAGTGTATATAGAGTTCTAGCAGGATGGGAGAGACAGACTAAAGGAGAAGGGAATCTGTTCTCAGGGGAGTGGTGATGGGAGGCAATGGGCACAAAGTCAAATACATGAAAATGGATGTAGACTAAAGATGGTGGGACCAAACACTGGAACAGGTGGCCCATGATCTTTAGTCTTCTTCTTTGGAAATGCTCAAAAGCTGGTTGGAAGTGGTCATGAGCAATGTGATGTACCTGGTCCTCCTTTGAGCAGTGGGGTGGGACTGTACAATCTTCAGACTTGGATCCGATCTTGCCTGTTTTGTGATGCTGTGATTCATACATTTTCCTGCATTCTGTACATCGGAATAGAGCCTCTTTAACAAGCTCTCCTGTTAGGGTGTTGGGGCTGAAAGCGGGTAATATATTTTAAATAGATGTTTTATCTATATGAATTGAACTTAGTCTTGATGTAAAAGGAGACCACTGTACGGATTCAAACAACTGGTACAACTTTCCTTGGAAAAGTTACTGTAGCATGATCTACACTTGAAGGGTCTGATGGCCAAAGCACGCCTCGCCTCAGTGCTGCCCTGCTGACCTGATCAGTTAAATTAAAGCAGAGACTCGGGATCATGAGCCTGTAAAGCAATGTCATGACATCTCAAGACAGCTTGTAAGATATGATTCAAAAATCAGTATAGCCTGATATTGATAAACACCTGGACTCCTTACTGAATTAGCACACCTTCATGGGGCCCTGAGTGGCAATGCAACCTTGACTATATTTTCTACCTGTTTATATATCACAGAGTTTTTTTATAGGCATTTTGGGCATCTTGTGGAAACAGTTGTGCCATAACTCCTGCTATGTCTGTCCTCTGAAGTTCCTTGAGCAATCAAGCCTAGTGGGCCTGTTTCTGTTTATTGTCTTTGGTGTAATTATTGTCAGTCACCTTTTATTTACATTTCAATTGACCTCAAGAGGGAAGGACTCCTTTATACTGCTGACAGTGTATCCTTCATCTGCTTTTATGACTTCTTCAAACAACCATTGAATGGACATTCAAATATAAATATACTTTTTTTCCCCAGTATATTTAAGGAGATAAGGCAATTACTTCTGTTTTACAGATGCATTTTTTTTTATTGCACTAAGAAATTGAAAGAGTAATTAGAAGGACTAGATTATGAGGCATATGCAGTTTAATATCATAACAGTAGACAAAAGTGCTTAGAGATGTTTGCTTGGATAAGTGGTTTGATATTGAATATTCTGCATTTGTACTGTGATGATCATACTGATTTTTCTCTCTTTGTCGCTCATCCTGTATATCAAACTAACATAATAACATAATTTAAGATCAGATGTGAACATATCTACAGACACAAACTCATCACTGGAAAGAGCATTAAAGTGTGAGATTGGATATTGCTGCCAGAATCATGATCCCCCTCGATATGCAGGTTTTGTGGCCATGCATTTTCTTTTAAAATCAGGGAAACACCAGAAGTGTTGTTGTTACATTTTTTACTATAGGGGAGGGATAGTATCATTTGGTACAGAGTCAAGATTAATTCCTCTCAGTTGGAAGTACTGAAATAAAGCACAGATGAATGGTATCATACCTATGTTTCCTCATAGATTTGAAATGACAGTCTGGTATGCTTCCTAAAGCAAAATGCAGCTACTTAAAATTCTTGTAAGTCATCTCAAAATTACCATGATCCACAAAAGGACACAGCCCCAGGTTAACATTCAGGAAACTCTTGTCACATGCAGCTGAAGACTCTTGAGAACTTCATTAAGAGAGACATAAATTAGAAAGTTGGGAAGAAATATTTGCTAAGAGACGCATTGAGCTAGAAATTCTTCCAAAAGATGATGAAAGAAATCCAACAGAACAAAATAAGCAAGGTACCGCTTGTACTGACACTGTCTCCCTTCCTTGGTCATGAAAGTAACTGCAGTACATGGAGCTTTTTGCAGTAACCATTAAAGAAAAGAAAAAGAAGTAAATGAAACTTTGAGACCTTTGTCTATCAAAACACTTTAGTTATTAATTAAATATTAACTGACTGAATAAAAATGCATTAAATTCTGATTTTCATTTCCAGGCTCCCTGATTATCCTGTCTGCCATGATTAGCCTTGGCTAGTTACCCCTGTGTTGCACCAGAGCAGATCAGAGGTAAAGAAGTTTAGCACATCACATGGGATGTAATCCATCCAGAACACTCTGTCCTCAAGGAATCTGTGCATCTGTGCAGTTGCAGGCAGGGAACAGAAAGCTCATGGAAATAAGTGGTAAATTAAAGCGCTCTTTGTAGCAGCTGGCACACATTCCTAGATCAGGTTTGCATAGCCGCAGAGCTACTGGGTCTCAGTGTTTAAAATGAGGCTTCTCTGAAAAATTAAGTTGAAAAAGGCCAGCCAAATGGTATCCTCCATCAGCCCATGTATGGGGGCTCCCAACAGCAGAGATCTGATCAAAGACTGCTTCTCTGGTATGTAAAGGTTCACTGAGCAAGGCCTAAGGAGAGTTTAACTGCACAGCTAATTTAGACATGCAGCATGGTGTAGCTTTATTAGCACCCTACAGAGGCT
>NW_008236213.1:2413640-2428105 GCF_000691975.1 Corvus brachyrhynchos | reverse complement strand
TCTGGCCCCAAGGAGCCCTTACCTCTATCAAGCTTATAGGTACCTCTAATATTACATGCTGAATGCTTTCTATTAAATGATGTTCAATTCTGCCAAAACACCAAGTGACTCTAAGAAAAAGAAGTAAATGTAGCTAAACTCAATTCTAAGGAGTTTAAATTTAAATTTTAGGTTCCAGGTATTTGGACATTTCACTCACTCTTTAAGATCATCTAATATACTTCTTATAAGATTTAATAAAATAAGTCAAGTTATGAGCCTCTTATGAGAAGTTCTGAGAACTTGAATAAAATATTTGGTCAGTACCTTAACAGTTTCACAGTGAAAATTAATAAGGGAGCTTGCAAATATCTAACCTAGGTGTCATTCAGCTGCTGGGATGGGTTTTGGTACATTTCCTAACACCTAACTAACTGTTTTCAGAAACTTTGTGAGACATTAACCAAGCACTAAGAAATAAGAATTCAGAGGAAAAAAATAAAATTGAATCTGCAAGTAGCATAGAGAAACATTGGTAGCAAACACACAGAAGAGTGTAGCTGGAGAGAGTCAGAAACAAAAATACCAGGAGCTGAAATTGACTATGATAATACAAAGAATGTTCCTCACTGTGTATCAGACACTGCCAGGACAACAAAGCTCTCAGCAAAATGGTATTTCATACTAAGAAATGCACTTAGGAATCTATTGATCTGTCAGTAAAAAATGATCTCCCGTACCCATTTAACTCTGATCTATTTATGTAGCATTTTGTACATTCATAAAATGCTGCTCTATCTGGCACACTGTTTAGTTTGTGCAAGCGACTAGCAATCTAAGCAATTGGATTGGTTCCAGTGTAGGCATGATTTGCTCAATAACTGGTAGCTGAGATGTAATCAAGATTGTCTTTGAATTTTCAAGAGAGATCAGAATTAAAGGGTTGGTTTTCTGATATAATATATATGTATCTAATATAAATTAATGAGAGGTAACAAGCATTAATCACATCCTGTCTGCAGGTCTTATACACATTAATGAAATAAGTTGCTAATTCTAGGATAAAAATAGATGATATAACGCATATTTTGATACAAAAGACCAAAATAAAACAAGACAGTCCCTGGACATGGGAAGGAAAGGTAATACCTTCCACAAGAGAGATGCAGGATAACAAAGACTAAAACCAAGGGACACCTTAAGCACTTCTGCCCAAGATACAAGAAGCACATGCCAGACGGATTGAGAACCTATCCCATGTCATGAAAGACTTCCAACCAAAAAAGTTACAAATAGTCCTAGAAGAACAAAGAGAGGACAGAATAACATTACCTTGTATTCTGCTTTTCCTTCACATAAAATCTGGACAATATCAGCATTCTGGAGACATGCTCTTTTTCCCCCTCTTCCCCTTTAGACATCCAGTTGGCGATGTTGTTTCTACCTGTCCAACAGAGAAATTTTTTACGTGATTTGGATTGATTTTTATGCTAATGACATTTAACACATCTGTCAGACATGAATTGTACATTGCCTCAGTTGACTGATTCTTAGCTGTCTTAGGAACAGGGTAGGATTTTAATCACTTCAGCTCAGACAGAAATCAAGAAAATAAGATATATTACAAGGTAACAAAAGCCTTGAAGCAGTTGAAGCCTTGATACAATTTATGTAATTATTTATTTTGCAAAGGAGTTAGGAGTCCTAGCATACATCTGTATATTATTGCTTTAAGGCAAAATTGTTATTTCTGTTTGCAGCAAGACAGGCTGCCATAAATATTACTAATTTGAAGTTTGCTGAGACACCAATTATTAACAGGTTAAGGCAGTTTGCAGCTTGGCCAAACAAACTACCAGAGATGCATACAATCGATGCATCTGCATGCTACCAATCCCCAGGCTTTTCTGCTTCTTGCACAGTTCCCAGACATGGGTTTGGAACAGTTACAATAAATAATTTGGTGACTGCCAGATCCCCAGTACTGCAGCCAGCATTGCTGCTGATGTATTGCTGACTGATCTTCCCAGATTCATCCTTTGGAGAGCAGAGATCTCTGCTGGGCAGAGAAAACATTCACATTCCCAGTTTAAGCTCCAGACTTCCCTCCATTGATTTTATTAAGAGCCAAGATTTGAGATACAACTGTCCATGTGTTTCTTGGTGAATAAAAACCATAGGAGAAACTGAAATCAGAGCCAAAGGGTTATGGTTGTTAGCCACCACTAATTATGAAGCACCTTCAACATGTGATTGCTATTTGCAATAACTTGCCATGCAAGAAAAATATTTTCTTGAGCTGCCTGTGAATGTAGCAGTGCGAGTAAGGGCATTGCAAGTCATTAAGTTCTTTGCTCACAGGCTGTGAGCATCTTATTCTCAGATGAATCTAAAATGGGGTGTGTCTTTCTAAAGCAAATTCTTCCTCCCAAAGGTAAATCAAGGTAAGCTGAGACCTAATTGCATGTGTTAGGTGATGCTTTTTAAACCACAAAAAAACTTTGGAATTAAGTGATGATTTCAAGGTAGCTCAGGTATGGAAACTTCCATGAAGAGCAGAAAAACAGTTGAAACTACTTTCTTGCACAGTACATTCTCTGTGCGCCAGAAAGCCCGTCCCTTTTCGCAGTTCTGGAGGGATCACAGTGTGACAGTCTGGGAGTAGGGTGGTGGGCACCTGCTTGGCAGGTCCCATCAAGACTAGGGGTTAGAAACAGGGAAATTTTGACCAAATAACTTCCTCAGAGGAATCAGCTCGAGAAATGTGAATGTGCATGGACAGATTTATTTATTTTTTAGCCCAAAGCACTGTTTGACAAATCGAGTCATTTGCAAAAAGTTAGAGTCAACATATTAACAACCCATTAAAGGAAGCAAATAATCAAGTGCATATTCTCCCCCTACAATGTTGTGAGTAGTTTGGCTGGAAGAATCATGAACAACTGGTGCAAGGGTAAATATTGGTGTCTTTAGCAGCAGCACTTTGTTATTCTGTATAAAAGCTGTACAGCAACTGACAACAAAACACAGCACATTTATAAGCAAGTTTCCATGTACAAAATTAAGTTTAGTTTACCAGAAAGTGACAGTCTCATGGATTTTGAATTTCTGGAGCTGCAATTTCTTTTCTTAAATGAATTATTCTCATGAATAACACAAAACCATTCCATATTTGTTATGGTACTTCTTTATTATTTCTCTTTAATGTTCAATAGAAGACCTATTTGTCTTCTAATAATTTTCTTACATAGAATGGGACTAAACCAAGAATTTTAGCATCTGGGTTGAACTGCCATTTTCACTATCTTGGAAACAAGTGTGAAGATACTTAGTTCATACAAGATCTTGGTATTGCTCCCAAGCAATTTATTGAAACTTTAGACATGTGACTAATTTTTTCAGGCTGTTTGGAGAATTGAGACTTTATTTGTAAAATTCTCAGTAGTTGCTGAGAAGGAAAATTTCAAGAGGTAATGCCTTTTCTAGTTTGACTTTTCCAGCCCCAGGAACAGCATTTTGGTGTAGATGTACAACTTGTACCAGTGCAGTTCACTGCCTTTTCTCTACAGCAGTTCTGCATCAAGAGTTGTTTTTTGCAGTCTGCTAGCTATGAAACAAATGCATGCTCTATTTATAGATAAACTTCCTGTGACCCATGGAAAGATATTCTTTAATTTTCCCTTATGTTTTAGCTTGTTTAAAATCCCAAGAAAGCTATTTCACTCTTCAGCTGCTAATGTCTTTTTTTAAACCTGTATAGATATGCATTAGCTGGCTATTTTTTTTAAAGTAATCATTGACATACCTGCTTAAAATTATACCAGTAAGTTTAGAGTACCTGCCATCCTCAAAGGATCCCATACATTTTTCAAAAACTTCATAGCTTTTCTTCATTTTTGTAAGCAGTTCCTTTCAACTCATAAAACAGCATAGTATACTTAGCTTGTGAAGAGATACTAAAACCAAAAGGAATAAGAAAGAAAGAAGAAAGTAATATTTTTAATGAAACTCTCTTCTGGGTTTTCAGATTGTATTTTTTAAATTAATCATGACACTCTATTTTCCCAGGTAATACAGCCAACATGCCTGGTTTAAATTTTGTCTCCATCTATCATTATGCCCCTACTATTAGGTTTTTTGTTTTCCCTCAATGAGAAGCAGAAGAAATTAAATTTCAGATATCTCAAGCATATATTTTCCACCCTGTAGTAACTGGCAGTATAAAGCTCCTGGCCAAAAATCTTCAGCATCCAAGCAATAATTACCACATGCAACACAAGGTTTACTACAGCCAAAGATAACAAAGAACAAAAAACTCTGTTTCTGTCTTTACCCAGACTGCGTTGGTTGCATTCATTTGCACACAGTTGTCTACACCTTAGCTACTTTTGCATTGAACAGGGAGAAGTGGAAATTTCAATAGTGTCAATATTTCTCATTTCACCAAAAAGTAAACTAAAATAAACCAGTTCAGAAATAATACTTAGGACATCTTGGTCCCATCCGGGTGAGTGTCAGAAATTTGCACATTTGTATGCATTTTCAACAGTTAGCATCCTTAATTGCTATCAGCAGTAGGTCGAAGCACGAATCTTCTGAGAGGCTCTCTCTGGCAGAGGCACTGACAGAAAAACCTTTGAGATACTTGTTTTGGCAAGTTTCTCTAGAACCAGCACTCTCTTGAGTTTCCTGCTTGCCTTTAGAATCCCTAGAAACTAGTAATACTGTATGCCTTAACGCTCATAAGAAATATAAATCCAGGATTCAGTATCTTGAACTACTTTGCTAGTGGTTTGCTTTCTGAATGCTTAAGTCAAGGCAGACATTTCATGGGGCAAACTCAGCTGGAGTTTGGGGCATTAGAGAGACAATATGTTAGGACATGTATGTATACACAAACCTCAGAACATTAAAACAGTGGAAACATACCCAGAAAATTCGGGAATAGCCTGGAATTCTGAAAAATAAATTAGTCTTTTTAGCTGAATTTATCCATAATACCTAGCTGATGTCAACAGCTACAACCAGTTTTCTAGAAGGAAAAGAAAAATTCACTGTCTTTCTTATTGAAATATCATGTGAATTCTAGAACAGCAGTATCCACGGAAATCAGTAGCAGCAGTCAATACCTTCAAGTATCATCAGAGAGAAGATAGAATTGAAAATTGCCATCAATTACTTTTATTCTTAGATACTTCTATTAAAAATCTCCATCACTTTTCCAAATTCAGAAAAATGTTTTGTACTTCTACAGATTTCCCAGTCATACAAAATACTAAATTTATGGGAAATTTGCTATAAGGTAATTTTTGTGGTTTTTTGTTTTCACCATGATTTTTACTTCAAAAGATGTAAAAACGTGTAAAACATTTTCCTCTTTACCCCCTACAAATGTTTACTTCATATAGAATACCAATAAATATTTATCAGAAGCTTATTGTACTGAAAATAAGTTTGCGTACTGTGAAGGTCAAATAAGCCTAAAAAATGAGTTTTTGCATAAGCCATGTAGCACATGGTTCATTGCACTAACATAAACAGACAACTTTCCCTCCCTCCCATTCCACCAAGTATCCAGACTCTTTAGATCTTCAGGTACTAACACGGGCCCATATTAGTGCTGGCATGCGACCTACTTTTTAGACCTTGTTATTGAGCTCTGCCTCCATGCAGAATAGCACCTTTATTAATTTGTGGTCTACGGACATTTGGATTCTGGTGGCAGTTTCACAAGTTCCCATTGCATTCTCTCCCCTTCATTCCCACTGCCTCTGCTCTTCATAGAACCCTCCACACACAGAGTACTGCAGACACCTTTCCTTCCACTGCGCTAGGCTGATACACTGCTTCAGTGAGCATGGTCTTGTCCTTTCTTGTCTCTACTTGTCTTGCAATGAAGGGTTAGTTCAACTGCATCCTACTGAGTTGATTAAGCCCAAATTTAATGCTCAAAATTAAAATGATGATTCTTCTACCTTTAGTGGGGTTTATTGACATATTTACTTGATGTTTCTCTCTTGCCTCATCTAAAATTCACTGATTTATACTGCTCCAAAAACTGAAGAGCTGATCAAGGAGTCCTCAGTTATGAGAATAAGGATATTTAGGGGTTTTTTTCCCCCTAATCACATGAATTTTGTATACTACTTCATTCTGCGAAATTGTTGATATCAGAACTTGACAGATATTTTGTTTCCTTGGAAATAAAACTGGAAAACTGCAACTCTTCATAGGAGAGAAGGAACTCCAATAATTTTATTTGGAATACTTTGAAAGAGTACTACTTTCAAAAAAGTTCTTCTTTGGCTTTAGCTGAATTCAAACTTTCCCAGAGTCAAGAGTTTTGCAGAATTATTGTATAGTTTGTGTCAGAAAACTTGAATTTTAGTAAATATTTTATGGAAAAGATATTCTCATTAACATAGTGTTAAGTACTTTGAATGTCTTTTCCCACAATTGGACTTTGTTGGTGTATTTCCTGCACTTTGCCTTGGTTTTGTGTGCTCTGTCTGTGTGAGATTACATAGGGTTTTCCTTAACTTGAAAAATCTTATCTTTTGTTGACGGGAGTGACCTTTACTATTTTTAGAGCATAATGCAAGACCCATCTTTTCTCATGAGCCTTTCCTCAGTAACGAACAATGACATCATATCCCAGGGTTGCTTTTAATAAAATAGTCAGACCCTTAGTAACTAGATATGAAAGACTAAATCAAGACAGGGAAATTGAGACCTTTTACAAGATACCTCTGCACCAGAAACTCTTGCTTATAATCATAGTAACTTTGAGTTGCCTAGCCAAGGAAATGATAACAAAACAGCTACAGCATCTTAGGTTTCAGCAATCAAATATACACCAGGTTCTCAGACAGGATTAAACAGCTACTGGGACTTCTTTAGGCTTCACACACCAAGGCCATGTCTAGATGCCTGCAATTACACAAACATCACATCCTTCTGAGTTGGAAGGGCCCCACAAGGATTATCAAGTCCAACTATTAAGTGAAGAGTCCATACAGAGATCAAACCGATGACCGTTAGTATTATTAGCACCAAGCTCTTACCAGCTGAGCTGGTCTCAGGGTCGTTGCACACCTTGATTACAGTGCAGTCAAAGGACCATTCTCATGCACAGAAAAAGCCAGCACCCAAAGGGGTGAGGGTTGCACACACAGCACTGCTGTACCTCTCATCCATCCAGAGGCTGCTGAATGCACACCACACTTCTGTTCAGAGACTCTGATCCTAACTTTCAAGATGAGTAATTTTTAACCAGAACATAAACTAGAAGCATGGAACATCTTTATGGAACCCATAAGCAATCCTCAGGCATTTCAGCCACTGATGTTGATTTTTACTTCTAAACTTTGCCAATGTTGTCATGAAATTATCATTCTCTTAAAATTCCAACTAAAGTGTCAATCTTTAAACCGCTAAATACACAGTGACTTCAATTTTTTAATTGAAGGATGCAGAAGGCTCTCAGACACTATGGTCAGTGTCCAGAGCACAAAACCCTTGAAGTCAGATAAATACAGTAGCTAGTCGTGCACTCTTGTGTGGGAGAAAAAACACCTGATTGGTGCAAGTTAACATTTAAGAATATTCAGATGGAAATATGTTGGTAGGAGGATTTAGTCACAGAGAAGGAGAGATTGCTATTGTTTTGCTACACAAAGTGGAGCCTTCTTGCTTTGGAGAGGGTTAAAAAGCAGAGGGAGGAAGCACACACTCCTTCCTCATGGGTACTCTCTGGGAAACTTGACTGACCTCAGTTTATCAGAATAGGAACTAAATCTGGGGCAGACAGAGAAATCCAGAGGGGGAAATATTCTACTGCCTTGGGACAATAGGCATTTCTGAACATCATATACACTTACTATAACAACAATGCCTTATTAACATCCTTTCCTTATTAAGAGAACTGCCTTTTTCAGCACACATCTGTTTCCCACGTGAAGCAAGTGACTTACCTTGTTAACTTAAAATATTAAAAAGAAAACCCACATAGCAAAAGCCTTTTCTCAGTAAGCAAATGGGCTTATAAACTATGAGTTCTGAATAATGTTTAGTATGCAATGGTTCTCCCACTCATGAGCTACAAATACACCGCATATCATCAAGAGCTTTTAATAATTTTGTCATCTAGATATTTCAGAAATGTTTTTAGATTTCTGCAATATGTTCAGTGGTGAAAGTGGCATGTATCCAATGTTAACAATAGACTCTAAGCTATGAATCACCAGAGGAAAACAAAAAAAATTGCGAGAATAATGTTTAGTCATATTTGTCAGAATATATCAGGCCAAGCAAATGCAACCCTCAGGGTTCTCAAACTAAATCTATCAATGCAGCACTCCTGAATTCAGTGAGAATTTTGCCAATTTTTACCCTGCTTTAAAATACAAAGTACCTTGAGGCTGCATCATTTTTGCAAACAAAAAAAAATATATTTATGAAATCTTCAACAGCACTTGGTGAAAAGTTTTATTCTCAGCATAGAGAAACTTTTGATTTTGGGGGGTGAAGGGGGCAGGAAAGGCAAGGTTATGGTGTAGCATGTTACATGAAATACTAAGGACTCTGGGTCAGTCTTGAAAGTCTGTGAGTTGTGTCGTGTTGCTTGAATAGTAGATGTCAGAGCCCTTACAAAAAGCTTTTAATTACTAGGGATAGCCAGCAGGAAAATCTGATCAAAAAAAATCTCACATCTGGGTGTCTGTAAGGTGGTACCTCTGCCAGGTCATGATCTTCAGTCCAGAACCTTCCTCTCTCCCCTCAAAGCACTGAGCAAGGTTCATTCTTCTCATTATTACTGGCTATTCTGCTTTAGAAGTAATTCTGCTTCATCCTGTTGAAGCTGTTCTGCTGCACAGCAAAAGGATTCAAGATTCATTTGACAAAAACCAGAAAACAAGTGTCAGCTTGGTTCTTTAGCCAGGTAATGATCACACTTACCAGAGGGGAAGAGTCCTTATTCGTGAGAATGTTTTAGGCATTTTATCTACTGACCTTTGAACAAGCTACAGGAGCATGCAGAGCAGCCCATACCCTGATACCGAGGGCAGCAGGAGGGATGTGGGTTGGAACTCTCTCCAGCAGAGGATCAAACCGAACTTGGAAGCACCACAGTGGCCTCAAAATTTCACCAAATGTTTGTAATTTCCCACCTCCTCCAGATTCCATAGCCAGAACACCATGTTAATAATACCACTACACAGGCAAGGATTTCCAGCCAGTTAGGTCCCTCATGTTATTTCTGGTCTCACTTCTTTAGTAATATCAAACCCTCACCACTTGTAAGAAAATATCACAGTCAATTATGGATAGAGATTGCAGGAGCTGAGCACAAAGCACCAACATGTCACTGCACAAACTACCCAAAATTATAGCTCCCCTTAAGTAAATTTCCTTTTTTTCAAATAAACATAGTCTAAGTACAGTTTTGGTAATTGTGTTGAGACTCCTCTCTTCCTGCAGAACACGTACCTCCTCACAGTCTAGTCTTAGTACTTTCTCCTTCCTTTCTCATGGAACAGCTGCTGTTGGAGAGGACAGTCTTAAGAAGATAGCAGGAGTGAAAGTCCTGACATCACTGGTTGACCTAACTGATGTTCTAAACACGTATTCAAAGGAATATAAGGAGAATACTGCTCACTGGGACTTTAGGATGGATATTTGTGAGATCTAAGGGCCTAAGGCTGCAATTTCTTGCAGTCTAATTTCCTATCTGGAACCTAGAGAAGTCAAACCTACTGGCGTCATTAGTCTGTCTTTAAGCTCTAACAACTATTTAAGCAAGGTGTTAAGTTGCTAAAAATCACTTCAGAGAAAAAAAGATTACCACTAAATTTTGTTACTTGTTTCAAGCTATAGTTCATGATTCCAGCTTGAAAAGTAGACACAGAGCGTTCAAATGGCTCCTTTTAAAAATAGTTTTATAGGCTTAAAAACCCTAAGTAGAGCTAAAAAAGACAAAGAGGATGAACTAACTGAATTTAAGTGGGAGGAAGTTTTTTTTCATTTATCAAAAATCTAGAAAAAAACACAACCTACTTTACCTTATAGCCAAACAAGTTTGATAGCAAATGATTTGTTGTAGGTTTTCCCCTACTTCCCCTCTTTCCTTCCTTTACAGGTACACAATCCTAGCAAGTTTATTGCAGAGTAGAGAGGCAACTTTTTCTGTCTCTTTGGCAGGACATCAGTGGTTAACAGCTGGTGTGCCAGGAACCTCCCTGAACAAATTCTCTGTGAAACAGCAGCACCTTTTTGCGTTGAAACAAACTGACAAAAGCAATTACACCACAGATGGGAAATCCTCCTGCTGTTAGCATGCATAGCTGCAAGTGCTTGGTTTTAATAGCCAAACAGCAAGATGGCTAAAAGATAAATTTTCTAATCAGCTTCCTAACTTTTAAGGGTTGAGTGTTCTATCCCATATATAACAGTATTCCAAAGTTTCTCAATTAAGTGATAAAGTAGCCCTAGCCCTTATTTAAAAGTTGATAATATATTTCATAGAAAACCATTAACTCCTTTCTCCCATTACTGAGTGGTTAGGTTTATCTGCTCATATACAGGAAGTCCTGTTCTCAGTCACACTGGATTTATGTCTGCCAGTTCCTCTTCATACAAATGAGCCTTTCCTTGGAACAGCAAGGCATTTATGTCAGTAAATGGCTGAAGTGTGAGCCTCTCTGCACCTGGAAATACTGTGGTGAATAGCTGTAAAAACTACTCTGGGCAAGAAAATTCCATTACATGGATACTTCAGAAGTTGGTTTTCAAACCAACTTCATTGAAAATTGTTTCTTTCCCCTTCACTCTTTTTTACAGTCTTAGACTGGTACTCCTGTTTCACAGCATTAACAAAGCCTTCCTGCTGTGCAAATGCTGAACAGCCCAGACCCACCAAATCTGGATGGCAGCCCAAATTCCCCAGAAGCCTTGCCAGGCAGCCAGCCCAATGATGGAACACAAAACTGTCTGCTTCTCTGCCTGGCATGTTGAAATTCCAGTGGTTCTCATCAGGAGATTCAGCAGATCCATTCAAGAGAGCTGCAAATGTCAGTACTGAAACTGCTGACTGCAGGGTCAGTAATTGCCTGGGGAGGCTCCAGATCCATTGCTTCCGGGCAGTCCAGATCCCATATAACCTCCTTGATGGGCTCAGGTATAAATGCCCTAGCAGAAACCCGGAAAGGATTCCTGAAGAACCCAGAGAAACAGCATCTCTGCAGATATTTTCAGTTTCGCAGATTCAGCAAGTGTGAATAGAACCAGTTTTTCTTTTTCTGACTGGCTTTAAATTATTACTGTAAAAGAGTAACATCAAATCTTTTGCATCATGTCTGTTGTTTAGCATTATTAATCTTGTCTCTGTTGCAGGAAACCAAATTGGTAGTATCCAAAGAAATATACTGGACCAGCTCACATAACATATTTTTATTTTGTTGTGCCACAGTTCATATTTCAGACGAGTCCCAGCTCAAAATTACTTTTAAGCCCAGTAAGTCAGTAAGCCAAGTCCATCAGCAGTGGTGGTAACACCTCTGGTGCAGTGTATTTCAAAGGAGAAAAAACCATGTTGCACAACTACAGCTGTGAGAGAAGAGTGAAAGAAACAACTATGCAGAAATCAAAGTCAATGAAGGAGGAGGGGGAGGAGGTGCTCCATGCTTGAGGGCTGAGGCTCCCCTGCAGCTTGTGGGGAAGATCATGGTGAGACAGCTGTGCTCCTGAGCCCATAAAGGTCCATGGTGGAGCAGAAACCCACCTACAGCCCATGGAGAGACCCACACCAGAGCAGGTGGACGCCTGAAGGAGGCTGTGACTCTCTGGAAAGCCTGTGCTGGAACAGGGTCCTGGCAGGAACTGTCTCCAGAGGGAGAGGAGCTCATGCAGGAGCAGGTTTGCTGGCAGGACTTGTAACACCATGGGGGACCCATGCTGGAGCAGTTCATGATGAGAAGGACTCACTTTGGAGAAGCTTGTGGAGGACTGTCTACTGTGGGAGGGACCCCACATGTGAGCAGTGGAAGAGGGAGAGGAGTCCTCCCATGGAGGAGAAAACAACAGCAGTGACAATGTGGGATGACCTGACTGTGCAATAAACTGACTGCAGACTCCATTCCCTGTCCCCCTGTACCACTGGGAGAGAATTTGGGAGAGAAATTGAGCCCTGGAAGAACGGAGGGGTGGGGGAAAAGGGGCTTTAAAATTCGATTTTATTTCTCATTATTCTGCTCTGATTTGATTGGTAATAGATGAAATTAGTTTCCCCAAACTGAGTCTGTTTTGCCCGTGCTGGTTGGTAATTGGTGAATGTTGTGCTTATCTGTAACTGAAAAGACTTCAGTCATATTTTCTGCCCTGTCCATTTGAGGAGGAGGACTGATGGAGCAGCTTGATGGGCACCTTCAGTTCCTTTCATATGCTTTTCTTTTTGAGTACCTGAAAGAGGTTTCAACCTCACTTTCTAGTCATTGAAGTCTTCTGGTTTTGCATAGAAAAAAATACAGGATATATAATAAAAGTAAAAGGAAATATAATAAAAGGGGCTTTTCCTGACCCCATCAATGAGTTTAGAGGGGTTTAGCTTGCTGACTTTGCATGTGTCATGGTTTAACCCCAGCCAGCAACTCAGCCCCACACAGCAGCTTGCTCCCTTCCCCTTTGGTGCGATGGGGAAGAGAATTGAAAGGGTAAAAGAAAACTTGTAGGTTGAGATAAGAAGAGTTTAAAAATTGAAATATAACATAATAATAACAATAACAATAATATTAATGGTAATAATAAAAAATAATTGCAACAAAAGCAAAGTAACAAAAAAGGAAAAGCAATGAATGGAAATGAAAACAACTCACCACCAATGGCTGGATGCCCACTAGTTCCTGAGCAGTGGTCCACCTGGCAAGATTTCTCCCCAGTTAATATGCTGATCATGACATCCTGTGGTATGGAATATGCCTTTGGCCAGTTGCGGTTAGCTGTCCTGCCTGTGTCCCATCCCAGCTTCTTGTGACCTCCAGCCTCCTCTCTGTTAGGGCATCAAGATAGGCTGAAAAGTCCTTGTCTTAGGGTAAGTGGTGCTCAGCAACAATGACAACGTCGGTGTATTACCAAAATTATTATCTTAAATCTGAAATATAGCTACTAAGAAGAAAATCAACTCTATCCCAGCTGAAACCAGGACACCATGAAAGAAAGTCAGATGTGGAGCATACCCTTTCACAGCAGCCCTCTCACTTTCCAGGTTCTTTTTTGTTCCACAGTAAAAAGAAGTGCTGTCCCCTTTAGTTATGTGAAAATGGAGATGTACAGATTTTGATCAGTTTTTCCGTAGATGTATGAGAGCCAGGATTCAGTGGGAAAGGTGGCATTTTTCACCTCAAAAAAAATTGGTGAAAGTAAGGAGAAAAGAGCCACCAGGATTTTTAATCTAGAGAAGATATGTCAGTACCACACAGCAGTTAAATCCATACAAAGAGTCTGAAGTTGTTATGGCATTTGTTTGGTGTGAGGGCAGTTGGGTGCTGGGCAGATTGCATGATTGAGTACAGCAAGGAGAGGAATCCTTACATTCAAGACTGATTGTGATCTCAGAGGATAAAATCCGCCTTATTGAAGAAAAAGAAAGCGAAACTTCCCACCTAACTAGTAGGTCTCCTCAATATATTTTACCTTCAATAAAAAGTGTATTTTCGTGAAGTCATTCTGTCAAGTATTCTCTCTAGTTTAAATTGTCATGCCTATTGTCACATCAAGAAGACAATTACAGTCAGTCCCTCTGTTGTAAGGCTAGCTCTTTCAGTACAAAAGCCTTCCTACTGGAGGCAGAGCTGCAATTACAATTAGCTTGTTCGTTACAAGGGACAGAGATGCAGGAAACTGACATCTTAAAAACTCAACCTTACAACAGACTCCATTTTAAGGTACTTGGCTTTGAGCAGGTTTTATACATTAAGTGCTCCTGTAAAACCCCTTACTTTGCTTCCTTATTCTTCAGCAAAACATAAAGGAAGCTGGCTAGAGCCCACAGTTTGCAGTACTGGCTTTACCACTGTGTATGTAAAATGAGGCTTCTAGTGCATTTTTTTCTATGCTCCTTTGAATTAAGCCTTCCATGTAAAAAAACCCAACCCACATGCAAAATTAAATTAGAGTATTATATAGCACACAGAGTATTATGGATCATGAAGTATTTTATAAGAAGTAGTATAGAATTAATTACAGCATTTCCCCCCCTGAAAAAACATGGTACCAAAGTTTTTTTGCTTATAAAACCCCCAAAATAATGTGAACCGTATCTACTTCCCTCAAAGAGAAATAGAATATCCAGTATTATTGCTGGGAAAAGCAGGGAAAAAACCCCTAAATCATACAGCAAGTAACAAAACCCTCATCCAAACATCTTGGTTGCAGCAATTCTGTTACACTTTAAGGTGAGGACCAAGCCTCTGACCTGCAGGTATCCCTGTCCG
>NW_008236213.1:2372543-2413527 GCF_000691975.1 Corvus brachyrhynchos | reverse complement strand
CCTGAGGGGCGTTGAACGGCTCAGCCCAAGGGCTCCGGGGGCTCGGCGGGGCTCGGGAGCGAGCGCGCCGGGAGCACTGTGCTGCTTTTCTGGGGTTCCTTTGTGTTCCAGCTGGCTGGGGAAAGGTTCTGTTGGTTTTTTTCTTGTTCTTTTCCCCTTCCCTCCTCCTTGCCTCCCTGCCTCCCTTCCCTTCTCGTCAGTGCGGCGGGCCCGTGGGGTGGCCCCGGCTGGTCCGAGTCCGCGTGTCTGCTCCCTCTCCGGGAACTTGTTGTATTTTGAGGGTTTTTTTTTTATCCTGTTCTACCCTGTTTTGTTTGTGTATTAATAAACAGTTGGTTTTCTTTCCTCTCTCACTTGCTGTGACCCACTTGTCTTATTGGTGGAGTAAAAGGGGAGGCCCTTTTCCCTTCGGAGGAGACACTCACTCCGGAGTGTTCCTCCTGAAGTTTTGTCTCCAAAACTGAGACAATCCCCCACTGAAGTCACTGAGCTGCACTGCTGGGAATGAGACCAGGGACAGCTGGGACACAGGAGTCCCCTCCCACCCACACTCCCCGTAGCTGGAACTGGCAGTTCCCTCTCTGCCTAAGCTGGCAAACTACAGGAAGGACAGCCAGTCACCTGTCAGATTAATTTACTTTCTATCTGCTTAACTGTGACAGTCTCTGGAGTCATTCATCCTACAACCATTAACATTAAGTAGCTAGCAGCAGGGGGAGAGTCCAGGACGTGTGTGTGACATAAATACAATATAAATGGGCTGTCCTGGACTGTCCACAAGTGCAGAGAGCGAAAAGTTAAACAAGAAAAACAAGGTTCTCCCTCAGAAGTGTTCCTAAATGAGTGCTAAATGAATGTGGTTATGAATGCTTCTGCTGTTGAAAATGAAGTGGCCCTTGGGATAAGACACAAAGAGAATATGCTGGTGACTAAGAGGTATTTTAAAAAGCCCAAGAGAGTTTGTGAAGGGAACATATTCAGTCAGCATCCTAGTCAAACTCTCTTTTGGGAATATTTATTGTATACAGCTTCATCTGGAAGAGGCTGGTATTCTCTCATCCTTTCCCTTTCCAGCAGAGGTAGTGGCCATGTGGTTGATTTGTTATACCTCACTGCTTGCTGCTGTTACTGACAAGTAAGACAGCCGTGACTAAAGACTGTAAAGCACACACTTTCTCTACCACCCTCCTCTGCTTAGTATTCTTCTCTCCTTTTCTAGTGATTTTTACCAGCCTTACTCTCCCTTTACTGGCATGTTATTTACCTCTTCTTCAGTCTGCTAGGTCCTGCCATTGCCTATTCAACCTTACGTAATCTGTCCAGTGATCTACCTATGGTCTATCATGTTTCATATTTAATTTCTTTCTGCCTCTTGTTGCATATGCACATTATAGGCAGATATATTTCCCTCTGCTTCTCTTCTGCCAAAAAAAGTAAAAAATGAAGAAAACCCAACCCACTTTACAAGTTTATATAAGTACGTCAGAAAAGCAGGGTGTAAACTTAGACTAACACTAACATTTATTAATTTGGCTCAGAAGTGTACTAAGGCAGACATGCATTTTCTCTTACTCTCCAGTATAGGTAAAGAAGAGTGAGCTTGCATCAATACTGTTGCATTTGTATTTTCCTGTAAGGTAGTTTGTACATATGAAACCTGGACTGCTCACAGAAATCTCCCCTGAAGCAGAGACTCCATCAGCACTGGAATAGTTGCCTTTCTTGGCTTGTATGTACCCTAGAATAAATTCAAGTCTTTTGACTACCCTTACGTATACCATAAAATTGACTTGTCCTGAATTTGTGATCACTGCATTTCCAGATCCTTTTGTGCTGTATCTCTGACTACCCAAGTCTTTACCTTTTGCAGTCATTTATTGGCTGCTTCTTTCTATGGATAGCATTTTGTTATTGTCTTGGAAAATTTTGTATTTTAAGATTTAGGAACTACTTTTCATTTTTTTTCAACACCAAATTGAAATCCTGATCCCATTCTCCAGAATTTTTACAAGCTTCACCTTTGTTTTTACTATCTCAGATTTCATGGCTGAGAATAAAATATTTTTCACAATGTCTAAATGCGTGTTTTATTGGTTGAAAGGTCTGTAAATTGTGTACGGTTGCAATTATAAGTTTTGCATTTAATTTGCCTTCTTTTATTCTCAAAGTAATATTAGGAAGAAAAAATATGGATTATTTTATACGTGTTGTGAGGTTAAAGAGCTAAACAGGTCTGACAGGAAAAGCTGTTTTTCATTTTCTGACATAAACTGCTAATTATACTTAATTATATTTCATAACTTGTGCATTGTGCTTTTTTATATGTCTGATTCTTTCATGTCTCTCCCTCGAGTGCCTCGATTTAATAATCCAGATAGCCAAGTGTCCTCACATCTAATGCCTTTTCTAAAAATCATCTCCTCAGCATCTTGCAAAATTAATTCCCTAATGCACATTAAAAACCAACAAAAAATTCCCAGTCCTGAGACCATGGTAATATGGTACATGTGACCAATAAGCACTATTACCTAAGGAAAGCTGACTTACATGATACAGAGAGACATAAACCTCACTGTTGCTGGAGAAAGCCAGCTAATCTCCGTAGGGCTGCTCTCATCTGCTGCACACTCTTGCCATGTGTATTCAGACTGCCTACACTGCAGACAGGTGAAGACTACTGTAATTTATTCTGACATGACGGAAACAACCTCATAAAGTTATAATTAATTTCACCTCATCTCATAGGAGAACTTTAATCTTCAAAGAACAAGGACATTGGCTGAGACCCATCCAACCTAAAATTAGGGATTATGTGGGCAAGTATTCTAACCAAAACCCTTTTTGGGCTTGGAACCCATCTTTTACTGCCTGTAAATAGCATAGGACTGATACAATAATAAGACCTGTATTTCTGCTAGGTACCTCATGTTATATAGGTTAAATCTGAGCCTACATTTTCAACATTTCTCTGATTGTCAAGTAAATGTAGTGGTGAATCAGCCCTTGCTCCTGTGATTAACAATTTATGATAGCATGTTTATTACTGAGTAACTCAGAGGAGGTAAGTTCTAATTTTCATAGGAGCATTCAGAGAGTAGGCACTAAAACTCTGCATGATTCCTCATTACTCAGAAATATTCTAGATGAACTTACATGGCTTGTCTAATCACCACTGCAACTGCTTCCACGCAGCAGAGAGATGTAAAGTATGATGGCAACAGAATAGTTTTGAATCCTCTACCATGAAAATCCCCAACTGGCTTTCATTAAACTCAGGATAATCAAAACCCTTTGACAGAATTCTTCTAGCCTCTGGGCATTTGAAACACTGATTTCTGATAAAATATCAGCAAGATATCTAACATCAAGACACTGATTCTATGGCAAAACTAGTGTTTAGTCTTTTCCTCAGAGGATGCAACACCTATGACAGAAGGGAAGAAAAGTCAGAAAAAACAGGGAGAGAGACAGGATATCAGTGTCTTGTGTGGAAAGAAGGTAGATTTATTATTCTAAGGACTTCTTTCCTCTTCTTAATTATTGAGCCTGCTTCAACAGAAAATCTGACTGGTTCTGTGATTGCAGCTATGATTTGCATATGTACATAGAACTTCACTAATTTCTATCCTCTAACTAGGGTGTGCTGCATTTTACTCTGTTTCCTCCTCTTCTAAAAGGGTGCATGATAAACTCCTGGGTAATACTGACACCTGAGTCAGAGAGTTAAATTCAAATCAATACAGTTGCTTAAAGATCCACATAAGTTGCCAAGAGTTGAGAATAGGACTGCATTCATGCTCAAATGCACGCACGCAGGGAGGAAAGGTTCCCTACTAGAGGTTGGACAGGATGCTATCTTTCTTCAAAGGAGAGGGAAAAGAGAATAGTTGCTGGGAACTGGAAAACCTAGAAAAACGTTTGACAGTAGAACTTTTTAGCTAAAATGAAGGTCTTACACAATAGACCTTCTCAGTAAATGGGGAGGTTTTAGAGAATTCTGGCCATGTTAAACTCCTCCCCCCACTTCTTTGGGCAGAAACCCAAAAACAACAGGGAGGTACATTGGTTGTAAGTGAATATCAAAATAGACTGAAGTCCATGACCTTTCTGAACTCTGTAAGTGTCTCCTTAGCTTGTAAACTGGAGTCCAGAGTTACAAGCATTACCAGCAGTTGATACTTAGCCCTTGATCAGTTTGCAGGTAATTTGAACCAAATCCCTGTTGATGCCGACTCTAGTGAATGCTGTATGGTATTTTAAATGGCTGTGTTTATGCTGTTTATTGAAAGCTCTTCAAGCTTAATGCTTGAGACTTTTTTGGGTTTTGTATTTTGTGCTCTTTCACACATATGCTGATTGTGCTTGCATTCACAGAGTATGATTTGAAGTGCTGCTTCCTTCTGCCTTTTGTTTGGCTTAGAAGGATGCAAAATTAGAGTGACTATGGAAATATTTTGTTTAAAGAGTAGAAGAAGATGAAAATACAGTAATTTACAATGTATTCAGGTTTCATTACACTTCTTGTGGATGCTGGACTGCAGACCACACATCCATGGGAGATCTCATTAACCCAGCATCTGCTTGTCTCATGTGGTGTCTCTGCAGATGCATTACTGGAGCACTACAGCTGGCTGTAATCTCATGAAGCATAGAAAATCCACACAATGCTTTTATATGTTGCTAACCATAAAGAAATAGACCTTCATTAAAAACAGCTATTGTTGTACCTCTCTTTCCTCTTAACTGCAGCCTGAAATTAGTAAAATTTCGAACACTTGCCAAGTACAGTGCTTGTGGCAAATTCTTCAGATAAAGAATTATATTTTACAAAAGTTTCCAATGTTTGAACGTTATCCTGAACTCCGTAAATAAGCAAAGGAATATGACAGTTTCTAGTCAGTTTAAATAATGCATTTTGACAAATTCACCTTTTAAAATGTTTTACATTTTATGTATTAAAAGCAAGGTTGTAGCTTCAAAATACAGTTAAAGTAAACTATTTTCTAATTTTTAATGATTGTTGACATTGTAGTCTCTCATGATACAAAAGTGTCCCACTTTGAAATACATTTCCATTAAATAAATATGCTTTTAATTTTTTACTTGAAAGCTGCTGAAAAAGTATTTCTCTTTTGTAATTTAGGGTCATAGAAAAGGTATGGTAGCTGCAGTGACAAGTTACAGGGTTTTCCTGACTCCATTGTCATGGACTTGATGGGATGAGGACCAGAAGAAAGTCCCTCCTGTTTCTTGGAACAGCGTGTAGCCTAAGTTGTGTGTTAAATATATAATGTATATATAAAACAACGAACGTTTATAACAGTAATTCAAGGGTATAATTCACAGGAAAAAATCTGGTTCCCTTTATGGATATATATATGGCCAATTCCCTCTGAACATATTTGACAAAAGTCTGTATTACAAAGCTCAGATCTGCACAGATATACTCCACACAAAAACACCCTATTGCCAAGTGTGTACAAAAACGACCTATTGCCAAGTTTTCTTTCTCATTCTTTTTGTCTACGTGTGGATAGAGATGCAGAATTCTCTGAGGCTCCATCCAAACTGCTGTCATCCATTGTCAGTCAAACACCAAGTGCTGGAACCCAGGTTTCATGACAGACCCTGTCACGTCTTATGGGTACAAACGTAAATAAGAGAATGCAAACTACAGCGTCCACATTCAGTGAAGATTTATCATTTTGGGCCTGAATGAGGACGTTGCCTGCTGAGAATGGCTAAGTGGTGCCTGCCAGCTCTGTGATTCCATGGCACTAGGAAGCTTCTCAATTTCTTAACAGAATTACATTTGGGGAAAGGAAGAATTTAATCTTTTATGCATTTTTTTGCCCAGATTCACATATTTTGGTCTCAAAGTGGGCACACACTTCAATATAGTGTAAAATAGAGAGTAAGACCATATTTAAATTAGCTTCGGTTCAAAATCACATGCTGCTCTGCACACAGAAGTGTGGCTTGCTCTGGCTTTGAGTCATTAGGATTCTGGATGTTTAATAAAGCAAAGGCTGAAGTGAAAATCTTCCAGTGGCAGGCTTTTTTTTTCATCATTATTCCCACAGAATTCTTTGAAGTGCAGGATGAAGTATGGTGTCTGACAGCTTTCCCACTTTTATTTTGACAGCTTTTATAGTTTCCCTCCACTATCCACCATCTTATTTTCTGAAAAATAAAGGTCTGGAAGCTTGGACATCTACCTCTCTCACTAAGGAATGGCATCAAAAGGCTTTTAGAAGAGGGAGACAGAGTTTTCCTTGCACCCCATTGCATGTCTCCTTTTCATCAAGCTAAGAGGCATGAAAAGAAATTTAAGAAGTTGATGATGATTTTTATTATTATGGTTTATTATTATTATTATTATTATTATTTGCTGAAAACTTTATCTATTATCTACCAGCAAGTAGCTGCATTAGTAATACTCATTTATCAATAATGAAATTCTTTGCAACTTACTTTTTGGCTTTACTTACTAAGAATTACCCCTACTGAACAGCAACATTTTTCCATTACATATGTTTAATTTTAAAATGCTCACAGGGATTAACAGCTCAGCAATTGATGACAATAAAGTGCTATAACAGGGTTAAA
Organism: Corvus brachyrhynchos; assembly: GCF_000691975.1. Classification (NCBI taxonomy): domain Eukaryota; kingdom Metazoa; phylum Chordata; class Aves; order Passeriformes; family Corvidae; genus Corvus; species Corvus brachyrhynchos. The sequence continues at coordinate 2,406,918 of NW_008236213.1, read as the reverse complement.
TCGCTGGAAAATACTAATCAAATATTGTTGCAGGATCGCCACGCGAGCCGCAAAATATGTTGTTCAACGCAAAGAGCTGTATTTCAGAAAATGTATTCTTCATCTAGAAAATTTTGCCCAGTTCAGATATGTTACCAGGCTTGAAAGTGATCCCTATGGTTTTCTAGGACTACTTGATTTAAACTCACATCTAGCTGTACAATGTCATAAATTACATGAACAATTGCCAAGGTCACTTCAGATAGCCTTATTGCTTTTTTTATTCAAGGAGATAGCCTTTCAATAGTGAGAAATATGGTATCCAGGAATTCCAGCTTGCGCTCATGTAATCTCCTTCACAGAGCGCAACAAAGAACAATTGTGTGAAGCACAATGACCTCAGATGCTTGAAGTCTCTCAAACTATTTATGAATGTGGAGTGGAGAGACTAAGCATGCATTCAGAATGAGGAAACCTTGACCAGAATGAGGCATTTCAGTTGTGAATTATTTTTATATGAGGAAGCTTCAGCAGAATGCAACAAGTATACGTACTGTGATAGTCAATCCAAAGACAAGCATACGCATTTTTGGGTTATTCTGAGAGAGCACAGTACCTCTTCAGAAGTTTGTGAGAGCAAACATGACAGGCAGGGCAAATATCCTTGAGCAAATTCGAGTTACTGTGACATGTTCTTGTACACCTACATCAGCGGAGATCCAAACTCTTACAGAGATTTTTCCTACCATTACTGTGATTAAACCAGTTTTCTTTGGTTTGTGAACCAGCAGATCTGTTTATCCAAAGAAAAATAAGAACATATTTCTTGTTGGTAAGCAACCTGCCTATATAAGTGGCTTACTGTCAAGCAAGAAATTTCATCCAAATTATCCACAGCAAGTGAGCTGTGATGTGTCCGTTCCCCACAAAATAGCTCCTAATGTATCTATGATTGTGTGTGCACATGTGTGTCAATATAGCAAAATTCACAGTATTTAAAGGAGAATTTGTGGGTTGGGCCAGAAGATCTGTCTGTGATACACACATTTGGCAACTGCTGTAAAATAAAAAAGTAAGCAAAGAAACAGCATGACTTGCAGTGGCAACTCTATTTCTATGATTTACAGCATCTGCAGTCAAATATATTATCCTCTCTGTTGTACCCGATAAAAAGCAACCTCTCACATACCCTACACCCTAAAAATTACTTCACCTCTGTAAGTTTTAAACAAAAAAGAAGCATTGCTTTATTCAGACTACCAGGAAACAGGAATCACCAGGAAATTTTGCTCTGGAAAGAGATAGACACATTGAAGGCCAAAAAATGTAGTGAGACTGTTATACCCGGGAGCAAATGTCAGAGATATTAGAAAGTGAAATAATACATGCTTGGGAATGTCAGTCCAGAAAAAGACGAATTTGGATGTATCCTTATTCTCTACATTAACCAGGAGTTTTAAGAAGAGTATACAGAGACGGAAAGGTAGATTCTCTATGTGAGGACTGTGTATAAGTAAAACAAGGCAAATACTAAATTCTGAAGTTACATCTCAGTTAGTATTTTTTTCATTATATTAAACAGCTCTGTCATGATTTATTATGTCAAAGACATCTAAGAGAGTGCAAAAGCCCTTGAAATTATGCTTGGTTATTACAGAAAATACTTGAAAATAGCATTGGAGGTACTTATAATACATTTCAAGCTTTTGAGGTAATTCTGGTTTTTGTATTGTTTGAAAGTCAGTAACAAGTGTGCAGTCACCATATTCTGTTGTTACTGCTATTGCACATGAAGTCCTCTCTGAGGCACCATAGCTAAGCTAAGAAAGATTATTCAGGACCTAGCAAATGAAAGCATAGGAGCTGAATGTCAGCAAACTCTACCTGTGATTCTAGCAAAGCACCTAGTAACCACAACTGCTACATTTCCAGTAATGCCTAGCTCAGAGTCAGCCTTACCTTCACTTAGAAGCAGTGGCTGTAAAGCCTTACACTCCCACTTTGTGCATCCCCATTATGGGCCTACAGAGATATGGTTACTGGATATGAAACTAGATAATATCTTTCAAATACAAATCTCAGTTCTCAACAGACAACTGTTCTTTCAAATTTTATTTTATTTTCAATGTATTTCTGTATTCTGTTTAATCATACAGTATCCCAAAGTAAGGAGTGTGTGTTGGTATATAGCGACCCCACGACATACCAGCTACGACAGGTATATAGTAATTATGCCTTACGAGACAAATACATTTTCTTTTGTGACTTTACTGAGGTATCAAGGACACATACTGTGCAAGGATTTAAATGTTGCAAGTGTGGTCATATCCCTCATATCTGAAAAATGAGAAACTACTTTTAAGGTTATTCTATGTATCACACTTGCAAGATGAACTGTTGAAGAAAGGTTACTGACACCTTTATCTTTATTTATATGCATCAATTGGTGAAATGAAAAAACCCAAAAACCAAAGCTACTATGCGAAGTACAGCGAAATGCTGCTCCCGTGTAGTTCAATGTCTATGTAATGCTGAGCTGCCAAAGACAGAGATACATGAGGATGCTGAAGCAACCTGTAATCCAGATGAGCTTAGTTTAAGCTGTTTACTCACCAGAGTTTAACGCATGTACCAGGGGAGCAAGTCCTCACCTTCTCTTTTAAATTAGGCATAACTAAAAATGTTAAAAACATAAACAGTCATTTTCTTCTTTTCTCCTCCAAAACTGTATGACATTTTTCACACAGCTCTTCCTGATATTTCAGTCAATGCAATCAGTAAAACTTTTGAACATCTTACAAGATATTTATTTAAGCAAGATTAGTGTTCTATGTATTTCATGCTGTACTTTGTGCACGTTCTGCATCCTCAGAACCCTGTGTTTTGTGAACTCCCAAAGGAATAGGCAGATAATCAGGTTAGGACATGAGGAGATGGGAAACAAGGTTAAAGAAAAATCTTCTCACTGCACACTACTTCTGCCTTTTGAAGTATTATGGTCTCCATGACCACAGGATTTTGGTGCATTGCACTTTTAAATGTTTCTGCTCATTGGCGTACGAAATCACTATTGTCCCCACTTTGCTTTGCATGAATGGATATATAGAGATATGCAAATGTAACTAAATACCTTAATTTTGTTGGAAATGAGTAATCATAAATACCTCTGAGAACTTAGCAGTCCTTCATACAGCGCAGTTATGAACCCATATCTGTCAGTAAATTAGTACTTTAGGCAATGGGCTATGTTATTTTATCGTGTAAAATGCTGATAATTAACTAAAATATCTTGGGAGACTTTGTCCAGCCTGAGAGTAAGAAGAATGGCTCAGCTTGCCATAATTAAATTTTCTTTCCTTAAAAGAGCAGCTGTGTCTCTGCAACTGGGGGTGGAACCATCTGTAGTCCTTGCTAACCCTTGAACTGTGCCTGGATGTTTGTGAGGATGAGAGCTGGTGTGGGTCAAAACTGGACCCTGGTGCATGTAAACAGCTAAACAATGGTTATTCCGTGGCTGTATTTAATATGCTATTCTGGATGTTGCCAATTACAGCAGCTACAAGCCTTCAAAGACATCAGTATTTGAGAAAAGAAGTAAGGCTGGGAAACTTCCCCACGTGGGGGTAGGTTTATCCGCTTTGGTCTCTGTGTGTAGCACCACACCCAGACTATTTTCTGTTAAACTCTGTACAATGGCTATCATGTCGCTGTGTGCAGTGAACATGAATAGCAAAGCACCTTTCCTCTTTTCCCGCCTGCCTCTCAACACACGTACACACACTCAAACTCGGCTCTCAGGAAAAACAAAACAATTCTGTGAAACAAGCCAATTCAAAGGAATACAATGAATTTGCCAAAATAACCTCTACGAATGACGAGGAGGAAATTATTTCACTTTTTGCTTTATCCAGGGGGTGCTCTTGTATAACCTGTTCACAGTACACAACAGCTCCATTCCAGAGTCTTGCAAGGCATAACAGAAAGCAATGCTGAGATCACAGTTTTAGGTAAAGGTTGTTTCAAACCCTGTGTTTTCCACAAGTCAAGGAAAAATTTTCTCCCTTTGTGCTGAATTGTTTTAAAGAACTTATTAAGGGCACACAGAAGGGTGAACTGCAAGTCTGAAGCTGATAACCATGCATTTAGAATGAAGGGCTGATAAAGAGCTGGTTATGAAAGTGTATTACAGCTTAGTGGGTTTGATCCTATGAACCCTCGCTTGACTTTTCTGAATACTGTCACTGTGTTCTGATTGCATTTGATTCAAACATTGCTTGCATGAATTAACTCAGCTGACCAGCTGGATCCAGTACCTCTATTAAAAATTTAATTTATTAGATGGAATTTATCATAGGGTTGGTATTCTCTCCAAATATCTCCATTACACTCCAGGAAATGCAGTATCCATTCAGCATCTGCACTGAGAAATGAGAGTTATGAACCTTGCCAACAAAATGGTTTTAAGAATTTTGAATAGCCGCCAAAAAAAAAAAAAAAAAAAAAAAAAAAAAAAAATGAAAAAAAACAACCATGAAGAAATTAAAAAAAAAAAAAAAAAAAAAAAAAAAGAATGCAAAGACACATGCATGTAGAAATTTAAGAAAGCTCATATTTTAAACAAGCTATTTAATCTCCCAAAGGCATGTTTGAACACAGTGATGTCTCCTGCACTCTGAGCCCCATCTGGCAGACAGCAGCATGCTGGCCCAGCTGGATGACCAGGAGGTACAGCGCAGCAGGCTGACATGGAGCTCTCAGACTGCTGCATCAGAGCTGTCTCCACTACCCATATGTCCAGCCACTAAACCATAATCCCATTTTCTTTCTTAACCTCCCTAATCCTTACAAACTCCTGCAGGAAAGTCAGTTCAGTTAAATCTGAAAGACGTAGGCCTTTCCGCTGAGATTTTGGGAACGAAGGAATTAAGTAGGAGGGATCTTAATGTCACCAATCTCATGCAACTGCAAAGAGATGAGAATAAAATGAGCCATCACCTTAAGTGACCCCTTTTTGCTCCAGGGAGAGCTCTAGGAAAGCAAATAGCCTTTAATAATTTTAAAAACAACAGGTTTCTTTTCATAAGTCTGAATTATAAGTCATTTACTAATCTCTTCAATTCAGTTTCATAGAATGTAGACCAAATCAGTTTCATAAAATATTTATTCCTTTACATGATACAAGTTCCTGGTATCCTTAACTGAAAATTTTTACTTCCTTTTGGGAATGAGCAGCAAAAAACGGCTTTAGCTTTTTTTATATGTTCCTTCACTGATTTCTGAGATGATAAATTGTTTGTAATATACCTATAAATGCACTCATTTAAGTGAAGATTACTCATAACAAGATCCAAATCTGAGTGCAGTATCCAGCTGTCTCTGAGAATATCATAACGATTCTCCTTTGGGGGCAATACTCTGACACATTAACATAAATTTAAAAGAATACATAAAAAGCATATATCAAGCTATGTATTTCTGCTTCCCTTGCTTGACTGGATTCACTGCAACCCAGTAGATGAATTAAACATATTTAGAGAGGTCTTAGAGACTTCTGTATTGGGACAGAAAAAAAAAAAAAATATAAGCCATAGTCCACAGTTAAACAAAAAATACCTTGTAGAGTTTCTGAAATAATGCGGAGCATTTTTATGGCATTATTAGCTCCCATTTTTCTAAACTCTGCTTTTTCATGTCAGAACCAGAAGATGAGATGATAGAATGTAGTAATATAGTCTAATTTCTGTACTGTCAGCACAAAGAAATGAAAGGAGAAAATAGAAGGAAAATTGAAAAATTACATTCCAGTGTGATCTTCAGGTCCATTTTTCTGGCCAAGAGTGGCTGTCAGTCCAATGTATTCTACTAAAGGCTGCTAGACAAAACAATTTTAGAGAAGCACTGATCCCGAATGACTTTCAGGAGATTTTCAAAATTTACCACTGGACTTCTGAAATAAAGAATCATCTTTATGTCAGGTTCCTAACATTTATTAATTAGCAATGTTTTCAAAGTGCATGAGGCTTTGATTTGCTATGAGATGGCACTGGACATGACGTGTGAGAAGCTAAATGTTTCAGCTCTCATCATCTTTAAAAAGAACAGTGTGATTATCTGCTCTGTCTACAAAGGCCCTAACATTTCTATGTGTTTAGTAGACAAGATCAAAAGGTTAAAATTACCACATTCATGTGTCATTGGTCAACAAGAAAATTTTTAAACCCTGAAGTGCCTACAGAATACTGATGGATGCACCCTTATGTGATGCTTTTTGTGAATACCACAGGTAGGCAGAGTATTTCGGGACTATTCCTTGGAAATTTTGTGTCAGTTCAAAAATACAGCTATTGCTCTCACTTCTTTGATAAATGTTGTTACAGATAGCTTTTTGTGTTATGTTGACAACCCATCCATTTCTGAACTGAGGAAAATGGAGGTTGTTTAAGTATGAGATAGAATCAGAGCCACATATGATCTACAAAGTAAGAATTTTCTGAAGAGACTTGAGAATGATTTCAAAGAATTTTAAGAAACATATTTAGCCTTAAGAAAAACACCAACAATTTTAGATTAAAGTAAAAATTGATAGAAAACACAACTGTTGGCCATAAGGTACAGCAAGTTAATGAGAAATGGAGGATTCTAACAATGTCTGCCCTTATTAATCTTATTAATTGCTTTTATATTCATTTTATAAAAAATGCCACAAACATATGACTGATGGAAAAGCAGTCTGGGCTGGCTTTAGGGGAGGAAGGGGAGAAAGCTATGTTTTTTTTTAAATTAGCTACTTCAGTGAAAAGAGATTTGGCATTTGAAGCCAACTTTCACAAAGCCCAACAAACGCAATTCAATCTGCATTGGAAATTTTTGGCATAGTTTTCCTTATTTTCCTTATATATATAGTGTGAACTTCTAACTGCTACACAGATTAATTTATGACTTAAGCTCTTTATGGCTTAAATATATGGAACTGCAAATTTAACAATCATGTTAATGGCTTTGTATTAACTCCTGCTATCTGAAACAGATTTTGTTATGTCCCTGTTGTCCATTAGGCATGTCTGTCATGAATGCAAACTAAGGATTTGTCTCTAAGCAAACAGACTCTCCTGGAAGAGTAGATAAAGTCTGTGTGGCTTCCTCAACATAGTCAATAACCCTTCATTCCTTTTGGAGTGGTTTCTTTATTGTTAGCTTATTGGAAAGCTTTCATCAGTAAGGTTTAATCCATTTGCCTTGAATTAGGAATGCATCTAGGAATAAGTCCTCCCATACTCTTTCTTAAGCCAATTTTGGTTGACCAAACAGTGAAAGGATTCAAATAATTATCTTTACCATCAAGGATGCCTTAAAAATCAGAACCAGTCTTCAACTCCCTTCTTTCCTACACAGTTTTTCTTTTTTTCTCTTTAATTTTATTTTTGACTGTTATGTTCTACCATAGTCTCACAAGATACAACTTCATTGTCATGGAGGAGAATCTACTGAAAGGCTCAGAGTTCTGTTTAGGAAAAAAAAGCTTTACTTTTTACTAAGAGATTTTCTGTTCAAAATTCTAATTCATTCATCTTAAAGCAATTTCCATTGCATTTTCACTTGCTTATTGACCAAATTTCCAGGAGAATGTACTTCTTTCCAGAATCACACCTATTATCAAGTGGAGCAAGATGTTCTGCATGTCTCTGGCACTGACCCCGGAGCACAGGGCTAAAGCCCACCAGGACAGCTGCATCAGCCAGTAATTCCTTCCACTTCTCCCATGATGTTAAGTACACCCAGAAAATTTCCCAGAGAGAATTTTTAAATTGTTGGCGTTCTCTTCAAATCACAAAAATTGCCTGTAAACTGAAGCTGCCTGTGCAGCTGGGGGCTGAAAGGTCATTCAGCAGCTTCTGACTTCTAAAAGGCACAACTCATTTCACAGTGGGAACGCAGAAGCCTCAGCATGGGCACAGGTTGATATCCCCTTGACCCTTTTACTCACATGCAGTCAACCTTGCCTTTGCTTTTTGCATAAAAATATAGATTTGACATCCATAACTTACACCAGACCTCCCACTCATCACATAACTTTCCACAATAATTGCTGGGCTTCCGTGAGAAACGTAAGGTACGCCTTGACAATTAAAAAGAGTGGAAATATTATTTTACTTGTGAAAATACTGCTTTTAGTGTGCAATATCCTCCAAGCAGCTCTGATCAGCCCCCAGCCAGTAATTCCTTCCCTTTCTCCCATGATGTTAAGTACACCCAGAAAATTTCCCAGAGAGAATTTTTAAATTGTTGGCGTTCTCTTCAAATCACAAAAATTGCCTGTAAACTGAAGCTGCCTGTGCAGCTGGGGGCTGAAAGGTCATTCAGCAGCTTCTGACTTCTAAAAGGCACAACTCATTTCACAGTGGGAACGCAGAAGCCTCAGCATGGGCACAGGTTGATATCCCCTTGACCCTTTTACTCACATGCAGTCAACCTTGCCTTTGCTTTTTGCATAAAAATATAGATTTGACATCCATAACTTACACCAGACCTCCCACTCATCACATAACTTTCCACAATAATTGCTGGGCTTCCGTGAGAAACGTAAGGTACGCCTTGACAATTAAAAAGAGTGGAAATATTATTTTACTTGTGAAAATACTGCTTTTAGTGTGCAATATCCTCCAAGCAGCTCTGATCAGCCAGATTACTCAAAAAATTAGATAAGGAATACTTACTGAGATATTCCTACTGTCTAGTTTTAGCCTTTAGATGTAAATATTTTAAACTGACAGTCCCTGGCACCCATTTCTCTCTATTGACTACAAGAAGAATTTACCTCAATTATACCTTTTTTATGAACTGAAAATAGGTACATTGGTCAGATTAGAGTTATTAGGAGTTTGAACAGAAACAGAGTTGTGAGTGCCTGGAAAATGTCTCAGATTAGTGGAGACCAGTGCCTTCAGGGTTTGTTTTGAGAGGATCTGAGTGTGAAGAAAACAATCCTGAAGAGATTGGAATGAAATTCTGACCATAGCTAGGAAATGATATAAAGTCTTCCTACTTGATAAAGACTTCCCACCATAAATAGAATGCCATTCATATCATTTGCTATCCTTTCACAAATGCCAAAAATTTCAGCAAACAACAAAACAAAAAAATGGATCAACAATATATAACGATTCTACTGCCTCTGTTTATGCTATATACAAGCTGACTCCAGCCAGGACTTTGCATTTGACAGAGTCAAACAGGCAGCCATGTAAAAGGTTTGGGGGATGTTTCACCTCTGAATAGGTGCCTTTTTTAAAGTCTCTGAGCACCCTCCAACCAAACGAACTTCTCTGAATGTTTTGTCTTATGCCGATAGTCTTATGAAGACTGTGGCAGGCACTAGACATAATGCTTTTTCAAGGTGGCAAAAACAAGGAGTTGTAGGATAGAACTGGAAAGCACTTATATGAAAAAACGTGGAAAAGCACATGTTTTTGCAAAATGTCAGTATTAGCCAATGCTAATTTTAAAGTATAATGGTAATAATAATAGTGATTATAATGCTACACAGAGAAGCCCCTTCTTAGTACATGTGGATTTGAAACTGAAATTAGTGGGAAGCAGGGCTGAGTAAAGCAAGTGAGCCAGATCCAGCTACTTGCTAGCTATCAGGCCATCAGTCCTTAAAGTATTCTAAACACTCCCTAGAGGCCACAGGAGATTCTGGTTCAAGACATTAACCCTGAAAATAAAGATGTGTGCAAAATGGGCTTACCACACTACTAAAAACACAAGTGCCTGCCTCCATGATTTAACTGCAGTTTTGAAGACCTGCTCACCACCCAGCACTGGTAAAATATCCATATTGATTACAACTTGGCAGTAAGTGCTGTTATTACTCTTGTCATGGCTCCCTTCCTGCTACATATCATCATGCCATTCACACTTTTAATTAAATACATTTTTCCAAGTGAGTTCTAATTACAAGGATAAGGCAGAACTTGATGCATTCAACTGGTCCAGGGTGATTACTTGCATTGTCCATGTTATTAGCAATAGTGCACTATAGTGCACCTGGTAAAACCTGCAAAAATTATTGGAAGCTTCCCTTAGGAGAAAAAAAAATGATATTCTTCTTTTTATTTCATCTCTTCCAGGGCCATTAGTAGCCTTTACAGTTCCTTTCCTCCTTTGTAATTATTTACAAGAGGACTTTTTTTTCTGTTTACGGTCATCATTATTACTTGGTTATTTGACTCATTCTGATATCATTATTACTAGGTTATTTGAAACATTCTCTGATAAATATAGAAACTCCTGTTTAATAAACTTCTTCAATTAAATTAGACTGTTTACTAAGCTTCTTAAATTATGAATCCTGTTCTGAGGAAATAAAGAAAATGGCAAAAGAAAACTCTGAAACACCTAAGAGAATAAAGGAAATTACAAGCTTACGTAACTTAATTACATAACATTACTGATCTTACATAACTATAAAAAGATCAGTGGCTATAAAAATGCTTCTAAGTAAGGGATTCAAGCCTGTTTAAAAAGGTTTGACATTGCCTTCTTATTCATCTTTTTTAGCTCTGTGTGGCAGGTTTCAACAGAAAATTTATGGGAAAAAATTCTTGAAAAATTACAGAGAAATGGTGAGAACAGGTGGAGTTGGGAGAAAGTTATTTACCCAGTTCTTCATTACCAGTAAAACTGCATTCCCAAGGTCTGGAATACAGATTAATTTTAAAGATACCTGTTGTGATTACCTCATATAACCATCAGTTTTGAGAACAAAGGCAGTTCTCAAAAGCCAAAGATTTTATCATTGTTCTAGTGTAGAAAAAGCGTCCATGTTCTATTGCAGAGAGCTAACAACTGGAGCTAGTAGTCAGAACATTTTCAACTAAACCTATAACCATACAGCTTCACTAGAGTGAAATTTATTTTGGAGAGACATATCAGTTAGAAATGTTTTCACAGGAAGCTTTAAAAGGTCATGGTTCCCTTAGGCATCTTCAACAAGAAGTGAAGGAGAAACAGACTGTAAACATGTGCTAGCTAGGGACAAGTATTTTGAAGTAATTCTCTTAGTAAATATGTATTTGAAGGATTTCTTTTCTTTTGTTCCATAAACGAAAATTCAGAAAAAATAAATACTGAAACAGAATTAGGTTCTACCAGTCTGTTCTACTAATATCTGGTCTGGTTGGGTTGCACATCAGCCAAGGCCAAACCTTACACGGCTGTAACCACAGACTGCACGACAGAAAGATGCGTGGTAGGCAAAAAACAGGAGGGTGGAACAGCAGCCCTGTGGTCTGGCTTGTGGTCCTGATTTCCCTCCCCACTGAGCCATACTGTGTCCTATAACCCAGATGGTGGTCCCAAGGAAAGACAAGATAGAAGAATGAGGTGTCTGTGTTTGCCAAATAGCAGACACATTAGCATGGAGATACTATGTTTGAATTTCAATATTTGACACAAAAACCCTGCAAAACAGGGGCAAAGCCAAACTTTAACTTGATGATAATTGCTGAAAGCCATCTAGAAGGTGGAGTCTGAGTGCACTGATGCTTACCATTTTACCTCCAATCTTCTTCATTAAGTTCCATTGCAATTAAAGCAGAAGAGTCATACCACAGTAAAACTCACAAGCTAGTTAATTTGTAAAGGCTATAGGTTACCATTTTTAAATTTTTTTTTTCAGTGACTGCGGGAGGTTGACATTATCAGCTTCCCAGCTTGTGGACCAAACCTATGTATCTCTCAGACCTGATTTATGGCCAAAACTTGGCGCTTCTAGAAAAGTTTGGCAGATTCAGTCTTGGAATGTAGATTATCTAACTAACACAGTGTAAGGTGAATTGCACTTCTCAGAGTTCATTCTCTCTAAGCAAATAACTTTCGGGTCAAGTGGCCTTCCTTAAAATGTCTTATAATATGAAATAATCTTCTTATAGCCTTTCATGATGCTAAGAAGACAAGAAGAAATCATATTTGAGAGCTGTTCTTTCATGAATGGAAAGGATAACAGAGAACAAAGAGGTGACACGATTAATAAAATAAATATAGGAGCGAAAGTATAAAGGGAGTAAATATTTTCTACAAGCTATTTCCAATAATATTAAATGTATTAAGTGAAATTGAAATGTTTCTATGAATTAATGAAGTCCAAAAGCAAAGGGATCTAACAAATACTGGGATGTGCAGATTCTTTCAGTATGTTCCATGAAGATGAAGTTGCTTGACTGAAGAGAATTATCTATGGCCAGATGAAGGTTAGACCATAGGCTGTTACACCCAACACACTTTTAAAAGTTTGTAAGCCTGTAAGCCTAGTTTCTACAGGAGGGAAAGCCACTGAAATGAGAGAGACACAGATGGAGAAACAAGAATACCAGATATACAGTGATCCAGAGATAACACAGTCTGCTAAACCATGCTGCTATAAAGGTTCTGTGAAACTTCACGAAGTTCCAGCAGCAGCATTAATCTGCTAGAGGAGTAGCACTTTCTTCTCTCTGGGTTTTTTTTGCTTGTTTGGCTGGTTTTTGGTTTATTGTTGGGTTTGGATTTTTTTTTGTTCATGATTTTTGGGGTTTGTTTATTTGTGGGTTTATTTGGGTTTTTATGTTTCATTTTTGGTTTGTGTGGTTTAAGTTTTCTTGGTTTGTGGGGTTTTTTATTCTTTCTTAGTTTGCTTTTTTAATAACTAACACCAAAAGAAATACTTTTGTTCACAGCATTTAGGTCTGACAAGACATTACCTGTTTCTTCTACCACCAGTTCAGCAGAAATGAAGGTGATTCTGCTTTGTATGATGTACAAGAATAGCTACCAGTTCAGGTCAGTGAGAAAAACTGGAGGGTATGAAAAGAGGTCTGGTGCTTTCTCATTTATTGTGATCCTGCTTAGAAGCTTTAGTCAGTAATCAAGGCCTAACTGAAATGACAGTTAAGCTCATTTTATTAACAGATTATTTATAATCTTAGACTTGAATTCTGCCATCACTTTTGCGTATGCACAGCTCTCCTGTTGAAGACAATTTCATAGAGTCACTAGTATTATTCACACTAAGATTAAGCAGTTATTGATGAATAATAGGACTAGGACATTGGCATCCTCTTTTGTGTAATCACAAATGACAGTAGTTTTGACAACGTTCTATAAAAAACATGGAAAACATTTTCTGAACAAAGGAAAAATAGACACTGAATTCCTAGGTCACATCTAGTTTTTGTCAAGACCTTTAATTTTACAAATATCTCAAAAGCTAGTGACTCTCACTGTCAAATACCTACCACATCTTTAAACACATGTAATTGGGAATCTGGAGTCACAAAAGCCTTTACTGGAGGAAACTGCTGTGGACATATGTCCATACAAATAAAATGTGAGAGATATGGCCACAGTGGCTTATTATTTTTTTCTATTAGGACACAGGTATCTGCATAGGATGCATAGGCATGGGTATGTGCATAGGATACATAGGCCTGGGATAGCTCTCCACTGTCTTCTTACCAAGCAACCACTGATTTGGCCCTCAGGTGCACGACATAAAATCTCGTTGAAGGGAGTTCTGCTTGTGCAGATCCCTTACTGATTTTGCAGCATCAGACCTTCTCCTACTCCAGTTACATCTCTGAATTACGGGCTCAAAATCAAATGGCTGAACAATGTCCTTTTGATCTTTCTTAACCTGAATTCCTTATCCAACCAAAGTGTCCAACATTTTACACTGAGGCCACTACCTTGTTGCTCCCTAAAATCTTTACTTCTCACAACCATGTCATTATTTTTCCATAATAATCTTCTCAAGAGCCATTACAAAAACCTAGTGATATAGTAAAAAACTACAAAGATTATAATTAGGAAGTACGTGAATTCACACTGTTTTCTTCTATCAGACAGTAGGAACAGACAACTTACTCATTACAAAGTTCATCACTCTTAAGATTTTGTTAATACAGAAATAAAGGAAGCAGCTTAGAAAACAAAATGGCAAAACGTAGTTAAATATATGTCATTAGCATAAGAAAGATTATTTCACTTTTTCACTTAGAGAAGGAAATTCCAGCCTGTTGCCATTTGTGTATAAAATATATATAACTGATATATAAAACTCAGTATTTTGAAAAGAAAGAGAAAAACCAAATCAAGCCAAACCAAACTGAACCTACCAAACAAAAACCCCCAACACTTTAAAAAGTGAAAGAAAAGATGTAATCAAATGAACACTTAAATATTTTAACAAGATTCTCTTCCTGAGCAAAAAAACAAACCCAAACTTATTACACCATAAATGACAGTCACAGAAAGCTTTTCTGAGAAAATGGAGATCAAATAAAAGTTAAAATGACCATTTAGCCTTGCATGGTGATATCAAACCATACAAAAGTATAAAATGTCTCAAAGGAAGCCGTTTCAGGTGACCTAGTCATTCTAGAGCACTATAGACTAAAGAAAATGAATACATTTACACAATAGCCCTGGGCTTTCAAAGTTCATCAGCATGTCTCGTATCAACTTCTTTTATCTAGCAAAATGAAAACTCACCTTTCTGAAAAACCCAGAGGAATGTGAACTGAGTACCAGAAAAAGCCTCTACAACATAATGTTTGCTTAAAACAAGACAAAACAAAAAAATCCAAAGCAAAACAAAACAAAGCCTTGATCCTCCGGGTTAAGGGGTGTTTCCCAAGTTCAAAGTAAAGAAAAATAGATGAATCTGAAAAAATCAAGGGTTTTTATCACATACAAAATAGAGGAAGAGATTGTAATGAAAGGTAACTGCTCTTTTACTGAGGCCATGCCACATTGCTTTCCTATAAACAATAACTCAGAAAGTTTGGTAAATTACAGAATAACTTTGATATTGCATCAAATAAATGAAAAGCTAGCACTAGTGTTTTACCTGTTTTCAAAATAGAAGGTTCATACAAACTGAATCTCTGAGTTATGTTTTGTTTAAACCCCAAATCCTAAATACTTATTTGACAGAAAGTGTAAAACAAAGATTATATTGGCAGCTCTCAGATAACATAGTAGTTAAAAACAGATGTATACAGAAATTCAAGCAAGAAGAATACTTGTATCAATTATCAGTGGGTAAAATTCTTGAACTGTTTAGGCCATTCCCTGTTTTGCTAATAGCCCGTTGCAATCTTCCTGTTCCCTGTTAGCCCTGTAGAGGTGTACTTGATACATTCATTCATTCTTCTGCTATTTTGTCTCCATATACTAAACCCACAAATATTTCTTATATTATTTTTGAGCTGCTCCACCCAGGATGTGGTAAACTGAGACATGCAGGAGCAAAAAAGACATTTATTTTGGAAGAATAACAGCTTTTAGTCTTTCAAATGAAACTGAGTACCAAGCTGAAAAGTGACACTGAGCATGTTTATCCATTTTGGAATTGCTATGAAACTTCAGTGACCTCCAAAAAAAAGAGTTCAGCCTCAGCAGTGATCCCATCACATCATCACATGCAAGCACAACATAACAATTAGAAAATGCAGGGGATTTCAGCAATAGGAGTTTGGGACTTAGGAATTGTCTGGATTAAACTGAATGTTTGTAAAAATATCGTAGCAAAACTCCTAATTAAGGGTGCTGGAGGGACCTTCCCTGACTCTGTAAACACCAAGCCTGTAACTTCATGTGTGTCATCAATTTAGATGGCTTTCAGGCAGTGGGATTTTGTGGAATCTTAATCCCCTAAACAGTTTTTACCTCATGTGTAGAAACTTGATTGCACTTCAGAAACAAACCTTCAAAAAGATGCACAGTTTTGTGAGTACAGCAAATTTGATTAATTTGACTTTTCTTATAGCTTCTGGACAGCACTGAGCACAGACATTTGGGATGATATACAATCACAGGGATGAAAGGCTCCCTTCATTTCCTCTTTTAAGATTCCCTTAGGGGAATATATATTTTACAACTGAAAGAAAATCAAGTAATGTCAGCACCTTGACTTCTGTGCTTCTCTAGAACAGTATATGCATTGCAGCTTGATCCAACATCAAAGATGAGTTGCAAAAGCCATTACTCACTGTCACATTCCCAATGAAGAACTGTTTTGGAATCAAAGGAAGGTATAGCTTGTGTTCCCTTGGTAATACAGTCTATTCTTCTTTGTCTGCCTGAAGTCTCACCTCTGTTTGCCAGTCAGGTGACCAGAGGCCTAATTACTTGCCAGTACATCAAAAGATTCTGTGCATGTGGTCACTGCATGGCCTCAGCCATAGAAACTTCTTCAGCTGATGCAGTAAACTCATATTTTTAGGGCCTTCTCTTGGCTTCAGCTCTAGATACAGTGCAGAAATGAAAACTGGTAAACGTGTTTTATAAATTTCTTAAGGATGGCTTTTGTCTCAATTTTCCTATCAGAAATCTTCTATGCAATAATTTTGTGTATTGGCTCATCACAAAAACCTCATGGGTGGTCTCACCTCCCTACTGCCTCTTCTTCCCATGCCCTCCAAATGCAGAATGAAAGAGATGAGGTCTTTCTCTGGCAGCGTTGGTGTCCCTGGGAATCCTTTAAGATGTGTTTGATCCTGCTGCTGCTGATTCATTTACATGATATGAAACTGCTCTCACTCAACAGAGGAATTTGCCACTTTTCTTCAACCTGCTACAAAGAAAAGCAAAGCAAAATAAATTTTTCACAATGAGAATGGAGCTACTTGCCCAGAGACTTGCATCCTTACAGATTTTACAGGATAAGGCTCTAGACAACACAAGTTGACTTGGCAATTAACCTTCCTCTGATCAGTGGGCTGCACTAAGCGCCACCCAGACGTCCCCTCCAAGCTAGACTGTGCTATGATTCTGATTTTTAAAGCAGCATTTGCCAACTGGAGTGTGTAATTCTGCTTCCTGCTGTGCAAGGGGAGCAAGGTATTTATTTTTAACATGAGGCACTCTTTATATTTTGATTGCTGTGACCTCAGTACTTCTCTGTTGCTTCAGTACTCTCCCAAGTAACAACCGCCAGAGTGAGGAAAAGTTTTAGTGGATCCAACATGTCTCTGAAATTGAGAGGCATCTGACCACACAGTGATGGCTACAGCAAGTAAATTTCCCATTGAAAGTTACTTTTGTAGAATCCTAAGGAAGTTAAAAAAAACAACAGGCAGCCAGAGCCTGAAAAGACCAAACACTTACAATCTGAAGGAGCATGAAACTTTCAAACTTTGAAATGCTGTTACATTTATGAAGAGGTGAAAATAACATGATACATTTTCCTAGAACAACCTAGATCCATTTTTGTGCAGAGTGAAAAAGAATTTTTGTGACACTAAATGTCTGCGAACAGTGTCTATTTTTCCCTATGATCAGCACTTATAATCACAGCTATGTGTAACAGAAACCAGAACCCATAGAAACCAGCATGAAAATCTCCTGTCCTGAGGAGTTGAACATTGTTATTCTTCATACCTTGAGTTTTGGTAGCTATTGATATATTTTCACTAACAGAAAAAGAGTTCTTGGCCAGCAAAATTTACAGCCTGAGGAAAATCATGCACAAAGTACAGGAGAGGTGACAAAATACTACAGTTGCCTCCTTGCATTTGAAGAGTGAACTTTCACCATTAAAATGTTATTATGTGAATAAAGTAGTTAATAGCACCTATTTAGAGTCACAGCAGCTATGTCTGCATTCTTCTGCACAAGGACACTAGAATAATGGCTTACTGTATAAACTCTCTTACTCTAAACTTGCATTATGCTCATCCTTTTTGGATGCCAGCCTAGTCTTGGGTTATTCTAGGTAGAATATATTCTTCTGCAGTTTGCTAGCTGGGCTAAGTTTTTTAGTATAGTATTTTGCAACAGCCTAGTAAATCTGACTCTGAGATTTCTCACAGCTAAACCTGGTATTTCTACCTGACTATCTGGGACTATAAGGCAGGCAAGTTTGTTACCAGAGTTGTAGCTTTAGTGCTCACGCAGGCAACAATACATTTTTTGGGGTTATGCAATGAACATTGACTAAATAATTTTGAAGTTGACCTAAAAAGCCAATTTCATAACCTGTTCATGAAAATGTTTAGTCAAACAACATTGAGTCCTAGGACTCCTTAAACATGTCATTTTAAAAAGTATTTGAATAGAGTATTGTTACTACTCAGAAACTCCTGGCAATGAAAAGGTGCTTTAGATTTTAGTTTGTCTTGTGCCACGTGATTGCTTTCAGTGAGCTCCTTAGCTGCAACTGTATTGGTATATTCTTTTTGAGGAACGTTTCTCAGTGTCACATCAATGACAAAGGATTAGATATTCTTTGAAGTGCATTTCATGCATGAGGGTTTTGACCTTAGGTGAAAGCAGCTGTATAGAATGCAGACCTGGCCTCATTAAATGGCCAGGAAACTTCCTGCTTGCTTAAATTGTTAAAATCTCCATTTATAGTAAAGCTGTAATTGCACCTAGGCTTCTCTGTTGTACAGAGGAGCAGCCTCTGGGTATCACCAGAACCACCTGTCAAGCTTCTTCATATCAGATAAGTCTCTGATGTTGGAACTTTAATCTACAAGTATCATTCTGTAATAAAATCCCATTTTCTAACTCAGCATCCTGAACTGCTCTCAAAACCATTTTTTAACTTACAATGGATTTACTATCCTTTTCATTTCACCTACTTTTATCTTGCTGGAGCATTCAAAACTGAATGCTACTCTGAAGGTTTTTAAATGGTCATTAGGCACCTTTCCCACTGAATCAGATATGAACATATAGTGATAAAACTGTCTTAGGAGGATTGAAATTCTGAATGTCCCAAATGCATGTTTCAGCAATACTTATTTTCAGCTGAATGAAAACACTAGTCCTTTTCTCTAATGTAACGATATTCAGCTTTGAATTTGACACCCAGAAAAAAAGCTGAGGCATCCTTAGACTGGTTAATGCTGCTTTGAAAAGGACTAGTCAAGTAAAAAGTGCTTGTGAGGGTGTGTTATGTACACCACAAGTGTTTGTTTTGTGTTATCTATTTGTACAGGACTGATAGGTCATTTCCCTTGGAAATGTAATACATTAAAAATTATATAATACAAATAATAGTAACAGAACATGCAATTAGTAGATGCAAAGGATGAAAACTGTTGCCACTCAGAAGACAGAGAAAACTCAGACAGTGACATCAGTTAGAGCAGAATTTCACTGAATTTTTTGCACCCTAGGTCAGCCGCGATTGTTACTTACAATGACATAATCCTGAGGGTCATATCTTAACTAACATGATTGCACTTTAGGTGGGCTGTAGGTTGTCACGCGGTGCTCCAGTGCACAGATTACAGTTACATCAGAAGGTTCCAGCTGAACTGGGTGGGAAGGTCATAGCAGCCTACACAAAGTAGCTTGAAAAAAATTTATCCTGCTGAGAATATTATGTGGAGCTAGCTTGGGCATATCTACACACCACTGCAATGTACAGGGCAGACACAAGAGACAAGCATCCCCTGGGGATTGGCAGAGTCTCACTATGGCTGTGATTCAACCTTAGATCTTCTCCTTTGGCAGAGCTATTTTATGAGGTTTCTGTTCCTCCCCTTTCACCTTCGTCCAACTCATTGTGTGAAAGAATATGGATTAAATTAAGCCATCCAAAGAACATTTTTCTTTTGAATTTCATTTTTTGAAAATAATAATTTCATTGATTGAAAGGATTCCATGATTAGACTTGTCATTCTGACTAATGGAGTCAATAGCATCCTGATAGTGGAAACAAGTAATTCAGGGAAAAAAATAATGAGAAAGGCTTAACCAAGCAGGATTTCTGGAGAAAATGTCTGTGGAGCGATCTCTCCAATGTGTGCATTGTTCATATGGAACCGTTTGAAGAATAGGGTGATTAAAGCAGTCACTGAATCTGCTTGTGAATAATGCTCAATGCAGAACACAGAAAATGTGTTCTTCTCACTGGAAATGCGTCAGTTTTGATATAGCCTTAAAGTGAATTATTTGCTTGAAGAAACTGTAGGATTGTACTACATTTGAAATATTGCCTTTGTTTTTTATTTAATGCTTATTGTCATGCTAGGGAAATATAAGTAAGCAATGGGGTAAGATAATTTGCAAGCAGAGTTAATAGTAGAGGAGGGACAATATACATGCAGAATTAATACTGGAAGATGTTAAAATACTTTTAAAAACCTCTGTGAACAGCACTGCCCCTTAAATTAGAAGACATTTATTTCTTTTAATAAGTTCATAATTGTGTCTTGATTTCATTATAAAAATGGGGAAAAGTTTAGTAAATGAATGCTTTTGGCTTAGCTTTGTGTGTCATTTCTCTGACTAGTTTAGCCTTTGTGCTGTTTTTCACATATCCATTGTGAGTAGAATTGTATTTTTTGTCTGCTCCAAATAGAATTTGGTTTAGAAATCTTTATGGCTGTAATGCTAATCTATGATGATGTTAACTGAGCTACTGAAGATGTTTTGCAATATACAATTAACAATACCAAGTTAAAAGTGAACTATATGATACCACTGTTGCAAGTGATCCATAGAAGATAATGTTTCTTCTCTTTAATATTTTGTATTACTAAGGCAAAAAGCAAGCAATTGGAATCATGTGTTTCTTCACTATTTAAAATTCTCAAGAAAAAAACTAGATTCTAAAAAGGAAATCAACTTCTTTCTGAAATGTACTGAAGTGTAAACTGGATTTATGGAGATGATTCCTGTTTTGAACACCTAGGATACAATTTGTCTTCTTCGGCCAAGTTCCAATTGCTTTCTGATCCTCTCTTCATCTAAGAGCTCTTTCTTTACTAACAGTTCACATACCATAATGCTTTGAAATAGGGAAAAAACCCAAAACCAAACCAACAAACCCAAAACAACAAATGACAGAAATTATGCTGTGTGAGATCCATGATGCCACTGACAGGAAAATTCTCTCTTTATGCCTTTGAAAAATATATATTTCTGTATTAAATAAAATATTACACTGAACAAAAGACATTGTTCACAAAATGTAATTAAGTGAGAATTCAGGCAAGGAGGCAGTCACTAATGGAAATACACTGTGGTCAGCCTGCTGACAGGTCTCTCCAAGAAACTACAGCCAGAAGTGGGTTCTCAGTGCACTGGTCTTTTGTAATCCTAGTCCATGTAAAAATGTAGGAGCAGCATTGGAATGTGACTCGTGTTGCTGCAGCTTATCCCTGCATAACCAACATCAGAGACTAAACCTTAATGACAGATTATAGGGCTGCAGAAAGCATTAAACAACTAACTTATTCCAAGCAAAACATCTCCATTTTTATGAGTGTGATCTGTAGTTGATGCTTCAGCAGAGTTTAGGATTACCTAAACAGAATGTTTTACTTTAAAAATTGTAGCTTTATTAAATTTAGTTCACCTGATCTGAAATTTTCAATCCTAAAGATCTGAATCAGTCCAGAGCATGGGAAACACACCCAAAACTTTTCAATCTCTGAGAGAAAATACACAGAAAAGATATTGTCTTCCCCATGTCAGAAAATTCTGAAAATGCAGGAAACATCTAATGATTTCTATTTAAAATCTGGCAATTCTGTTGCATTTATACTAATAATGTATCCTGTGTTGTGATAAAAATATTCTAGGTACTATACCTGCATATGGCCCATCCAGAAATGTCTGAGACAATTCCCCAGATTGTAACTGTAGGAGACTATGGGTGGTAGACAATTCTGATGCAGGAACCAGATCAGAAACAAGGACGCTGTATTTCTAGAATTACCTTTGACCTCCTTGTTTTGTGCAGACAATGAGAAGGAGATGGAAACCCCCAGACTCAAAGGAAGAAAATAAAAGGGCAAGTGTGGGAGAAAGATGCAGGCTGTACAGGGAGGGGCAAGTGCCCATTGTCTTGAAACTGCAAGAGAGATCCATGGAAAAGCTAGGAAGAGACTGGAACTAGAGAGGGAGCACAGAGAAGGAGAGAAGTCCTGGTTCTGAAGCACGTGTGAAACATAGATTTAGTATAACAATGACATGAATGATTTCCAGAGGAGGCAGACAAGCCAAAAGAAACTGAAAGTGCCTAAGCCAAATCATATGGACTAACCCTACTCTGATGAAGAGGAGACTGGGACAGACTGGATGTGAAAAACGTTATGAAGACTGAACTGCAACACATAGCGTTCTTCTAATATATCTCATTCCGCATTTGTTAGGGTCCGCCTTACCCAGTGCATTAACATACAGAGGTCAAATATGTGTTCAAGTTTCAAAGCACAGAGAACATGGAAAGAATGTGTGGAATATCCAGCACTGCTGGAATATAAGTACAGAATTTGGTAAGAAATTCTTCAACTCCCTGAGATTGAGATTTGCATAGGTTTATTAAATGTAATTAGATGAACACTAGATGCTTGAAGGAGGGGAAAAAAAAAACAATCCACCCATAATTGAACCCTTTGTCATCAGTGTAAAATGACAGTTATGTTTCCATAGCAATAGAAACCTCTACTCACACTGCATGTCAACTGTTTGATATGACTTCAGTTTGCTATAGCAACCATGTTTATGCTAGTTTATTCAGGCTATCAAAATTAATTACAAATTATACCCAAGGGCATCGTAGTTCTGATTTCATTAATCCCATAATATTTTTATGTATCTGCTAATTGAGGAGAGTTTTTAAGTATTGAGAAGGCAAACCTCTGAACAAGATCCTGACCACAGTGTCACAGACATTAATAGATAATAACACCCAAGGCTCTGGGATGTGCATTCTGGAGTCACGAGTGTGCTGTTGGCAGGACAGCCACGATCATTTGTGCTCTCTCTACAACATGATCAAGTGGAAGAGCTGGTGCTCAGTGAATGTACATAATTGTGTATATATAGGTTATCATGTACAGGAAAACCTGAAGGATATGTATATGTATATGTATATGTATATGTACATGTATATGTATTAGAATACATGTACATGTAATAGCATATACTTCCAAAGATAGGGCTTATTTACACAAGAGCTTTTTAGCCAAAAAGCAAGTGCTGATTCCCACTAACTGAATATTCAATAGCTCTAACTCCCTAAAGCCAACTTGCAAAGCCTTTATCAATGGTCTCTAAAAAAATTCGTTAACCATGTCAGAACCATGAGAGAATGGGATAATCATTAGAACAATATCCTCAGGAGCTTGACCTGTGGTATCCTCAGCAGCAGGAGTGTGCAAGTGCTTGAGAGGCAGTAGACAATCAGAGCCCAGACAGCTCTCCAGATGGATGTTCTGGATTCTCCAGTGTCATAGGTTAGCAAGCATAGTCCCGGAAGGGATGTCCTTGCTAAGGGGTGCTTACAGTTTCCTCTGGGACCTGACAGAACCTATCAGCTGGCCAGTTTGAATATGGACAATTCTTTAAGCCACTTAAAGTTGTGACAACCTCTGTGATCCACATTTAAGAATAGGCAAACTCCCCCTCCAAGCTCTCTCTTGTTTCCGGTGCTGGGACAGGTGGCTGCAGTCCCATGTGGGGGCCGAGAGGAGATGCTTAAAGCTGAAATTCTGTTGTGAAGCTATGATATATCAGAGTATCCTGTTGTAATTTCATGAAGATATGGGGGGTGGAGTGTTCAACTCGTGAGCAAAAGCACCTGCGCTGAGATAGGCAGATGCTGACGCAGCTGTAATTTCATGAGAAGTTTGGACAGGGAGAGATGTACCAGATGAGGACTTTTGCTCCAAACGGGAAAGGAGGAAACCTCAGTCCCTAGAGATGAACCAGATGAGGACTTTTGCTCCAAACGGGAAAGGAGAAAACCTCAGTCCCTAGAGATGAACCAGATGAGGACTTTTGCTCCAAATGGGAAAGGAGAAAACCTCAGTTCCTAGAGATGCTCCCAGAGATAGTCCTAACGATGAAGATGATGAAGACCCTTTGCTCCCAGGGAAGGAGAAGGGCCTCTGTTTTTTGTTTCTGAACGGCTCAACCTTAAAATTGTACCCCAAAAAACTTCAAGAGTGGACCCTCGAAAGCAGTTGCGGGAAAAGCTGCAAGTCGGGGGAAAGGACTCACACGCAGGCAGAGAGACTCCTCTTCCTAAATGGACTGAACAATATTTGGAAGTGGGCGGCTGTCTCGTTGTGATAATGTTTTCATAGCATGAGCAAGAAGAGACTTCTCTTTCTAAATGGACTGAACAAGGTTATTATGGAAGTGGTAAACAGACTGAACATCTTAAGGGTTGTCTTTTTACATTGTCAGTGGGAGAAGGGAGGAAGGTGGGGGGAGGAGAAGAGTTCTGAAGGTGGTATAATTTCTTTTTCCTTCTTTTAGGTCTGTTAATAAACTTCTTTATATTCTTTCAAGTTTGGTGCCTGCTTTGCGTTTCTCCTAATTCTTATCTCACAGAAGATAAACAGTAATGAGTATTTTGGACCAAACCACTACATCCAGTCTTCCTTATAATTCTGCCTAGTAAAGAAGTCACTGGATGTGTCAGGTCTCTATGGAATTTTTTTACTTTTTCTTTCCAAGGTTGCAAAAGGCACCTGAGCAAACCTAGAATCCAAAAGTGCATATATTAAACAAAAGGAGGTGAAGTGGTTCTCCACAGATGAAATTCTGAAGTCCCTGCCCCAGTGTGGTCACCAGTGGTGAAAGCTTAGATGGATTAAAAAACTGAGTGGATAAAATCACTGAAGATTAAATACTGAGAGCTTTTAAATGAAAAGATATTCCCATTCTGCTAAAAAAATAACAGGGCCAGAGTACCGAGGTCAGTCAGCTCCAGGGAGCCTTGCCCAAGCTGCACAGTTCCTGGTCCCAGATTTGTTCAATATTGTCTGTAGTTCCAAAAATATTTTAATAAGTTCTGTATTGGAAGGTGTCTGTAAATGAGCAATGTGCAAGTAGAGTTACAATCCTTCTAGGGATGATTTTACTACATGAAACTGAGGGGGTTTAATGCATTCCCTGCAGTGCAGTATGAGGGTAGCTATGTACGCTGGACTAATGGTAGAGGAAAGTTGCAGAATACTGGAGTCAGACCTGATTCAGGCCTTTTCATTTTTCCAGTGGGAACAGTCCTTGGCACAATACAGTTCCTTTGCACAGCTCCTGTGCACTGTCACAAGGATAGAGTTAACCTCAGCCAAAACCATACCTCAGGGCATGCTTGCAGTGAAGCATCATGGGCACAACACTCATGGTTAAGCTTGCTCACCAGCCCAATATAGAACAGCTCTCCTAACGCTGTAAAAGGTTGGCATTTGACAGAATAATGTTGGGAAGCATCAGCAGCTTCTGGTACCTTTCCTATAACCTTCCCAAAGAACTCACCATCTACAGAGTATTTAGCTAGATGGACTGTGGTGTGGCTGAATACAGACTTTCTTGTATTTGTTAAGTTGCTCTGTATGTAAAAACTCTGCTAGAAAGCCTTGTTCTGACAATGAATGAAAGAACTGAATCCAGCTGAGCAGTGGCAATTTCTTCCTTTCTAGGACCACACTCATTGTACTGTTCTGAACAAATCTGGCAGCTGGCAGAGGTCTTTTGTTCCTGCCCACATCTTTTCTTTCATCCAATTTCTGGGGCAACCCCACATGGAAAGAAAAGAAAAAGCCTCCGGAGAGCACAGAATCAGCATTAACTAAGTATAATTCTTAATTATTCATGGTCACAGATTAATTTGAATATAAAAAGTGAGTGTTCTACAGAGACCATATTGTAATTTTATACTTTCCTGAGATGTAAGAAAAAATGTTATATTCTTCCAGCCATGACCTTAACACACGTTTTTTAGCTGATGCTGTTTTATTGTTTGATTCTTGCACTATGCCTTCCCTGGAGGCCTGAATCATTACCAGGCTGAATGCTGCAGCTGAGTGTTTTGAGCAGATTTTGTGCTGGTTCAGTCTGCTTATAGACAGCCTGTTTTCTGTAAACAGTGGTGAAGGTAATTTTGTCTTGTTACCAAATAGACATTCCTCTTTTCTCCTGAGCAGCCCTCCTGGGAAACAGCCTAAGAGGTTGGAGAGAGAGAGGGAGGTGGATCCGCCGAACTGCTCAATCCGACTCTACCAATATATTTTCAAGTTGAATATCCAGATACTTTCAATGATGTCCTTCCTTGGGTTATCTTGTTGACATGCCAGATGCCTGGAAAAGGCAGTTATTTCACCATGACAACGATACAAATAATCAGTTAACATTTTTAAAGCTCAAATGCATCTATAGAGGAAAGCACCACAGGTCGGTGTACCGGGCGCAGATTTCTTCCTAGGATGTAAGCTATTACGCAGCTTGGACTAATTTACTTTGTCGTCCAGGACTTCATGCCCTGCAGCTGTATTGTAAATATCCAGTTCTTTGGTAAGAAAGGTGCCTTCTCAAAAGGCCATTAAGAAAAGGTCAGGAAGGGACAGGACTATACCAAGGGGTATTTATAACAACAAACAAAAGTAGCCCAAATGAAGAAAACAACCTTGAGTGTAAACACACAAGTTGTTATTTCAGTTTATATACATGGTTTTACTGGAGTGCTTGGAATCATTACCACCCTATTACATACTGAGGCATGAAGGTCATGTTACAAAGAGCTATTAGTTTTGGGAATAGTTCTCCTCGGTCCTTAAACCTGTTGAGAAGCCACAAGGCAACATATTTTTTAGGTTAGTGGAAACCTCTGTGTTGTATTTTTCCTGGCTTCTTGCTGGGTGTCAGAAGTATCAGGAGCAGATGCACACATAAACACGTATTCCTGACACAGGAATAAAAAAAGAAACCTCTATTCTAATTAAGAAATTCACATACTAGGTACAATTGCATGTAAGGAGATGATTTCACTCTCTCTCCTTTGTCTTGGAGATACATATGGGGTAAACATAAACCAGACCTGAAACTTCACCATGGCTAGTTTTGGTTAAATATCGAGTACTTTGCCAGGAAATCCAAGAACATGAGATTATGATTCTTTGATTTTTTCAGAGACTTGTATTAATGCACCAGGTCCTCTTCAGTTTCTTGCAATAAATATCTTAGTACAAGAAGCTCCAATTTCATATTTCCTTCCTCTTTCTTGCTCGGTGAGCTAGTGGCTCAGGACTGCATACTTAATAGAAGCACAATGGCCCTGTGCTGGCAGAAAAATTGGAAACCTTGTAGTATTAATACTTGTCTTCTGCACTGAACCTGTGAAAGAAGAAGGGAGGTTTCTTAGGGATAGCTGGTGTCAGACAGGCACGTACTGGAAACAGCTGTGAATTTTCAGAACACAAGCTGTAGCCACAGAACAAATAGTTGTATGTGCAAAATGTGACTTCTCACCACTCTCCTTAAAAAACATCAGCAGGCTTCGTCTGCAATACAGGATAAAGAAACATTAGGGTATAACAAGGAAGTCAAAAGAGCCATTCCTTTGTACTATTTGGCAATCACAGCACTTGTGGCTCCTGCTCCAGGAGGATCTTTCTTACATTCACAAGCAAAACTTTTAGTACAACAGTTTACAGCCTGTTACCTGATCCACCTTGCAGTGTGGCCTTACCTGCAGAAGAGGCAGTGCCCAGCACTGGATATAACTTCCAGCTCTTCCCTGCTCTCACCGGGATGATGTGAGATGGAAAGGAAGGCATGGGTTTCTTGACAGTGTCTTCATACAAAGGGTTGGGATGTCACCTACTGAAAAAGCAAGTGCCATCTAATGCCAAGAAACTGGTCCTAAGAAAATAGTTTACAAATGTAAGAAGAGGCTTAATTTTGCTGCCTGTTCTTCTATTAACCAGTTCACTCTGAAAAATAAAGTGGCTGACTGCTCACACTATAAAAATTCATTATTTAGCACCTCCAAGATAGAGCACTGGATTGCAATGTGCAACCCCAAATTTATAAACAAAAGGATCCCTCACTTAAGCTTAGATACCTACATTATTAAAATATAGATATCAGTTAATAGGAGAACACTCCCCTTGGAACTGTAGAACAAGAAAGAGCTAGAGCCAAAGTTGTAATGTTTGCTGTTAGAGCAGCAGAAATAGGATAATGACTGATTCAGATGTCTTTTTTTTTTCCCCCCTAACAAACACAGCTCTATTGGGACTAAAGAGGGTTTTTTTTCAACAGAGAAGTTACCCAGGGTGATCTTCGTTTCATGGTAGGAAATATATTCTGAAGCAGTCTTTAAATACTTCCCTCTTGGTCAATCCAGCCTTGATATAGTGCATAGATGGAAGATTTGACATAAAATATTGAAACTTTCATAAACCCTGTTGTGAGAGTTCATATATCCACCCTTAAAAAACATATGGAATAGAGAAGAGAGACATAATTCACAAAACTCTTTGGGAAATACAACCATTTTTTGTTATGGTTAGTAAATTTAGTGTGGGATATAGTATCTGGTGTTGTATTTTGGAGTTTTCAGAAGAAACATATCCTTATGTCATTTGGGAATTTATACTGAATCCAATAAAATAAATGCCTTTTACAATAATGAAAAAAGTGCTGGAAAATCATTTGGTGAATGTTTATATATTTATTATGCAAATGAAGGTATCGCCATCATTTACCTTTAAATAAACTTAGCTGTTAATCTTGCCACAAAGTAAGCAAAATTATATTATCTAAAAAAATTAATTGTGTGTCTAGGAGATCAAGTCAAGGCCACAAAATATGTTTATATCAAGTGACAACAAATTCAAGGAGTACTAATCTTCAGTTTCCTGACTAGCATATAATAGACATTGCTTTCAAACCTTCCTGTTGGCAATATATATCCTCGTTCCAATACAAACATTGCTGAAAGAACACTTTATTTCAGTTAAGAGAACTAAAAAAGCAAACATTAACCAGTGTTGAGATATGGGGCATACTTCTCACACTATTCAGAAAAGAGAACTCCTGGTTCTAATAACAGTCTGTGAAAATGAATTACTGAGTTGGAAGGTAAATGTCTGAATATCCCCAGTGGTCTTGGTAATGTTGTATATTCCCCTTTAAAGACAGGCCTTGTTATTTTCAAAATTTGACCAAGGCAAATTTCCTAAGTAAAATGTATTTTCTGTTTTAGAAGCTGTTTTCAGCCTCTTGTGAATGAAAGGTTCATTTAGTGAGTGAGTTCTCAAGTATTTATTCCATGGGCATTACTTGAGGTTTTGAAGTAAAGAGATTTGACAAGTATGCTTAGGAGCTCTAGACTATAGTAAAAATTCGATTTCACTTAGAGGTTTTCTTTCTTCACTGTGCTGTGTACTGCTTGCAATAATAAACCAATAATTAGTCTCACTGACATTGGCTAAAATATACAGATACTTAATATTTAGTGTGTTAAATCAGACCAGCCAGTACCTTGCAGAATTCAGAACAATATGGCATTAGTTTGGCCTCACAAATTTGCAGGTTCACCAGACTTAATTATGTGGGGCTGAAATAAAACTTTTCCCTCACTCTGTTTTTGTTAGTGGATATTGGCTCATGTTGTTCTATTGAAAGTCAGTTGTTTTTTGGCAAAGAAAAAAAATTTAAGGGAACAGTGAGACAATGAGAAAGGAGCATGGACTTGAGAATGAGGCCAGGGTTGGTGTTTGGACTGGATCACAGACATTGTGTTATTGTCCTGCTTCAAGTGCCCTGAGGATGCTGAAGGCTATGTAGACAATTCTGTTCCCCAAAGTCCAGGCAGGGGCATCTGGGCTATTCAGTGTCTTGCACACCCTGTGGTCAAAAGAAAAATCATGACCTAGCTCTCCCCTACCTGCTTTCTTCCCTTAGCTCCCATGCAAGTGATACACAGACAGATAATATCTCCCAGAAGCTGTAGAAATACAATCTATATTTAAGTACATTTTTCAGAGGTGACATTTGACATCTCTGTTTTAAAGACTTCAACTTACAATGAGTTCATTATTGGAGTAAACTGTTCTCTGTAAACTGTTCCTCATGTCTAATTGCTTCTCAAAGACCTGTCAGGAATTTTCCTGTTATTTAAAGGTTAAGTTTGTCCAACTTGACTTTTTGCCCTTGAATTTTTTATGATTTTTTCAGCAATATTTAGAATGTCCTGACTAAGAAACCTCTTCCATGTACAAGCAACTGTAACACACAATGGTCAAATCACCTCTTTACTTTTGCTTTGATGATCTAGGCATGTTGGTTTTCTTAAGATTAATGTTAAACAGTTTGTATGTAGCAGCAGTTTTTCTTTAAACCCATTCGTGAACCAATTAATCCTTAACAAGATCACTAAGCTTGACCCCGTTTTAATCAAGATGCTGTTTTTTTTCTCTTTGTAAAGATGAGAGTAAAGAACCCTAAAAGTATATATTAAGGCTCTGAGGACTTCACAGATAGAGTTTTCTGTGTCTAGATTTTTTTCTATTTAAAGTCATTCAATTTAAGAAAACATTTCTGGTGAAATAGACAAATTGTGCATTCTTTTCAACATCAAAAACTATAAAATATATTTTCTATTTTCTTCTTAGGCATGGCATCAAAATAAGAAAATAGGTTTTTTTATAAAAGTAAGAAATATTCAGGCGGCCAGTGATAGTGTGAGGGCCTTGACCTGGAAGGAGGGAACATGATATTTTCCAGGACACCTAGTTTCCCCTTCTGGAGACAAAGATGTTTTTATGTGGGTCCAGGTTTGAAAATTTGGTCCCTGTTTCACAAATATGCTCACAGTGTGATGCAACTTCTATTTTTACCAAGCATAACATCATTGATATGAAACACGTCTATAAACAAAAACTGAGTATACAACATGTTGTCCCTGTCAGAAATATCTGGGTAATTTGTATTAGAATCCTCTTTTAGTCAAACTTTCCCCTGCACATGTAGTCATGGGGTTTCTGTGGGGAAGAAGAAGACAGGATCAGAATATTTTTTAGTTAGTCTATCCTTTTCTCTGTTTTACTCTGTGATATTTCTTCAGTCATGAGGTTATGCTGCTCTCTTCTCTGTGCTCAGTTTGGAGAGTTATCTGAAACTTCACCAGTTTATTCTATAGCTCTCTGAGTACAACAGACATTGAAGGTAGTAGTTTGGGTTCCTTATAATACAAAGGATTATAAATTTTCACTGCATTGCTAAACCTCATCACAGCAGTATAAAATCAAGAAGCAGACATTGAAATGGGAAGATTTAAACTACTCATTTGAGCCTTTCCATTTTATTAATTTTACTACACCAGAATTTAAAAATTCTGTAACTTGTGATTCTTCAATAATTTGCTATTCTATGCCCCTGCTAATGAGGTTTTCAGACAGATAGGCACAAAGGAGCTGATACTAGAACCTTTTGGCTCTCTCAAATTTTGTAGGAATATTACAGAACATGTTTTTTGCTTTTCCATCATTATCAGAAACTGCTTACAGTAGATTTGTGAGAGAAAATGTTCAGAGACCATTACGTATCTAACAGAACTGGCTGGGAGAAGCATTGTTCCTGTGGCTCTGCTGCTGTAACCCAAGTTTGACCTCCAAATTACCAGCAGTTACTGTAGACTTGGTTTCTCTGAAGAAGAGTTTACTTCTCATACAAAATGATGCAGTAATTTTCTAACACTAGGAAAAGTCCCACTAACCCCTGAGACCTGATAAAAATTCCACTGTACTGAAGCGGGAGTTTTCCTTTCCATTTCAGGAGACTTTGGACAGAACTTAGTGGAGCAACCTCCAGATTCATCTGCTTTGGAAAAAGAGAGATAATTTAGATGTCTCCTCTGAAAAAACAATTAATTAAATAGCTGAACTACTTAACCTCTGCATGAGAATTATTTTTTTTTTCAACATACAATTTCATAATTTCTCAATTATTCTATTCTAGGAAGCTAATTCCACCTCTTATATCTATCTCATGAAATTTAAGATCAAATATGTCAAAAGTAGATATATTCACTTGATTAACTAGTGAAGATACCAGGCAGCAAAAAAAACCCCAAGAAAACCAACTTTAAACACTCCTGATATTTCAGATCATATTAGATATAGGTTTATTTCCCTCCCTGCTGCCCCAGTTTTGATTATATCTCTCTACATTACAGACAGATACTTCCATTTAAGAAAAAGGCTAGTCTGAAACTTATTTGCCAACAGTTTCTAAATATTTTATAAATGGAGTCAGATTATCTCCTGTGACTATTAAAACCAGATTTCTATTATGAATATGAGAGTGAATGCAATAGATTACAATAGACACATCAAATTAAATTAGAGAATTGTATTAATTGAAAGAACTTGGAAAGAGCATTGGAAGGATCTCAGAAGGAGGATTTGCATAAGGTATGATGTGTTGGAAGCAGCTTAGAAAATTATAGTTAGAACCATGTTTTCCCTTTTGGGTGATACACATTTCTGTTTCTCCTTGCTGTTTTTTATCTGTTTGTTTAAGAAGCAAGCGATGTAACAGGAATTCTCACACAGAAATCATACTCTTTACTGGAAAACTGTCACATCCTCACTTCTCAGAAAAGTCATGTGATTTGGAGATTAACTGAAGAAATTTAGGTCACTAATGTTAAGAGTGTTATGAATAAATCTTGAGCTGATGTTTTCCATTGGGAGTGGAAATGGAAATATGGACTGTTTACATTGTGGAAAAAATCATTAAGTGAAGATCTATTGGGTATTTCTTTGTCCTTAGTATTAAGGAACTCAGTTCCAACCACCATACTTTTAGTGGTTCTACTTGACCAGGGATATTCTGCTGCCGCAGGCAGAGGTAGCAGAGAAGTGACTAAACGTAGGGGCTGAGAGGAACAGAGCTTCTGAGTGTTAACAGGAACATGATGATTCCATACATGCTAGAAAGGAAGAGCTTTAAAGATTACAGTCCCATTACAAAGTTTATGTGCCGCCAGAGAGGCACAGATATAATTAGAGAACAGACTTTACAATGGAAATTTTGAATATAAAGACCTTCACTCTTCCTACATCCTGTCTTAGATACCTAAAGCTTTGCTTGGTCCAGGTTTGGGGGCATGGTGACCTATAAGTACTGAGGC
Organism: Corvus brachyrhynchos; assembly: GCF_000691975.1. Lineage (NCBI taxonomy): Eukaryota > Metazoa > Chordata > Aves > Passeriformes > Corvidae > Corvus > Corvus brachyrhynchos. The sequence goes on along the minus strand of NW_008236213.1, from coordinate 2,374,004 downwards.
ACTAGAGGTTTCAGCACGGAATCTAACTCATGGTATCAATGCAAATTCGTGGGCCCTGTGTCATAGTATTTTCCCATGACACTTTTGCCACTTCACTGTTTAACAATCCACAGGTCAGTCATACCAGCTGAGCAGCTAAGTAGGTACAGTGGACATAAATCATCTCAAGGAAAGTGGGCACAATTTCTAAAAGGGTGAAGCAAGGCTCATGAAACCCCGGCACCGGGCAGGATGTAACCCTTTGCTTTTATTCTCCACTAAAAACACAATTCAACATTTGTGAGCACAGAAGACAAGCAAGACTCTGTCTCATGTTTTGGTGGTCAAATGTATGACTGACACTCATCCCAAGTGAAGAAGTCGTCCAGTCGCAAGAGCTACAGATATATTTTCCTCAGCCCAATTGGCTTGAAGCCTTTAATTTTTAAATTTTGATGAAGAGATAGGAGCACAAAGAATTTTTCCAATGAAAATTAAATTGGTCAAAATTTGAAACTGGAGCTGTTCTGATAATTTTCTTCACTTTCTTATTTAGAAATTATGAGTATTATATTTTCAACAAATATTTTGTTAATAAAATATCCTCCAGTGCCAAATTTGAGTGGATAAGGACGAGGAAATTTTGACCATAACAGTAAAAAAACACCCAGCATCTTGAACAACAAATTTGATTACATTAACCATATGCTTCCTTCATAAAATTTTCATAGCAAGAGAGATTAGTAGTACCATTATTTTCAACAGACTGCAAGCCCAGAGGAAGAAACAGCTGTACATTTGGGACAAATGAAAAGTCTTTCTGTACAGAGAAAAAAGTATCCCATTCAAATGCAGAGTTCAAGAATGTGCTACAGGTGAAGGTTTAGCTCTTTTATCTTTTCATTTCAGTTAATTTGTTCTCTGGCATGTGACTGGAGCTGAACATGTTGGCATAAGTTCATCACAGCTTATCCTGTAATTATGCTCCTCACTATAACTGGGGGGAAAAGCAGCATGCTTTCTCAAGAGCTGCTTTAGTAACAGTCCTTAATGACAAACTGAGAGTGTATCTGAGGGAAAAAAATGATTCAAACTGGAGGCACATTTTCTGCAGTCAGAATCACTAAAGGTCAGTTAAGCAAAGCAAAACATCTCACTGTTTCTTTGAACTTAAATCTCCTCTGCTTGGCTGTCCTTGAGATCAAAATGGCATCTTACAAAATCAAGGCTGATATTTCCCTGTTTATGTTTTTCATGTATTTTAAAGTGACATTAACACTACAGCCTTATGCTGAATAAATCAGGTGCAAACCTTGAGAAACAAAGCTGGTCAAGATGCTGGTGGTGACATTACTTTTTTATCACTGTATCTTGTTTTCCTCAGCCTGAGTCTTACATAAACTGAGCCCTTACCCACAGGTCAACTGATTCAAAAATGACCAAGGCCACTTATGTATCACTGGCCATGTAATTTCACTTAAC
>NW_008236213.1:2359994-2372470 GCF_000691975.1 Corvus brachyrhynchos | reverse complement strand
GCTTATAAAATCATAAATCAGCCCAGGATATATTCCTTCCTGTTTATTCTCTACTAAAGGCTGGGTTAAATGATTGTGTACAGAGCAAGAAGCTTTTTATTTTTTAACTTAAGAGGTGCCACAAAGTCTGATATCTGAGGCGGTAGTCAAATAGAGATGAAATTACCAGTGTTTCACAGGCTTTCTTCATCAAATTAGACTACAAGGGAGATGCAAAGAGATTGCTATTATGTGCCAATGCTTTTCTTGGTGATTACACTATTTTTTTTCCACATGGATTTCCACTCTCAGCAGCCTCTAAGACTGGCCAAGCCAGTAACAGAGTTACCCATAGGGATTTGTCAAGGACCTTGTGTAGGTACAGAAATGTTGCAGAGATGAACTCAGGATGTAATTTCTGAAACTACTGTTACAGACATAATGAGTTTAGGATTAGCCTCCAAGCTAAAGCTCCAAGTGAGATGTCTCTTAAATGTGTCATTTCATTCTTTAGTCTCAGGCTTTGCCTAGAGGTCATCCTATTAGGGAAGTAATTGTGTGGTGCTCTACTCTGCTGATGCATATTGCCTGTGACCATCCTCAGTTACTCTGGTTCTTCGCTGTCACACTGTGCCTGGCCAGATATCCGACCTCCAGAGTGCCGCAACTCCCTTGTCACATCATGCCTTCCTTCTGCCAGCCTCGGGGGGAAAGCTGTGGGCACTGGCCTCAAAAAACTAATTACCTGGCAGTAGGTCTGTTCATGTACATTTACTCACCTTGCATGTGGCAAAAAGTTACTGCTATTTAAGAAAGCAAAATTTGTGTTTCATGACTCTACATAAGCTCCTGCCAGGACACATTGTCAGCATTTGGCTTTAAAAGGTGCATTGAGGCCAGGAAACATGGAAGCAACAGTTCCCAGTGGGTAGCAATGTGTCTCAGAAGATGAACAGGGATGGAAGAGACCTTTCCACAGTTTTTAGGCAAGATACACTAGCACGCACATCCTGGAACCTGCTGTACTGAACAACACAGTGAATGACAACTCAGCAGGCATGTTCAAAAAATGGATGGAATAGGCAAAATATGAACATGAAGTAATATTTTGGTATTTTGTGAATATTATATTTTGGTGAAATATTTATGGCATGACTTGAAGATCTTACTCCACCTTTTTGAAATGAGAACAAATGGATGGGACAACTGACCAAGACGTATTTCACTGTTGGCGGAAGTAAACAGTGTGTGGCCACTACTTTGGGGCTAGCAAGACTCATGCTGGTGGTGGGGTCATAACAATTTGAAGGCAATGAATGTTATCCTCTCTTCTATGGAAAAGATGGAGTTTACATAGAGGACCTTTCCAAGCTGGTAAGTGGGATCATCAAGGTGCATTTCTATTCAGCCCTCTCATTGCAAACCACTACAAAAGACTTTTGGATTGCTTTGGAGAATTCATGGACTACTAATTCAGGATGGTGCCAGAATCACGATTATGATCACTATCACATGTTTGCAAAAAGCATTACATAAATTAGGATATTTGGCTGTTAGAAACACAGTCAACAAAGGGGCAATTCCTGGAGAACTAAGGCAGGTACCTTATATTTATACTTACATTTATATGCAGTATGTGTGCATGTATCAAATAGTATTTTTCCCTCAGCTTTATTAAAGTTTGCTGATGTTAAAAAAGTATGTCAGTTGCTGAGTTAAAGTGAGAAATCCCAACTTCAGATAGTTTCCTATCAGACTTAGCGACCATAACTACCCCTAGTATATCTTTTACAGATACGTTTACTCCGGATTTAAATGAAGCTGATGCTATAATGGGTCTCTTTCATTATCTACGTTTATGTCCACATCATCAGCCAGGTCTTTTATGTTCCCCACTCCAGGTGATGGTCCATGTATTCCATGGATAAGATACGACTGGGACAGAGGAAACTGCTAAGCGTCTGTTTTCATGGCCTTTTTCTGGATTGGTGTAGGTTTATGAGAATGTAAACTACTCTTTTCTTAATAAACATTATTCCCTTTGCTTTTTCATTCTGGCACTAAAACTTCTGCCTGTTTACACTTTTCCCTGCAGAATTATTCTGCAAAAACAAATGATCAGCCAAATGTGTAAAAAAATTTGTGGGGTCAGGGATGGGTGGGAAACCAGTTTTTGGTTGTCAAGGTAAGAATGGTGTTATGAGTCAGACTGCTGCAGTGTTAAATGATGTTGCAGTGCTGCATATTCCAAAGCAAGAGGGAAGATCAGCAGCTCCAGGCAGTGGGGGATAAGCTCCTAGTTATCACACGCACTTTGTTATTTTTCAGATGGAAAACAGTGTGGCTATGAGAAGGTTTACAGCTGGAAGATATCTTGGAATGTGCTTCTGTTACTGGATGTTGCAGCAGTTGATATAAGTTCCTTTATATTTTTGTGGCACTTTGAACATTGTGAAAAGGAGAGTAAGGTGTTAGAAGGAGATGGGTGAAATACTTATAACTGCTGTAAGGAAGCTATGCAAATATTTTGCAGTACCCTTTGTAAAAACAGCAGCAATAAAAGGCTTATGTCCTGATTCTTTCAGTTTTTTCCTTAACTACTTGGCTGCAACAGATGTAGTCACTGGTAGCTGGCAACAAGTTCTAAACTTGACCTTATACTTGATGGGCTCCAACTTTAAGGGAGTTCATGGTCTTCTAAAGATGAATCAATTCATCAGACAAAAACAGCAGCTGGAAAGAAAAGGAAATTCTTTCCCTGACTTCACCCTTGCTTCATTCTCTGCAGTATTGTATAGCTTTCTTGATACTGCATTCCTCCCACAACTGCTTAGATCTTCCGGATCCAGTGCACACACTGTCCTTCCAGAGCTCAAGTTCTGAGTTGCTTTTTTCCCCACTTTTTTTCAGAGGTGACCCAAGAGTCTGAAGTGTTTGTGCCACAAAACAGATGCACTTTGAGGCATAGGCACCCATGGGGCTACAATTCCGTGTGAAACATTGTAAAATCCATGGAACTAAAAGCAGAAAAGTTACGAAGTGGGATATGAAATTCTTATCAATAACGTCCAGGCCATCTGTACTTAAACATGGTTTCTCTATCAGATGTGCTAGAGATAACGAGGTGAAACCTACCTCCTGGCCCTCCCAGGACTCCCATGGGGTGTCTTGCTTGTCACATGATGTATGTAAGCACTGTGCCTTAAGGAGTTGCTCTTCAAATTGCCATGAATGTGAAGCGAAGGCAAAATGGAAAATGGAGATCCTTAGATGTGTAACTAAGCTACTTTGGGAGATAAGCTGTTAACTTGAAATCTATCTCACATCTATGACTTGAGCTGCAAGTTCATGAAGATTGATTTAAAGAAGGACTTTGCCTCATCAAATGAAGTTGCTGCATAAATCTCAGGGTGTTAGCAACACATCAAGGTCAGATATATTCAAGAAAGCTATGCACAAAAAAAAAAAAAGGAAAGTTCCTAGGCTCAAATTATTTTGCAGCAGGGGATAAATTGTTTAGGCGGCAGCATGCTGAGGTCTATAAAGGCATCTGAATATGTTACACACTGAAAAGATTGCTTTCTAGACCATTAAAAACTTTAAACAAACTCTACGTGTGACATGAGAAGCTTTTTTTGAGAAGAATTTGTGTGCTGTCAATATTTACAACAATTTTGATACTTATGAAAGAAAATTTACATTTGGTATATTAATAATACAAAGCAAGAATAGGAAAAAATAAATATCCAGCAGTCACACGTGGTGAGATGGAGAATTTCAGCTTCGAGGAAAAATAAAGGATGTCTCCATGCAAAACTTAAAAAGAAAACCAGTTGATTGCTCAGAAAAATTATTTGAGATGTGGAGCAATTCTCTACCTGGCGTGAGGAAAGAATCTCCATGTAAGGCATCTAGACTAAGGAAGCAGTGAAGAAAGAACATTTCGGAGCAAACAGAAAAATTATTTGGAAAGAAGTGGTTAGAAAGAATAAATTACTCTAAAGAAGAGCCCCTTGAACCTGGATGTGTCTCACTGCTATGCAGCAATGATTTGGTTGCTAGTTATTATTTGATAAAGGCATGGACTAGAATGGGTCACTCTCATAAAAGATTGCATTGTGGGTGCTGATCTTTGCTAACTTTTCTATTTTGCATCCACATGTAGTTCTCTTGACTAAGGAGAGTTTCCCACCAGTCATTTTCTTGAGTTTGTGTTCCTCATGCAAATATATGGATAGACACTAAAATGGTTTGGCACCAGAGAGAAAACCTGTAATTCGGACACCTGACTGCTGGGGCAGTTGCTAGCTCCAGTCTCTGGTCCCACATTAATTTCTGTAATCTTACATCCAGCACAGGCTGGCAGCAGCAGCAAGAGCAGCAAGTGCCCTTCTTTTACTTGAGCCTTACTAAGCAAGACCCAATAAAATCTCTGGAGACCAGGGCCCAGTGGCTCTGTGTAAGGCAGCTGCACACCTGCACACATCCACTGCAACACAGACCTGTGAGGCACCAGGGCAGCAATGTGCTAGCAACCTGAGCAGCTGGGTTTGCACCTAAGTCCGAGTAGCTCATGCTGTCCTCTTGTCTGCCAGGAGGCTATTCTGATTCAGTCTGGCATTTGATGGCAACCAATCAGTCTTCTCAGGGTCGTGCTCCATTGTACAACCAAACTCTTGTTCAGCTTTGTCTTACCTGAGGGGAACTGGGTTTCTCAGGAAGCATTTTGCGAAAAACTTGACTGTTATCCAGGAAATGAATGTTTTCCATAGTATCTGAATAGCCTGAGGGAAACAGAAAATTGGCTTTACTTTTTTTTTTTTCCGTCACAGGCCACATCCTTGTTTTTGCAAAGTGAAGAACGTAACAACTGAAGAACTAAAAACAAGCTTTCATTCCTGGTAATTGTAAGTGCCTCTTAACTCCAGTGAGTTATAAACAACTGATGTTTATTTAGTAGATGTGGTTTGAAAAGTACAGGACTTCTGGAATTTTCTTTAATGAAATATTGCTCAAGAAATTTTCACTTCAACTTTTCATGTGGCTTGATGCATTTTACCTTTGTAAAAAAAACCTATTTTGACTGATCACTAACAATTTTAACCTATATTAAATGACTTTTCTAGATACTTTTAAATATATCAGTTAATAATTCCAGCTTTATTTTTCTATGGACCATTGAAACTTCTTCTTCTGAAGTTAGCAGAGTCTTATGTCTGTTTTTTAATATGAAGTCCTATTATTTTTAATTGTCTCCAATTATATACAGGAATTAAAGAACATATTATATTTCATAATACAGCTTGTCTCCCTGTAAAAATTTAGGGGAAATTATTTTGTTCTAAGTATGTAATCATGAACTTAAGAACAACACTGACTGACTATCACTTTTTTTGACATATTCCATCAAAGTGGATCAGAATAATTTCCACTGTGATATATCTGTTAGAGAATCATATAGTAGTCTGGGTTGGAAGAGACCTTTAAATGTCATCCAGTTCAATTTTCATCTGTTCTACCAAAATAAGTAGCTGTTTTTATACACATTCATCTTAAGACAACAAAATATTCTGATTCTTCTGCACATTTTAAGGCTAATTGCTCTAGCACAGGTCTGCTTGAAGTTATAAAAAATAAATGGGTGTAGTAGCAGACGAAAGTAATTACTGGCATAATATTCATCTGCCTAGCTAAGATCAACAATAAATTACTTCAAAAATTCATTTCCTGTTCTATTTGTGCATCTATTAAGTAGTCTGCAGTTTATTTCAAGACATTATTGGGTTATTTTAATGAATGCACATACAGTTTAACACTGAATGTTTGTGCTCAAGTGTATTAGCAAAGAGTACCAGTGTACCTCCTGTTCCATCCAGTCCATTATACTGCCTGTACCCAAAACTGAACCTTTGGGCTTTTGCCCTCCACAAATGAAAAACCCCCTTGTATGCACTTATCTACAAACAAATGGCATACACCTTCAGACTAATATAGATTTTTCTTCACAAAAAATAGTCTTTTTAAAAATAATTGTTTACTTTGTCAATTTCATAGGAGATGAAAATGTAGATGTTCAAAGTTTTACTTTAAAGATAAAAATTTTAACAGGACATCAGTCTTTCTGTTTGTGTATGCTATATTCCAATTATATTAGTACATGTAAAGAATGTAAAATATCCAAAACACAGACACAAAAACATGTAAGGGAGAAAAAAAATTGCTTTTAATCTTAATAATTATGCAACAGAATTCTGTGTTACTGCAGAAAGTGAAAATGTTATTGATGAGAATCCTCCACTACGATAGTATATAAATAGTACACCTACATGATCTACTTATCATTCTGTATCATAAATAATCTTTGGCCAATTTTTGGCCAAAATTGGCAATTTATAAATGCTTTTCCTTCCAGAAACCATTCCAGGGACCCTGTGCAGAGTAGCCATCAGTCCATCTTATCTCTCATTGCACTTGCTTAGCGTGTCTCGTGTGTAAGTCAGCTATGATGAGATGCAGAAAGAAATTTAAGGACATATTTTGCAGTTCAAATCTCTAGTCCACAAAGATGAAGAGTTGGCCTTTGAATTTGATTTGGTCTTTGTTTCTCACTATCCAAATCTATATTAGTTGACAAAAATTTAAATTAATTTTCACCAAATCAAGTCTGTTTTTCCTGTGACTGTACTTGATACATGACCTCCCTGTCTTTTCTTTGATCCATGAGAATTTTCATCCCTCCTGTCATTTCCTCTCCTGTCCCATTGATAAGGGGGTGTAAGAGGGCAGCTGTGCACGTGTCTGGCAGCCAGGCATCAACCCACCACAGTCTCAAGGTTCTGTTCATCTAAGACCATATTCCATAAAAATAACTTGGTTCCCAGGAAATCTTCAAGAAATTTATTTCCACCTGGGTATTTTCTTTCCCCAACCAGACAATGCTGTGTTTACAGTTAAGCCTCTGAATTGCTTTAGTCAATATATTTAAATACAAATTAACTAAAGCCAAGCCTATATTTCAAGGAAACCTCTCTTATTGTTTCCTTCTGAAGCAAAAACTCTTCAAATATTAAATGCTTTGCAGTTGCTCTTCCTGCCTCTTTATTAAATAAGCATAAAAATTTCTTAGACCTCTTTGAAAGGCAATATCTTATGCTGAGACAGCAACAACCTCACATTTCTGTCTTTAATTATTAGAGGTAGTTTGTAAAATTCTAAGACAGAGATTAACTTTTTCATAGTTGGAAGTGATTCATGCTTTTTCGATGACTAAATGCAGACTACACAATAACTAGCTTGTGGTCTGTCTAGTATAAGGCACAGTTGATGATTACTGAACTTTTCAGAAAAAGGAAATGTGATAAAACTACATATTTAAAGATGTTTCTGTTTATATATTTACCTGAATATCTACTGTTAAAATTCATATTCTTTGCTTAAAACAACATTGCTGTTTTCCACAGCTCACCTAACTTGTATGCTGATTGAACATTTAAAAGCAAATTGTTCAACATTTAGTTGCTCTAAAAATGAATTGTGTGAGGGTAATAATTATGCTAGGAAGTCAGAAAATATCACTTCCAATTTTGTCTTGCTACAAGCATTGTGTGCTACCTATTGGCAAAGTACTCAATACCATAATGTTTTTCCTTTCCCCATAACGTATCTGAATAATGATCTTGACATGGGATATTTATTTGGGAGGCTTTGCTCAATTTGACAAGCACTTTGATATCCTTAAATAAAGTGGATGATTTGGGTAAAACCGGTTTCTCTGTGGTAATAATGGCTACTCTGACAATGACTGCAAAAGACAAAGAATGGAATTGTTGAAGTTCAATGAATTCCATTAAACAGATTTTTTCTCTGATATTTCAGAAGTCACAATTCACCTTGGGAAACAATTTATCCTTGGTAAACCTGTTGAAGGTGCATCACTAGTACTGTCCTACTTTCACTTCTCACCTCACAAGGTTGTCTTCATTCTGCATTATTTTATGTTAAGCATGCCATTTGGTTACTCAGTCTATTTCAGGACTCTACAAAATACTTGTGATTTTCTCAGCAAATGCAAAGAAGGATTCTAGTAAAAAATAAAGCAGCTGTGTCCTCCATAGCACAGGTATTTGCTGAAGATAAATAGGAATTAGCCCTACAGAAATTCTGTTGATAAGAGATGGGTATACTGGTATAAACTGTCTAAAGCAAACTATCATAACTAAATTCTGAATCAATTTCTTCTGCTCTTATGACATTTGTCACCAAATGTGGGGGTTGTAGTTCATCCAACTAGAAAAAGGAGCAACCTTCTGTTGCTGTTAATGTTTTGGAGTTTATATCTGTTTTTAAAGAGGCCTATGTGCTGCACCAAGCTGCAAATACATCAGAGCACTGAACAGCTTTGATCCAGCATCGGCTGCAGAAGGATAGACAGAACTGCACAGTCAGTTCTGCTCCTGCCTCTCCTTGTTGGGAGTCCCTGCAGCACCATCTCTGACAGCTCCAGCACTGCTCACTCCACTGGGCAAAATCCAGCTGAGCTCAGGTGTGAAAACCGGTGTCTGGGCTTTGTGCTATACAGCTGCTTTTTACTGTGATGGAAGTTACTGTCTGCAAGTGTACAGGATGAAGGTACATTTCAGCACGTGTGAGACTTGCAATTTTGTAAAGAAACACCTAGTATCCCAAAAGTAAAGAAGTTGTGCCCTAAAGCCTAGGTTTTAGCAACAGGGAAGATATCTGATTTTCCCTTTTGTACATGCTGGTAAATTTCTATGTTATTCCCACCGTTAAGTATATGATATCTTTATTTATAATTAAGTATCTGATAACAATTGGCATACAACAGTAACTTTAGGAAATACAGAGGTCCTCTGTACCTTTCTCTGTAGAGGGTCAGAGTGTTAATATTCTGGAGTAGTTTTCAGTGCTACACAAGTTTGATCATAGTACCATCTCTGATCTCACAGAACACATTGAAAACCCCAACCAGCCCATGAGCATGGGGTGGCTTAGCTTTTTTAATTATTAATTTGCAGTTACTATAATAAAAAAGAATGGGGTAGGGCAATTTGCTACTGGGACAGATACATTAACCTACTGGTGGAAAGAGGGTAAGCCGAAACTTTGGATTTGGGATCCGCACAGAGCTCCCAGCCAGCTACGCAGATCAGATATCACTATGCACACATGGATGGTTAGACACTGATGTCATGACATGTGTACGAATGTCCATGTCGGAACCACCTCCAAGCATTTGCATCAATATTTCACACATAGTCTATAAGTCCTCTCTCTTGTGCATAATTCTGAGACCTAATTTTAAATTTAGTAGTTTTATTGTTCTCCAAAGGGCCATAGTCACAGCACTCTGTGCTAAGTCCTGTAAAAACTGATTCTAGAAAAAAGTCGTTCCTCCAAAACACCTACAATCTACCTATAGAGTAAAAGGAAGGAACAGAGCATATGTGTGAGGTATCAGAAACAATGAGATGGCAGAAATCTCTGAATATTATAATTCTGAGGACAAAGCAATTTTGGGCCAAATAAGACTTATTTTTTGTAATGTACTTTATGTTCTATAGTAGCACAACCCTTTTTTTTCTTTTTTTAATGTGGATTTCTTATGAGCATTTGTCAAAGAAAACAAGAAACTTTGTGAAAGGGGATGAAAGAGGAAAGGAAAGGTCTTGTGAAAACATTTAAAATTTCCTGGAAACTCTTCCAGTAAGTGAAAGGAAGTATGGTCCCTTTAGGCATGAAACTCTGATATTTCCATATTTCAATCCTGTTGAATGATACATGAATTGTAAGTGGTTATGGCAAGATAGTAATGGATGAAGAAATTTTTATCATGTTTTAATAAAGGTAAGGAAATATTTTCAAGGGTACAACTCAGGATTACACCCTAGTTCTTAACTGGTTCATTTAAGACTAATCACAAAATATGCAATGCTGCTTTGGAGAAGCTTTCCCCTATACTTTTTATTAATTTTTTTCTTTTCAGCCCCTTCATTTACAGAAAGTAAATGAGCAGCCTTTGTATTTGTGAGAATATTAAGGCCAGTCTGTCAGACTGCTGCAGCCAGGCAAAAGTGAGTATACCAAGGGAATAAGGCAAAGATGAAACTGATCTTGGATTATAAATAATCTGAATCCACCAGGGCTCTAAGTGGTGGGAAGCATCTGCTATTCATACTTGTTAAACAAGTGTTGACCAAGCTCAAGATTCAGCATAACCACTGGCTTGCAACATTGGAAAAACATTCAGAAGACATTTATTCTTTGATTCTGTGTTTCTCATGTTTCTTCCCTCTTACCTAATGCTGTATTTGCAGGTGGACCTCAAAGACACAGACTGACTGAGAGCACTGCAGCAAGTGCACAAAAACTTAGCTAAAGGGCGAAATGCCCCTTCTATGAACAGGAAAAGAAATTTGTCAAAGATTTGCATTCCCATACAGACTGAATACAGACCTGAGACTAAAATGTAATAGGAACACAGGAATTGCCATGGTGGACCAGTGTAATGGCCCACCTAATGCAATATCCACTCACTGACGTGGCGCACAGAAGCTAGAAGTCGCTTTAGAACAGCGCAGCTGAGAAAAAGAAATGTATATAATTTTTTCTACACACTGTTTTATTATCCAGTCAGACTTTATTGAAGGCCATTATTAGGTTTTTAATTTGTAGCAAAGATTGAGGTTGATAATTCTTGTAACTGAAAGACTGGGGTTTAGTGCTCACTTCCTGCTTTAGATTTTTGCTGTTTTTTCACCAAGCTCAACTGTGATTCTTGGTACTGATGCGTGAAAATGCATTTGGAAACCAGAGGCCATCTGGATTAAGCACTAGAAAGTTATTGCCTTGCAGACACACAGAAAGATATTACATCTCAGTTCTTAGGATCTACTAGAATGTGATTTACCCACTTTGCCTTTTTGTCTATTTCATCTCAGACTTGAATCTGGGAGCTGCTTTCTCCAGAAAAACCTGAAATAGAAACTAATGTTGTCTCATCTGATAATTACTTCAATTGCCACCTCTAATGCTATAGTACTGTAACCTCTGACTTTAGCAGCTGAAAAGACATCAGCTGGTTAAACAAGAGCACAACTGAAAAGTAGAAAAAAGTGCAAGAGGTTAATAAGCAAAATATTCCAGCTTTAAGGTCTGGTAATTTTACAGCTTCCAGGACCAGCAGCAGATTGGGGGAGGAGATACTTTGCTAGAGGGTGCTTCTCCTATCAGTGTATTGTATGAGTGCAGCTGAGAAGACAGAGAAGGTGGAAAGAGCATAGGGACAACTCCACAAAACAACTCCACTTCAGGGAAAACTTGCATTTTCTGCGCTAAAGTATATTTTTGGAAAACTGGTTGCTGTTGTACCTATTGCTTTACTCATTCACAGATAGATTTCAGATTGAATAGGATGGAAGGAAGCACTTTCTGGTGTGACAAAGAAAGTTGTGGAAGGCTTGGGCATGCGATGAGTGACAGATGTATCAGGAGAACTGCTGGTGAAGTGGCAACAAAGGAAAAAAGGATACAACCTCTTCTCACCATGGCATTGAAGGTTTGCTGAAACACATCACGCTCTCTCTAATTGTGGTCAAAACAGGTCAGTAGGCCTCAGATGACCTGGGACTCTGACACAGTGCATTATCTCTCATAAATATGAATGGTAGCATTCTCACAGCATGATCACCCTGAGTATTCAATCGCTTTTCTAATGATTCAAAACATATTTATATAGTACTATAATATAGTCTGAACTAAGACAAATTAAATCAAAGAAAGGCTGTGTCATACAACATTTCTAAAATAAATGTTTGGATTTGAATTTAAGATTACTCATTGCCTATCCTCTGCTCTAAACATTAGACAACACTTTTCATAAGAGAACATTTGAAAGTATAATCTTTTTCAGTTCTCAAGGAACTCTGAAAAATCAAGAAACACATTCCTGATCAATTACCAGATAGAATCAAGAGAGTATATCTATTGAATCGACTTAATGTATTAATATTAGGGGAAAGGAGGTATCAGAACATCCATCTAATGCATGAATGAACTGAGAGTACTCTGTCTGCCAGTGTGCAGCCAGATCTAGCAATAGCAAACACTTCAGAAGCTTATATAAAATTTTCTATTACTGTAAGTGAGAGAAGACTAGAAAGGGACCAGGCCATAATATTACATTGAATCACTTAAAGTATGGCCACAGCTGTGTGTAATTAATGTCCCAAGTGAGTAGCAGCTATTTAGTTCCACCAACACCGTCTTTAACACAGGTAGTCAAGACTGCAGATGACTTTACTGTTCCAAAACACCAATAAAAGCAGTTTGATTTCAATGTCACTGTTCTCCAGACCTGCTGCTAGAGGGCAGGTGTTAACTTGACTGAAATAAGCATATATTGAGGTTCAATCCAGCACATAAAAATACCAGGTGAGTTTTCAATTCAGCAAGGCCTAAAGTCTCACTTTCATCACATA
>NW_008236213.1:2347630-2359963 GCF_000691975.1 Corvus brachyrhynchos | reverse complement strand
TTACGTGAAGTTGAGCAATTTTAAGCCATTTTACAGAACTGACACTTTAAGTTCTAGATAATAACAAAGCTGTTAAAAAAAAATAAAGGGGGGAAAAAATGTAGCTTGATTCTGTTGTTTATGGATCTGTAAGGATACACATGATCTGCCACACTGGGGAAAACACCATTAGTTTAATGGGCTCAGTCGTCTAGTCATGCAACAGAAATAGCATAGCCAAAGGAATGTTAATGTCTCTGACCTAACTATTTTCTTTGTTGCAACATCAGCAAGGTGCTACTGAAATAACCTCAAAGGTATTTTCAAAGGAGTGGGGTGATGCTGTTTCAAAATCTCCTTAACAATGCCCCTGCCTTTAGCTGTACCTATGAAGAAACTTCAGTGCTAACTCCTGGAACCACACCTCTCTATCAAATACCAAAGTACTTATACCTTTGTATAATAATAATAATTAAAATACAAAAATGACTTTTCAATAATAAGACTTGCATTAAAAATCTTACAATCCTCTTTTATTTCTTATTAATGGTATGTGTATGATTTTAAAGGAGCCTGGGACCAAAATTAAACTGTCTTGGTGAGATAGTTCTCAGTTGGTTTCTGAATAAATGTTTGCTCTGTTTACAGTCTGCATAAAACTTTAGGTCATTTTGAAATATATGGAATATGTACTGGAACAGTGATTTTTTATGTAAATCTCTCAGTTTACTTCAGTGCCAGATCTCCATTTTATCCTAGTATTAAATTAAAAGGAAAGAGAGTGTGTTTTTTCTGAGTCACTGATTGATCTTAAACTGGCACAGACTTTTTAATGTCAGCTGAAGTAATTGTAACTTTGAAACCACTCTACTAAAACTGCTATAAACTGTCTTTTCCATAACACGGTATAAAGAAATTATGAACAGTTGTTAAAAGCACAACAGTGGACAAGTCCATCAAGAAAACATACATTGAGACAAGACCTATAAACAGACTGCTGGATTATAGAACAAATTTTGAAAAGATATTTTTTTATAGGAATCAACAAATCCTGTAAAGTTGTCCAAATGAAGGCTTTAAAGCTATGAGACTTTAAAAGACACATTCATAGCCTGAACACCGTGATGCAGTGAATGACTTATGTATGCTTCAAATTCTGAAGCCAAGCGGTAATTTTTGTTCTTCATCATTCCACAGCTTTTGGTTCTGTAACTGTAGCAATGGCTGTAACACTCACTACAATGGAGACACTGCTTATGAAAATTGCAGGTTTCTTTCCTGTTGATCAGCACAATCTGTTATGTCAGCCCAGATCGTGGGCCATGAAACTATCATCCTCATTTGCATGCAATTCCGTATGTCCTTCCATTTAAGAATGCTTTACTTTAGCTCACAATTACAATTAAAATGTCATCTGATGTTGTAGTCTGAAGATATTGAAGAAAGTATGTAAAGGATGGGAGGAATGTAAAGGACAAACAAACGAAATTAAGTGTTTCTTAGTTGTCATAGCTTAAAAGAAGAGCTTGGAGATTTCTAGCTACCCAGGAATTTTTTAAGAAGGGGTCTTACAGAAAGAAAAAGGTTTATTCCTAGGCTGAAGACTTAAGTGAGGTATTTTAGACAATCTGATCACTCCCCAGATTTTAGGGATTTTTATTTTAATTCTATTAATGCCGATTCTCTATGAATTGGCACAACTTCTTAAGAAAATAGAGAATGGATTTTTAAAATTATATGTCAAGTCTCTTTACCTAAGAAATTAAAATTATTCTGATCTGCAAAGCATAATATTAATTAAAGCACTGAAGGTACACACTTCAGTGTGAGTGAAAAAGATCTGGGTAAAATTTAGCCCTGTGCTGAGCACAAGCCACTGTATCTGTGGATCGAATACACATAAAAATAATGCAAAATGTTTAACTGAGGTATATGTGTCCATTATAGATTTCATACCATTGTTTGTGAAGATGTTTAAACAAAAGAGTGACTATTCTGACACAATACAAGCTGACCAAAGCGAGGAAGATCAAAGTCTAAGAATCAGTCTGTAAACCTCAGGATGACATCTGAGACCAGGTACGTCTCTATCTGAATGTCCAGCTTCTGCTAGTTTGTGAATTTGTATGTTACAATTACCATCCTTTCCTAAGATCATTCCTTCACAGCATATATATAAAGTAAAAGATTGTGTGTTTATAAATAATATGTATGTATGTAAATAATATAATATAAAATAGTATAAAATAATATAAAAAAGTATAAAATAGTATAAAATTTAAGAAACCTTTCCTTTTTTCCCCCCAGCATCGTCTCTCTTTCCTTTGTCACATGCCTTGGCATGGTTCTCTTGACTCTGAAAAGTGAAATTATTTAGAGGGCTTGAGTTAAGTCTTAATGGTATTAGGTCTGAACATTTCTTTTAAAGAGTCTAAATAACCCAGTTCCTGTGGTGGGCATTACTTCTTAATTAGAGTCAGTCTACTTAGAGTACCGTCACAGAAGTAGGAAATAGCAGACTTAAAGGTCTGTGTTTTTCTAAATGAAAGTTTACCACTTTGCTGGTGACTTGGGGAAAGGCATTCTGAGAAGTTGAGATAAAACCAGAAGAGACGACAAACCTATATAATATAAATGGTTTATCTCCCTTAAAGCTGGTTTTGTGTAAATATTATAAAGAAAGATTATTCAGAGGAGCAAGACTTAATTCAGTAGTTTTGGAACATGAATGCAAATGATGGTCATCCACTTACTGATTATTTTCATTTCTGATTATGTTGCAAAAAACCCGTAATGGTTAATGGCTAATAACATGAGAATATTAATTTCCTCATTCTAGATGCGTTTACTATTTATGTATTTGACTACAGAGAAAGATGTGTTTCTTGTATGTGGATGCAAAGCAACCGTGGTCTGCCAGCACATGGGAACTAGCAAACCTTAACCTCCATATCCAGTGAAACCAAGTGGCTTTTCCAGGATGTGATACTCCACCGGATGTTTACAAGAAGAACAATGAATTAATCTAAAAGATATGTTATGTATTTTCCACCTAATTGTTCTCAGACATCTATTTTTTGCAACTAGTAACTTGCAGATTTAAAAAAAGAAAGAAACAAATAAAAAAAGTGCTCCCCCTTCCTCCCCCCTCCTCCTTCTCCCCCAAAAGTAAACCAAAACCAAAACAAACCAGAAAATACACAACGGTTTAGAAAGTTTTTCGGTTGGCTTTTGATTTTTGACATAATGCCAGTGTAAGCAAACTGCTATGGTACAGTTGCCACACTTCTGTGTTTAAATGAATTACTTTTTCTAAGTGAACGAAGTGGGAGAGACACTGTGGGAGAAACACTGAACCAAGTACTTTGCTGAGTGAAGCATAGCCTAGGAAAGCACTGTGAAAATTATTCAAACAATGCAGGTAATTCCTATTCTACCACACCTTTGTTATTCCAATCCCAACTGTCTCTTGAACAGCGCATTCAAATTGCGCTGTATTTTGTAACCAGACTGCAAGCCCAACAGACAATGATGAGATCAGGCTGGACATTTGTCTCAGCTGTTATTTGGTTTTCAGTCTGCAGGGATGTCCTCACTTTCTGAGCTAGTCAATCATTCATTGTAGCTGTTTATTTCACTAGCTGGAAAATGAAGCAGAAAGAGCAGAAATCTCTTTAGGCTTTTTAGACCTTTCTGTCAGAATGAATGCTTTAGCTGTGCAGTGGGATTCACAAACACTAACTTTTGGATCAGGATTGCTAAATTTAATTCATTTGGGTAACACAATCAATCTTCTAGTCCTGCTCCACAGCACTGGACTACAACCAGAGGAAAAGTCCTGGAGAATGAGAACATCTGTGTGGAGGGATTTTGCTTTGCATACAGAATATAGACATATTAACATACAGAAATGAACTTTTGTAAAAACCAAAACTGACTCAGGCAGATCCAATTGTTTATTTTCAAAAAGCAGAAGCAAATAGAAATAGTTCTTCTTATTCCCCTGTCTGAGGCATATAGGAAAAGCTTTGCTCTTCTATAGATTCTCCAGGTGAGGAAGGATAGAACTGTATAGAAGACCCTTCTCAGACTTCGCCATTAAACAATGTTTCCTATTGCATTACAAGAAACTTTTACTATATCCTCCCTTCTTAAAGAAGCTCAGAAGCTGAGAAACACTGGTTGCTCATACCTGTGTCATGTACCATGTACAGTTTCTCAGGTAGTCATGGAAGTCATGACAGATACTTATTTATCTTCCAATTGATATGCATAACTATAAAGAAATGAATAAACAGAAACAAAATAAAAAACGCTGTGCATGACTTTTTGCCAGTTCCAAGGGTGACCATTTTGCCCACGGAGTAGTATTTAGGTATATTTTCCCAGCATTTACTTGACCATAAAATAGCAGCAACTATTGCAGAAAACGCTAAGAAACATTTCAACCATTGAAGTAATGCCAATTCTAGTCTTTCTCCTCTCCTCAGAGAGTAGTTACCTTATACTGAGATATAACCTGTCATTCCACCAACCTGGCAGCAGGATGTGTTTCTATTCCCATCCCTCCCACAGATCATCATGTTTTAGTTGCCAACACCGTGCTTCAGATAGCATTTCCAGTTTGTACTGATGTATACACGCATCACAATATGTCAGAGAAAAGATTAGTATATCTTAAGTACTTTCATGTATAGGCTATAAGCACTCTTGCATAGAATGAAAACACAGGATCATAGCCATGTGGTGTCAGCGCTGAGAGTTACCAGTAACAGACTGTAAGCTTTGTAATGGATTAGTAAATCTTCAGGAGAAGGGTTTGTCAGGCCTGCTAAGTCTGAACATTTACTGGCCTGCCTGCATTTATGGTTTACTTGCTTTAGCTGTGACAGTAATTTCTCTAATTGACTAGTAGTCTGCGTCTAATTTGTTTTCCTCATTATCTTTGTGTGCTACAACCACAGTTTTCTATAGCTAGTGGTAACAAACAATTATTCTGTAGAGAATGATAGGTTTGTAACTCTAACAAAATGATATTGTGTAAGGAAATACAAGTCCAGGATGATAACAGAGGCCTTGAAAAGCACAGGCACTGGATGCAGCATTGTGCAGTGCAGCCATATGCTGATAAGGCATGGGGTACAATCTTGACAGTAGAGACCCCTCAGCTACAAACAACTCTCTGATGATCAATTAAGGAAAAAAGCAACAAAGAAAACAGAGAAATAATATTTAACATACATAAAAGCCATGATACACAATATGCTTGGATATGGCTGTAATACAGAGCTGCAGACAAAAGAAGAACCACAAGGTGTTAGAAAATACATAAAAGTAAGGTGGATACTGGAGTAAGGTAAAGAAACCAACAATATGAACATCATAATCCGTTTGGCAAAAGAGTTCAGATGCTGATAATTCACCATAAAGCACCACCACCAGCAGAATTAAACCACCTGCTTTAGGATCAGAAAAGCAGTGGTCATGTGAACATAACACCAGGAGAAGGGGTGGAAACTAACAAGTGTGTATATTGCAATTTCAGCCATATTATTGAGACCTTTCTGTACTGAAGCATTCTAACTTAGCTTTCTTTAATTTTATGTTACATAACAGGACATGGAGTAGTATTGGTTAAATGCTTAAGATTTCAGGTATATGAACAATAAATTGCTGACTGTGTATGCATATATGTATGGTGTGCTTCCTCTTAGCCCATAAACAAGATTTTGTGTGTAACAGTATGACTGGTAAAAATGGGACTGCTGCTGCGCCCAGTGTTGCAATGCTGCTGTTCCTGAGATGTTTATCCTGGGGTAGGTATGTGTTCATCTCCTTTTTGGAATGCACCAGTTTATTAATTTCAATATGTGACCAACATATGCAGGAGATCCAGTAGTCATGAAATGTAAATGAGACCATTACACAGCTGAGTGCTGGGTCTGGTGCCCATCATGATGAGCACTTCTTAAAGCACGTTCCCTGTCAGGGCCATCCTGAGCGTGATGGGGAGAGGAACTGCAGGAGCACTGGGCTAGCTCTGGCAAATACACTGGGAACAGGAACAGGAGTTCTTTCATCACTCAGGATGGGGAGACAGGTCATGTTAGGTGACTCACAGGGGTCCCTGGCCCTGGGTTGAGACTTGTCATGCCTGGCTACAAATAGATGGCACAGTTCGCCACTTCCCATAGAGCACTGGGTCATACAAATGACTCAAGGAGGACTATTTACCATTCAAAAGTGGAACAACCTCCATTTGCCTAGGAAAAGCTCAGTTCGAACTGTTATGGAGAGCCAGTGCAGAGGTTGTAGGATTTCCCTCTGGACATGCTGTCATTTTAGACTCCAGGGGAACCTCTTTTCTCTTTCTTTCCTGCTGGGGAGCAAAAATGCTCAGAAAAATCGCTTACTTCTAAAACAAAAGTAGTCCAGAGAAAAGTCCAGAGCTGCAATAGAAAAATATTTAATGTAAAAATCCCAAATCCCTTTTTTGTAAGGCAGTTCATAGAAACTTCCTGCTGGGAATGGGTCCTGGTCCATCCTGAGTAGTAGTCTGGGATTCACCTGCCAATACACTATCTGACCTAAATGAACAGCATGCCAGGAACCATGACCACAGTATGGGTGACCACACATCTGTGTCAGACCTATGGCATGACTACACTTCATTTAATAGCAGAGAGGCAAACACTGAGACAAATTTTGTACTCATTGACACTGTAATTCACTGGGGCAAAATTTTTATCCTCTGCCGTAGTTTAGTCAAGCCAGGCTAATCTGCTGGCTTCTGAGCTTTTCTGGCAATGCTATCTGTGTAATAAAAAGGAAAACTGCCTTAACATTTATGGCATACTTTGCTTCAAAAAAAATTTTGCTTTGTCATACAAAAGTCTAAGCTGCATACCAGCACTTCAGAAGCAGGGGTTAGCTATTGCTCATCACAGTTACTGGTGTGCATCCGTCAAAGTGGAGGGGTAGAGGAGCCTCATATAAAAATCTTTTCATACTTAGATACAATTGTATACATAATAATTGATACATAAAACTCCTTGTGACTTTTTCTAGGTTTTAGCTCAATTCATAGAAATAATTCTGATATTTACACAACCCATGAAGATTAGAGAAATGACTCATTCAGGCACTGTAGGATCAAATTTGTATTTAGTTTTTATTTCTGGCCTCAACAGCAATGTTTTCAGAAATGCATTTTTAAAGTAGTTGTATTCACTGTGTTATTTATGCACGTAAACACAAACATTGCATACATCTTATGAAAACTTCTTGTCTGACACTGGGGCCTTCCACAATATGACCTGAAAATCCTGCTTCTGTTCCTCAGGGCTGTGCAGAGCCTACTCTGTGAGTACTTACAGAAGGAAATTATAACACACATCTTAGGTTACATACCTGCGATTCACCTGTCCAGCTCAGGCCACTTAGATTTAACTAGATACCTGCAAAGCACTGACCATGCGTACAGGACCTCATCTGTCCTGGTACAAGGGAGGAAAGTTGCAGCTCCCTTGCAGAGAGAGGTGTGTGTCTTTAGCCTTTTACCCCTCACTGCTGTCTGGCCAGCTGTGTCCTACCGTTTCCTACCACACCTCAGGAAAGGCAGCTATCCTGGAGCACTCAGCAGAGTAGTATAGACCCAGGTAGCATGGTAATGATATCTTCTAATGTTTTTAATCTTGTTGATATCAAATAAATTTATAAGCATGACAATACTGCATCTAATACATCATCCCCTTCATATTCAGTGGTGAATGGCGCAGCCTTAGGCCCTTCTGTTGGCAGAGGATAAACTGCGCTAGAGGAAGTTCACAAACATATGAATGTGTGCCTGGTGCTTTTCTACCCTGTAAGCAGTGTGCAGAAGGACATTCGGTGGCCAAAGACACAGAGAACCAGATCTATAGCCATTTTTCAAGGATTTCTTGTATATGGGAATAATCATGTGATGTAAATCTATAAGCCATGGAAGAACTTCTCTAGATTTTTAGGTACCCCCATGATGAGTGGCTTTAGCAGGAAAGATAAAGAGTCTAGAATATCTTCTGAATATTAGAATATCTTCTATAATATATAAAGTATTTTCTGGAGGTAGGAGGATGGGGAGAACACCTTGAGGCTTTGGACAGACGTCTTAAATTATTCTACTAAGAACACTGATATGTTAAAAGCTCTCAATCTATAATAGTCTATGGGAATAGACCAAAGGGTCATACGAGCAGCTCAGACACACCTTTTGCAGCTCTTTCCTTGCTGAATTGTGCAAGCAGACCAGGACAGTTTATATATGCTCCAAACTTGACAAAATGAAAAAACTAACAAACATTGTGGAAAGCAAGTGAGTTTTTACCCCTTCTTTTAGAAAATAAATAAATATGGGTGCCAAAAGTATGAAAATGTTCTTGGTTTTATTCATTTTGTTGCTTTTTAAATCACAGGTATCTTCAAAGGATATAAAGCCTGCACTTTAAGCAGTAAATCTAAGAGCATAATCATTGCATATATATATAACACTTTACAGTAAATCCTTTATCATTTCTAATTCAGAGTTAGAGGGAACAGACTCAATTCTTCTATCCACAAATTCCTTCTGATGAGATGCCACCTATCTCTAATAGCAGGAGGTTTTTAATTAAAAGGAGAAAGATGAACTGAAATGATACCTTATGTCTGTTATCTTTATTACTGTGAAAGGCACACATAATCTTTTCAACTGTTTCCAGCCCAGGTCACACTCTTAGTAACCAGATATGTAAAACTTAAAAATAAGTGTTTATGGAAAGTTGTCCTGGCCACATCAGTTTTTATTGAACTTATAACTGTACTTTTCTTTCATAGCTGAAAGAAATGTCATTTAATCTGGATAAGATATTCTTATCTAAAGCAAACATTCCTTACAAATGGTGGAGTGTGCATATGAACTACCTTTCTCACTAACTTGAAGAGATGAATGCCAGGTATCAGATAAAAAAGCAACAACAACAACAACAGCAACAAAATCTAGTGAATTTCTGTGAGCATGTAGCACACTTAATGCTGTCAATTTTTCACAGCCTGTCCAGAGATACTCTTCCAAACTACCCATAAGAAAACAAACAAACAAACCATGTCATTAAAGACAACAAAAAAGTGAAAACTTGTTTTTTATTTCCTTTTGACTTAGAAGGACTCTGCGCTTCTTCTGCACCAGTGCTAATAAAAAACACCATTCTGAAATGGGAACACAATATCTGTTTTCCTTCATTATTATCACTGGAATAATACTTCAAAGTGCACAGGGAACATGATCAAACAGACTAGTGCAGTCCTGTGTATATAATCTGCTGGAGTTCAGACAAAGAGAAGGAAATTATTTCCTTATAATCCCCCATACCAACAGTATCAGCACACATCTCAGGAGGCACACAGGGAGCATGCACAGAGCCTTTGTAAAAGACAGCATTTGCTGCTTTCTCTATAAAATGCCCATAATACCAGGAGAATGTAGAGGAGCCTACACCCTTTGAAGAACAGGAAAGGCATTAATGCACTCATCCAGGGAAAAATTCCTTGACCTGAGGGGATACAAATCCACCTCTTCCACTGGTCAAGATAAAGACCTCTTTACAATACAGACAGACCTATATAAAAGTGGGTTAGAGGTTTACCTACCACACCATTTGCTGAAACAGAGCCAGAAATGGATAGAGTACCTTTTGTTTCCAAGATTCACTTTAACATTAAATGTATAAGAGGCAAGGGAAGTCAAGACTGGGTTCCAGGCCTCCCACCCTTAAGGGAGTGCACCAATGACTGTGTTTCTGATAGACTCTCCTTTAACTCTCCTGGCTCTACAGACTTGTATTCTTTCTTTTTAAAGGGCTAATTTTGACAGCAGAGGAGGACAGGAGACTCAAATATTGTAATTCATATGGTCAATATATGCTGGTTTTAATGAAGGCACCGGAAGGAAACACCACTGTTACATCTCCTCACCACATGCAGAAGGAAGCAAAATGCACTGATTCAAGTGCCTAAGATCCCAAAGAGTGGTGGGAGATAAGAGGCAAGTCGGTGTTCAGCATCTTCTATTTATCATCTCCTCATTCAGCTCAAGTTGCTGAGTTTATTTTTAAATGCCCATCTCTTCTCTTAATTTTATCAGAAAGCTAAAAGTTTAACTTTGGGTTTAGAACCCCAGTCTGGGGATCATAGAGTTAAAAGCTATATGTCACACTGCATGACTTGCAGCCCATATAAACAGGTAACATTTATTTTAGCCCAAGTTCATAGAAACAAAAATAGCCAGTAAAGAAACGCCTGGGAGAATAGTAGCTAGAGAACTCAAAGTCAATTAAAACAGTGGTGAAAAATTAACAGAATGAAATAGTTTGTCAATGTAACTGATAAAAAGTTAAACCATTATATTCGAAGAGATGCTCTAAAAAAATTCAAAATCATATATTCACTGTCAAAAGAGAGTCATGACAGTAAGCACCAGGCTGCCTTCTCACCCAGTGAGTTTAGGCTGAATGCAGAGCTGAAATCAATATTGAAGGCAAGACTCCATACATTGAAGACCACTGTGAAAATGGGGCACTACATCAGCTTTAGTATTAAGTATAAAACACACAACAGAAAATGAGAGCAAAATTATCAAATGCAAATTCTATTCAATATACAAAGCAATCTCTCCCATTTATGGAGTTTTTTTACCTTTGAACCCAGCTGAGGCAGCACTGCAAAGACTGCTCTCTTAACTACGGCAGCCAAGTATCAGTGCTATGATAATACAGACTGTTTTTGAAAAGGAATAAATGGAGGCCTTGGGGTCTTGTTGTGAGGACATCCATAGTGTCTCTTATTCACCATATTCATGGTGAATAAAATTCAGAACACTATAGAAAGCAGAAGACCCAATTAACAACCTCTAGATTTACAAGGATTGTTAGATACACAGGACTCATACTCTGCCTCTGCTCAGGGTCAAGTGTCACTTCTGAAGATTACCGAGGACTTGTATATAGCCCGTTTGAGCTATTTGTTACTCTCTCCAAATATGCTGTCTAGTAGCAGACCTGGACTATTTTTCTGCCAGTTGAACTGCCTGGAAACTTCCATCCAAAGAGAACTCTGGTATTAGAGCCTACTTGCAGCTTCACAGTGCTCCTTACTGAACAGGAAACAATTCATTCTGCATCTGAGCATTCAAATGTTGCTGTGCATTGGACCAGTAGACCTTATCATGACTTGCCCAAATTTCACATCAGGAGTTATTATTGCTTTTCTGGGATCTTGATGTCTGCTGCAGATAATGTACCTAAAGTTTTATTCTTGGCGTTGGTTTTCTTCATGTTAGTCTGTACTACTGATTACTTTATTTTACCCATACCAGTGGGTGTATCAACTAAAATAAGTAAATAAATAATTTGCAATAGATAGTAGAGACCCTTAAACTGGCTTGAAGCCCATAATGCCAAAAGCCATCTTGATCCTGTAATGGTTTAGCACAGTTTGGGTTTTTAGTTAAAGAAGGCTCCATCAGCCCCAGAAGTGATTCTTTGCAAAGAGGTGCTTACAGCTTCCTCTAGACCCAATAGAACCAATAAACTGGCTCGTTTGAATATTGGCACCTTTTTTAAGCCACTTAAGAAGCTTGACACGCCTCTGTGATCCACTTTTAAGAATGAACAAACCCCAGGAATGCGCTCTTGCTTCTGGCTTTTGGACAGGTAACTGGGGCTGCGGCGCGGCCCAGCGGGGCCAGGCTGGGCCCAAGCCGGGCTGGCCAGGAGACAGCCACCCTGTAGCCCCCGCAGCCCTGTTCCATCCGCAGTCCTGCTCCGTGAAGGTGGCCCTGCGGCTCAACCAGCCCCTCCCACTGCAGCTGCTGAAATAAAATGCTACACCAAAATGAGCTGCAGCCGCCACCTGGCAGAAATTAGGTGACCAACAGCAAAAGACGAATTCCAGCTGCAAGGCCTGGGTGAGATTCACTCTCTTAGTCCCGAAAAGACGAAGCCTGCAGACATCAATCCACTCCTGAGTCAGAGGGAGAGGAAAGGTGAAGGCACATGAAGAAAACACCGTAGAGACACCAAAGTCAGTGAAGAAGGAAGAGCTGAAACCCCGAGAGAGGAAAAAGAGGAGATGCTTCAAGCCCAGAAGCTGAAATTCTGTTGTAAAGCTGTGGTGATGGACTATGATACATCAGAGTACCCGCTGTAATTTCATGAAAGCATGGGGGGTTGGAGTGTTCAAACTGCAATTGTGAGCAAAAGTACCTGTGCTGAAATGAGCAAATGTTGAAGTAGCTGTGATTTGATGAGAAGCTTGAACAGAGAGAGATGAAAGTGATGA
>NW_008236213.1:2314201-2347285 GCF_000691975.1 Corvus brachyrhynchos | reverse complement strand
AAGATTATTATAGAGGTGGTAAACTGACTGAAAAAATCTCAAGGGTTGTCTTATTATGTTGTCAGTGGGAGAAGGGAGAAAGGTGGGGGGAAGAGAAGTGTTCTGAAGGTTTAGTCTGACTTTTTTTCTTTTAGGTCTGTTAATAAACTTCTTTATATTCTTTTAAGTTTTGTGCCTGCTTTGCTTTCTCGTAATTCTTATCTCACGGAAGGAAAATAAGTAGGTAATGGATATTTTGAACCAAACCACTACAATCCCCAGAAAAAAACGGGTTTAGAACTGCTGCCAGATTTACAGGCTTGAGATCACGCAAGCTCAAGTCAAACTTACCCTCTCTGTGATATGCTTGGAGCACTCCTATATATTTTAAGGGGTAACAGAAAATGAAGCTCTGAGACAATATGATGGCTTTATGAGAAATTATACTAGGGGAGCTCCAGAAGTATAAAATGCATTGAGTCTTAGGACTAAAGTAAGGAAAAGAGTCCGAGGAAGTGGATTGATGTTGATCACAGAGAACAACTGAAAATTAAGGAGAAATTCTCAGGCCACGCAACAAGGAGCCAAGTATGGAAATGAAACATGACAAAATGAGAATGAAGAAAAGGTACAGTGATTAAGAACGCGTGAAAATGGGAGGACAGAGAAACTAAAGACTGCACTAGACACAAGCATTAAGGGAAAGACTGAAAACCAGCAAACTGGTTTTGGAAATTTAAATGGCAAATGAGAATCAAGTAGCATTTTCCCCTAACATTATTATTCTTAACTCTGCTTGTAGCCTTAGCTCAAAAGTGGAAGATAGGAAAGAATATTTCTCTCATCTTTCTTGCGAGGTTGGGACTGGGCAATATCGCTCTGAAGAACTTGCCTGTGCTTCTGTTCAAAGTCCTGTAACTACCTTCGCTCTCCTAGACAACAGCGAACTATGCAAACCATATAAGCATTTTATGAACGTAGGTACAGATTAAGTGCAGACCACCAGCAAGCCAAGAGGAGATGTCTATGTCTTGGTTTCCAAATAAACCTAAAAAAGTTATTTACTGAAATCCTACTTCAATTCATTGATCAAAATCTCTGTTTTAAGAAACGAAACAGAGAAGATATGAAATACTGATGTATTCTTACATGAAAGAGGGAGTAACAATGGTAGACAAATTATGTATCTTGCACTGCTATCATTAAAAGGTTATATTTGACAACATGTTATTGAGTATATTCCTTTAAAAACTGCAACAAATCTGCATGGACTTAAACCTTAGGGTCACAACCAAAATCCTAGCAATGTACAGATGAAACTGTTTCCTGTTTGTTATCAGTAATTTTTATCTTCCCTTTGAAGTTAATCTATCCATCAAGTTGTACAAAGATCAACAGGGTTTTTTTTTCCTTCAGATTTCCTTTTCAGAAAGGACAAAGCCCCCTTTATTTCAGGATAAAATTTAACTATATTTTAAGCTCTTTTCTTACTGATCATACATTTTTGGAGTAGAGAATTGCAGGGGTTCATGGAAAGAAAAATAACAGCTTTTCCTAATCTTGTCAAATATCTAAAAAAATTCAAATCACATCTGCATTAGTGGTCTTCATCCTAAGCCTTTAGAATATTCAATAAAACATAAAGTTTTCATTTCTCAAGCATGAAGAGTAAGGAAGGCACTACTGGTTTTATAACTGGTATCTGCCTTTCAGGAAAAATTTGTCTGTTTTAAAGCTGGGGATATTGAATCTGTTCAAACAAGCACCAGTCTTCTCTTACAACTTCCTCTGAACTTTGAACAGATTTTTTCTTTTTAAGTTCCAAGTACTTTGCTCTAGGTTTAGAGGTTTTATTTTTTCAGATTTCACTGTAACCCAGTGCTGGCACACAGAGAAGAGACTCACATTCACCTTGGTATTTTTCTGTCTTGTAACTTCCTAGCAGAGATTTCCTGAGAAAGTCTTTTCCCACATGTTTTTTGATACAGGGCTGTTCGGCAGTATCAAGATCCCTTTCACTAGATCTCACTACATTCCCCTTTCACATCTCCGTTTGTATATTTGTGGGAAATAGGGAGTATCTGCAGGCATAGAACAATTATACTGAAGCCAAAAGTGAAGAAAAGAGCAAAAGAATGAGTCAACAAATACATTTCTGAAAGTCTACTGTGTAGCAACAAATGAAAAAAAGGGAAACTTTGCCATTTTGTTTCTTTTTACTTTAAATTTCGTACAGTTTTGTGCTACAAAGATGGAAGCAGCCTTCTTACTATTGGTTTAGGATTAGCTCGCTTTCTGCTCATTGTGCTCAAAAAGAAAATTGTACTTTAGGAATGGCATAGGAACTTTCAGCAGCTTTATCTTATGTGAGATACTAATGGAAACATGAACTTTTTGCCATGAGGTCACAGCTTCTGAAAGAAACATGTCAATTGACCTTCTTGACCAACCTACTGTGTAGAGGCAAAGTGTTCAACACGGTTTTTATTCTGAAAATTAGATTACAATTGGAAACAAGAATGAGCAAATGAATGGTGTATTAACACACATCCTCATATAAAGCAAAGTTAAACTGGAAAGCTAGACAGAAAAATGTACAAGGTTGAGGCAACGGATATGTGAACAAGTCTGTCTGCAGTCTAGTCATTTCAAGATACTGTGGTTTACCTCTTGTTCTATATAGCTTCATAGTATTAGTACTTCTAAAGCAGCTCAAAATAAACAACTGAAGTATCTTTCAGTGTAGGAGGGAAGGCACAATATTGAAGATACCACTAAAAGCATAGGAAAACAGAGAAATAATTGTTTAGCTAATTTATAGAATAAAATTCACCATGATAATTACTTTTACAACCCTTTGTAATATTTGCAAGAATCTTGATTCAAGTCCACAAATCATTTAAATGTCTATATTACTAGTAGGGGTACTATGATTTCTCAATGTTTGTAAGCATGAGCACTAAAACTGAAAAAAATTGCTGCTGCATGCGTTTTGTATGGTCTGGATTTACAGTGTATCTAGTACAGCAGGAAGCTGATAAAGTTTTAAAAATAATGAAAGATGGATCTCCTCTTACCTAAACCAAATCTCAACATCGAAGTGAAAATTGCTGAAAATCTTACTCAAACTGCTACAGTTAGCAAAATGAATGCATTCTGGAAGAATATGTCTACACATATAAATATGCAGTGCAAAGCCACATATTGGTATTTCTTTGACCTACAGAGAAAAAAATTTTTCATCATTCAGTAAATAATAAAGAAGATCCAAAGCCTTGAAATTAATAATCACCCCTTTTTCTCAAATATAATAAATTTCTTCTGTGGGTTAATAGCATTTTTGGAATTAGAGAATCTTATCAAGTAATTAGATATGCTGCGCAATAAATCTGATAGCTCTCACAGTCAGCAATCAAGACTTCTCAGCCAGAACCATAAAAAAACTTTGAC
This sequence comes from Corvus brachyrhynchos, assembly GCF_000691975.1. Lineage (NCBI taxonomy): Eukaryota > Metazoa > Chordata > Aves > Passeriformes > Corvidae > Corvus > Corvus brachyrhynchos. Next base: position 2,343,856 of record NW_008236213.1, on the reverse strand, counting down.
ATGAATAGTAGATTTTTTCTTTGGGTTGCAGATGTCATTACAAATTCCTGGCAGTGACTGATCTGCTCTGATCTGGAAGTTCAATGAGAAAGAGCAAATGTTGCGTATGCAAAAACTGTGCACCTTGAGACCCTTGTGATGAGCCCAAGTGGCAATTACACTTGCCCTTTCATTCCTAAGTGGCAAGTGATCGCACCAAAATGTTCACAATCTGCTACCACCCTTCAAGGACATGCTTTCAAAACAAGACACCCAGTATGGGCTCAGAAAATCTTTGGGCTCCGATTTACGCTCAGAATGCAGCTTTTGTCAAGCATGCAGCTGAGTGCCAGAAAACAAAATCTCTGTACCTGGTTGGCTTTTGACTTTCTGTACAGTTTTCTGCAAATCCACTTTGACTTTCTCTACTTAAGTTCCCCCACCTCTAAACACAATACAATGCTTATCTACCTCACTTTATGGCACCAAATTCTAGCATGGGATAGCATCAAAAGCATTCATTATGGAGATTACTGGACCTGTGAAAACAATAATTTCTTAACCCTGTTGCACATTTCTAAGTCTATTACCAGACAGCAGTGTCCAGGAGTGCAACTTGGGCAAACCTGTCTTTACTGTAAATGGTCCTTCTCATTCACCTTCAAAAAATACTAAGGGTTATACAAGTAACCTGAGATTCTCCTGGGAGATTTCAAATATAAAGCATTCTTTCATTTTTGCACAAGTGTGCTTTGCTGGCTGCTCCTACCACTGGTTTTTTTGGGTTTTGTTAATGACTGTTAAAAAATTAATGATAAAAAGAGAATTTAAAATTATCAGGAAAAATATGATAGTTGTTTTTGATAGTAGTTTAAATAAATTGCTAGAATTCTATACCACAAGGTAGGCATCTACATTACTTTAGCATACCTGAGGATCTTCAGCAACAACAGCTGCTGCAGTCAAGGATAGCTAAAGCATCTTCCTCACAAGGAACAGTTTCCATGAAAAAGAGAGGGTCAACTACTAGACTGGTGCTTCACCTGTCTATGCTGAGCACTTACTTCAGTGATGTCATTTTACTCCCGCAGATGACACTGTTGGGAATGAGTGTTTTAAAATTGCTTGTAGAATTACGTGTGAATGTATGAGTAAGAATAGTTTAATATAGAAATGACAGAATGACAAAGTTCATTGGCAAGGTCCACTCTACAGCTTACTAGATGGTTAAAACACACTGAGGAAAAGCAAACAAAATTGCATCCTTAGTTAAAATGACCTTGTCCAGCCTGAGTTTAAAGAAAACCCAAAAAAACAGAAGTTGAAAAATTTTGTGTTTCGTGTTTCTAGAGTTTTTCTTTCTAGATTAACTGTCACTCCATTATGAAGAATTATGGAAATAAATTGCCAGACAAGTCTACTAAAACATCTTCTATACAGTTCCAGTAAGGTCTTCGGTAGAGGTCCAGTTCTGTCTATCTGTGAAGAAGCCTTTTATCTTTCAGAAATTGGTTCAACAGATTTGCAATAAGCTAATGCAATACTTCTCACTTTTCACGTATTAGGAAGATATTTTTATGTGAGATATACCATGTTTTTTTTATGTGCTCTTTTCCTGCATAGATGCTATCAGTCACTTTAGAGACAAGACTCCTGTCAAGATGGACTTTGTCCAGCTACTGTGACAATTCTTACAGTATTTTTTTGTCATAAATCCATCAGTGTCAATGCAATTGTACAAATATGAAGTGAGATCATCGTGACCTAGGGAATTGCTTCCTTCCTTCATCTGTTGCAGTGTCTATGGCCTAACTCCACAAGGATAGGCACATTTGTCTGAGGACATCAAAGAGCAGACAGTGCTGCGGACCTATGATGCATTAGATAGAGGATTCTGTATGGCTTATTTAAATGACGAGATAAAAACAATTTTTATGAGATAATATATTTTCAAACTGCTCTTGGAATTCAGATTGTTTTTTATCTTTCTCCACACTTGTGAACTCTTGATAGATTCCAAGTTTTGGATTACTCCATATATAAAAGACAATAACATATGGAGAGAAATCCATGTAAAGTCCAGGTGACTCAAAAACTTGACATGTTGAAGAAACTGATTTTACACAGCATTAAGAAATGAAGGGTAAGGAAGCACCTCAGTAGGCCGAGGTGAAGACAGTCAGATTTTTCTCTGACATGCTCCAGAACAGGGTAAGAGTCAACAAGTACAAGATTAGATGAGGGAAATTTCAGCTAGTGTAAGGAAAAATATATGTACTCTGTCAGTATATGAAAGAGGATGGAGTCTGTGGCATTTCCATGCTTGCAGACAATCAAAACCCATTGCCATACCATCCTGAGCAACCTACTACCTGACTCTGTTTTGAGCAGACAGGGACTGCATTCAGTGGCCTCTTCCAACATGAATTACTTTGTCATGCTGTACTGTCCATGGCCATTCACCCCCGAAATGGGTGTTTAGCTTGAAAACTGGGATTCTTGAAACATTTACAAAGACTTTGGATTCATTGGTTTACATGCAGATGGAAGAACTCTGCACCCATCAGTCTTATGCAGTTCAGGAATGTAAATTGTCCTGGATTGTCTGTAAAATATCAAGGCAATCAAAATCAACGTAGCATCAGTATTAAAGAGAAAAAGAATCCAACAAATAATACATGTGGATTTACAGCAATTTGAGGGTTTATGCTTGAAGGATCTGTTAATTGTTACTACATTTTATGCTTAACTAGCATTCAGATTAAGTCTAAGATAATCACTAGAAAAATATCAGGATCAAAACTGTCTTTATAATTGCTCTACATGTCTTTTTATAGTATGAAGTTGAAAAGGAAATTTTAATTAGGTACTTATTTTAGTAATTTGATGTAACAGTTAAAATCCTTAATGGTACATAGTAGTTTTCTTTTGAATCCTTTCCCTCTTCCTTCCACTTATGTGTTGAGAAAAGGGGATTTCTTTTAAAATGATTTTTTCCTAATTCTTTTTGTGTATACTTCATTTATCAACAGCATCACAAGTCCTGTATTTAGCAGTGGTGGTTTTGATCTTTTGTACCAACATAAATCTTTGTGAAACTTTAGGCTTTCACCCTGTTATAGCATACATAAGAAAATGTCTGCATGTTTATATTTGCCAGCTTAAGAATATGTGATAATAAATCTTCATTTAGGAGCAGTAGGATACACAGTGTAAAGTGTCAAGCTCTTAAACTGACAATGATTATTATATTTCATAACAAAACCAAAATTAAATATGACACATATCAAAATACCTATAAGTCAAATACACTTTGTCCTGCACAATGAAAATATTTTTGATGAACAGGCTTGCATATTAAAACAAAACCAAGCTACATACCTCAGTAAACTAACATGTCCAAAGAGATAACATGTCCATCCTTATAAGGACTAGAAAATCAGTAGATTTTATATAGAAGCGAAAGTAAAGAAAAGAAGTCACCATAAATAACTAATATATCAAAGTAATCGGTTTGAGTTTTCTGTTTTGCATCCATATTACAGCATTTAATTTGGAGTCAAATCTATTATTTGTGGTTACAAGTAGATTTTTAAATTGCTTTTTTCCTCAGACTAAGTACTACTATCCACAACATTGTTTGGTTCCTGTCAGGCTTCTCTCTCCTCTTTCCTTAGTTTCACTGAGTTTACAATTTAAACATCTTTAAAATTTCAAAGTTCATTTGAAACTGTTTCCATGGCATATTCAACCTATCTTTGATTTTAGAGAGATATTTTGGGCAATGCTACAGTTTCATGTGGCTTTACTATGGTTATTTCATACAATTTTTGGTTCCTCATATTATTAAATCCCTTTTAGTATAATCCCCTTAAAAAGAATTATTATGCAATCAGGTTATATGGAATTTTGTTGCTAGTGCAATGGTTATGATATCAGTTTGAGCAAAATCTGACAGTCCTGACATGATCTGAAACATATTCCAGTTTTCACACTACCCCAAATTGTGAAGGCGGCTCCTAAGATAGCATTGCCCATCCAGAGAAAATTAGAAGTTTCAGTTGGTGAGCCATATTTCAATTTTTAAGATATTAAAAACAACTTTTAAATTAAAGACTTATCCATGACACAACCTGTCATATGTAAAGGATCTAAATAAAGATGCCCAATAAAGATGGGGTAAAAGGTAAAGGCAGAAAGGCCTGAAGTCTGCACTTAGAAGCCAAAGCTTGCTCCACGTTTAGGGACTGTCTGGTTTCTGGTGACAATTTAACTCCCTTCCTTATAAGGAACCAATGCAGCAAAGAGTTTTAGAGCACAATCCTTCCCCATCACTGTCCCTTACTGTTTCAGCCTGATCCACATTCCATTCCATTCTATCACACAAAATATCTGAAGGTAATGGCCTGTATATAGGAGCCATTCATAGCTAGGAGATGTTTCTTCAAAAACAGGGATATTTTATGAAGACGAAATTATGGTTTCTTTTTGACTAGAGTGTAGTTTCCTAAATTATGTTAACTGTAGCAGAGTACTTTAAAATACTGAACTGCTGTTTGTCCACTGCAGCTCAAGTGATACACCTCTGAGACTACACCTCCTCTCCCACAGGACTGCACATGTTTTCTGTGGAAACGTGGGATTAGAGAAATCAGTGGATGGGAAGGGGCTGCATGGTGTCCAGGCCTTGCCACTGCACAGACTCCGGGTGCAACATGCACCCAGCCCAGAGCTTCGGGCTCTTCCATAGCCTGTGCCTTGGCAACGTGCCATGGTCCCACAGGGTTGCTGAAAAAGTACAGAGATGCATGTTAAAACCAAAGTAAATCCTGGTTGTCCCTGCAGGTTTCAAGAACATTATCAAATATCAAGAGCTGGCACTTTCACCAGCTGGGTAAACTCAACCGTTTTCCAATGTTATTTGCAATGCAAATACATGTGGATTTCCATTCTTCTCATCCCAAAGCACTGAAAAAGGCACATGCAAATATTTAAATTCCAATGTTGAATTTTTCCCCTGTTCATTGAGTCCTGTACTTTTTACTCCAAGCTTGGGGAATTAAAATATTTCCAGTATCTATACAGCTACTCAAAACACCACCACACACAGGGCATATGAAACAAATTGCACAAGTGGAACATCATTGTAACTGCCACTGAATTGATTGCCCTTTTCATTTGTGAAGTGTACTTAAGAAAGAGGCAAAATATTGTGAGAAGAAAGCACACAAATGAGAGAATTGAATTAATTTTTTAAAAAGTCATGTTGGGGCAGATCGCTCATGTGAAAACTCCTGCAGTCTCTGCTGTGTAACCAGGGGATTTCCCAGCAGCCTATCCCAGCTGAAGGCAAGCACAGGGTTCTGAGGAGTTAAAGAACAAAATTGTTCCTTTCTGCTTTCATTTTGAGGATTTTCATAATCCTCATTAAAAAAGGTTCATATACAATACACCTCCCAGGATGTAAAAAAAAGCCTATTAAAGGAAAAGGAAAAAAAAGGAAAAAGAAAATGAAGATTCTGTGACCTGCTTAAAGCTGGGTAGTAGTTTTGTGGTGAAGAGCAGACTGCAGCTCAAAGTTCTCATCCAGGCTGACACATCTGAGCAGATGAGGGCATAGAATGGAAGTATTTGGGTCAGCTGGAGTAAAATCAACAGTACTGTGAGAACACAAGGGACATGAAAAAGATGAAGGTGAGTTTTTGACAGCAAGGGAAAGCAAGAAAATTACAGTGTGTCTCTGCAGGTAAAATGCAAGGTGTCCCTAGTACACAAGTGCATCTGAGGATGACAGGGTGTCTCAAAGGCTCTTTTTGGGGAGAGAAGTGAAATGTGACAACAGAAGTTTGGTGAGTAGGTGTCAGGCAGTAGTAGAGCCAGCATCATTATGGCGGTGAATATGAATGTCAGCACTGGGGAGTATAAGAGGGAAGATTATGAGGAGATGTGATCTACTCTGCAGGAGAAAAAATATTGGGCAAACAAAGAGAAGCAACAGAAGGCAAGCAGAATAGCAGGGGGGAAATTGGGACTGTGCAGTTAGGTGAGGGAAAAATGTTCTCCACAAAAAGCCTGCTGAAGAAAATATACTAATACTAAAGAAATTAACTGAAAGACAAATTACAAATCAAAGGAAGAAGCAGCAAACAAAGGTATCCCTGTAGAGGAGAAAAGTAATGCTGGAATGAGAACAGATATAAAAGAACATAAATATGAATGAGAATATTATGAGCCTGCAGCAGTCTTCAGGAATTATTCCTTACAGTTTTTATGTAGCTAGGCAGGATTTTAAAACATGGATCTCAATCTGCATAGAAAATATCATATAATATTTGGGTCACAGACCATTTCCCTTTATCCCACTGCCTTTCATGTTTGCATTATCCAGTCACAGTATGAAATACAAAATTCATCCCCCACCACCAACCCACAGTCCCTACAAAGCACTATCTTTAACTATTATATATTGGGATTTTTGGGGCAAAGGTGTCTCCTTCCTAGAGCTATGTACCATTTGGGTGTGTATTTAAGGAAGACAATGAACCTGAGATATGCATTTCATGAATGTACCTTGGGTGAAAGGGATGACATCATCAAGAAATTTTAATTTTTTAAAATAATTATCAAAAGATAGTCACTATCTGTGATAATTGCCTGTGAAGAAACAAGTGGTTTCATTTGTACAGGCTATGTAATGGCAGGCAGTTTCAGCAAATACAAGGCATCTGCCAGCACTCTTCAGGATCTTCCTGACAAATTGCTGGCCTGTAGAGCCGTAAAGAGCAGGCTTCCCCTGCCAGCATCACAGGTAACACAACAGCACAATCATGCCTCCCTCAATTCCCTCTCTTGCTGCTGAGAAACCACTGCCAAAAACAGAGCACCATTAAGGCCATATCTTCCATGTGAATTCACTGCCTGCTGTGTGTTTCCCCTTACCTGGCCCCATTGTGGTGGCTGCCCCACCCTGCAGCTGCCCAGGCTGGCACTGGGACCACCACATCAGGAACAGCATCATCTGTTTACAACAGCAGCTTAGGAAACACCTGGTTAACAGCATGAGTTTCATAATTGAATAGTTTTTGCTGTTGGTTGGAAAGAAGATTTGTTTCATCTCACTTTGATTTTATCAGGGAGGGACTATTTTCATTGCTACTCTAGAAAGCAGGGCTCATTTCCCTATGTTTCAGAGCAGAGGACATTAAATTCCTGTGCAGCATGCAATATGTTAGGAAGATCAGGCAGTACCTTGAAATTGCCTATGGCACATAATGAATGGATCTGCTCCTTCAGTCCTCGGCAGGCTAGTGAATTCAATTACTCTATCTCAAAGAGCAGCAGCAGCAAGATACTGCTTCTGACTCGGTGTTTCCAGATGGATAATATTATCACTACAGTCCCATATTCCTGGGTCCTTACATGGGACTAAAGTGACATTTTAATCAACCATTTGAATGTTGCTTGTGAGAGACACAGATTTGCACTGTTAACTTTAGGTCGGGATTCACTAGTCCTACAGACAGATTTAAGAATGAAAAAGACAAAAGCTATCTGCAAAGCATTTTATGACTGCTTTTCAACTGTCCTTGGGCATGCCCTTCAGAAAGGGTTATGCATATATGTAATGCTAAATTGTGGTGCTACTTCAGCTGAAGGTACTAAACTGTGCCAGTGTTTCCACTAAGGTGAGGGTTAACCTGAGATATTCAGCCCATAAAAAGGCATTTTCTCTGCAAATCACCAGAAAATGTCAATGTTTTTATAATTTAGACTAATCAAAGGCAGAATCTCAAGGATCGGTAGAAACTGGAGACAAATTTTGCTGAGGAATAACATTTGTAAACATAAAAATCTTCGAAAAAACTGTATCAATGTATTTTGAGGAAAGCTGTTTTTTCCTATGAAAAGAACACATATATGATCCCTTAGGGTTCTTTATGTTCAATGGAGTGTGCTGAACTTGAGCAGAAGATAAATCAGTTGAATTTGAGATTAATTTCTGAAAATGCAAGGCCTACAGCCATTCACGTTTGTTTCAACAGTTGTAATGTAGAGAAAGTCCAGCTCCTTTGAGAGGTTTCAGCATAAATATCACAGAAAGGGTGATAAAGTGCTGAAATGGACTGCCTGGGGAGGTGGTGGAATCACCATCCCTGCATGTGTTTAAAAAAAGACTAGATATGGCACTTGATGCCATGATCTAGTTGAGGTGCTAGGGCATGGATTGGACTCGATGATCTTGAAGGTCTCTTCCAACCCAGACATTCTGTGAATTCTGTGAATTCTGCGAAATATGAAACTTTGTAATAAATTTTAAGGTGCTATTTGCCTTGCAGCATATCTTGGAGCCCTGTTTATTTGCTGGTACACCCAAGACAGACACAAGTAATGAAAGAGCCAATGTCCCCAAGAAAACTTGCACTGAAGAAAACATAATCACCTTTGCAAGTTGGAAAATACAAAATATTCTCTAAACTTTACTAGATTATAAGAAGAGGGAAGGCCGATTACTAAAACAAAACAAAACAACAAATCAAAATAGGAGGTATAGTCTTTTGCTTAGCTCAATGATGTATTTCACTTGGAGAATGACACAGTTTTAACCCTCTGAGAGGAAAGATAAGATATTCAGATAGTTCATTGTATAACAGAAACAACTGTAGGCCAAGGACGTGCAAGTGGGTGTGGCAGATATCTACAGAGTTGTATGAAATTCCTCTTGAGAGAATAGAATGTATTCCATTTTTTTAAATTCAATAATAAATTTAGGTGTTTTAATTATCCTCAAATTATTTGTATATACATGCATGTGTTTGTATACATGCTTCTCATACTTTTGAATACCAAGAAACAAGATCAGAGGATGAAAGCACCCATGGACTAGCAGAGCATATGTAGGAGAATGACAGGGAAGTCCATTTAATGGGATGGTGGGGAACAAATACTCAAGGTAAAGTTTTCACTCCTCTTGAAAACTTGAGCTTGAGTTAGTTTCAGACCACAGTACTTTTCAGCAGTGGCTGTTGGCATCCCAAAACTTTCTAAGTTTCTTGGTAGGTACACTATGAATTTAAAGAATATATGACCCAATAGGTAGGTTTTACCCTCTCCTTCAAAAACAGAAATCATAACGGACGTGCTATTCCTTTCAACAGTCATCTGCTGAGCCCACCATGCTGCAGGCAGACCTGTGTGAGTTAAGCAGAGATGTGGAAGCAGCCCCTTTATGATCCAGCAACGTGAAACATGACTCAGAGCCCAGTCCCCACTACACATGATCCACAACCGTGAGGCAGAAGTCTTCAAAGGCTGTGAATATTCTAAAAAATGAAATCAAGTTTTCTCCTCAGTCACCTGATCAGTCTAGATTTAAGAAAGTGCTGCAACAGGACTAAAGAAGTCACACGGAGCTGAGGACATGCCTGTTTGTCTGTGTCTTGTGTACCTGCCTTGACAGGGCACTGAACCTGAGCAGTTAGAAATTCTATGATTGTATATTTCCAAATAGCTCTCAGCCAGGCAGGTGGTTTTAGCCTGTCCATCAGCACCTATCCAGATAGTTATCCTCTGGGCTACAAGGCATGAAACCCAGGTGGTATAATAGGCCCTCCATGGTATGACATGGGTGTGATCAAGTGCACCTGAAATCCAGCTCTTGCCTAGGCTTGGCTAGTTTTCCTGCAGTAGCAGCCACCTTCTTTAGGCACCTAGCTAGGAAAGCTAGGCTTCCTCCCCCTCCTGTGGAGCACCCAGAAGGCTGCTCAAACTGCATGTGGTCACGGGTCTGAAAATGATGTGGAGAGCCTCACCTACATCCTCTTACCTTGTCCAACAGGTTAACAAAATTAATCAAGCTTAACAAAATTTCAGGTTTACATAAAGAATGAAAACACACTTATGACAGTCCTCAGTAAAATAACTGGAGGATGATTCATGTACCTCCATCTTTAGAAGAAAAGTAACAAACTGCTGACATTTCTGGAACTGTGCAAATCCAGCTCCAGACTGGTATCAGCCAGGCTCAATTCTCTAGCTCATGACAGCCACCTCGTCATACCTTTGTGTCCAGAGGCAGAGCAGATGCCCATGACGTGGTATTAATTGTGCTGGCGTGTGAAGTCCTGGCAGGAGGATCAGGACATCTTCTGTATCAGCTGTAAGAGAGACTGGAGTCTGATCCAGAGGAAATACAAAACTGCCTAAAGTGTCAAAGCCCTGACTTAGAAAAATACAGAAACAAATGTCTAAGTGTAAGACTAGTACATGACATAAAGAAAATCCATGGGACTACACAAAGTATAATTCATACAAATGGGGACTACATGGCTTCACATATCTGGTAAGAGGACTGAACATTACAATACAATATTTTAAAATTGAGTGGTTTATCTCAAGTGAATTAGAATCTTGTTTAATTTTTTTATTTTATCAGAGCTGGACAAGTTAGATTTAGTCTCCCAGAAATGATTAGCAGTTTTAAAACTTAGCTGATCCTAATCCTCTTTCATAACTCTGCTCTGCCCTGTATATCATCCCCCGACCTCTGTGTCACAGCACTTTAAAAATGTGCAATGGCTGAATTCATTATGCTGCTGACTGAAGCATGAATGCGTATCAGCTACTCCTGTTGGCCTGCAATGCTCAGAAGTCCTCTCTGAAGGGTAAGTTACATCTCCCACAGAGATTGAGTGACTGAGACAAAAAATAAAACAGTAAAATAATAATGTAAACTTATTTTAGGCCTGGGGAGAATATCTACTTGTTAGATCAACATAGGAGATGCTGTAAGAAACATACCAGAATGAGCTGGAACAGCATTCAACCTCATGAGGAGGGAAAGAAATTGAAATGGGGCAAATGGACCCAAACCAAAAGAAGAGCAAAATCTCACTATTATGTCTGTGTTTTTTGTCAAATTTGATTTCCTTATTTTTTTACATATGGAAACACTTTTCTCTGAACCCCATGTTACAGGATGGATTTTCAGCTCCTCTGTGTAAAAAAAAAAGTGAAGTTGTCTGTGACATACATTCTAGCATTTGAAAAGCCATTAAAAATTATAAGACTGATGATGCAAGGCTATTAGAGACCGAGGCAGTTATGACAGAGCTTGGTTTCATGTGAAACCTCCCATCGCACCAAATCAAGTCAACCTAGAGCTCTTTGCTGCCTCATCATACATTATCAATAAGGGAGAGGTAAAGAGGACAGAATCCATGAAAGCAGAGAAACCAAAAACAGTTCTAGAAAAAAGAAGCATTTCCTGCAATCTGTGTACAAATCAGCTTCCAGTACTGTTTAAACATTTCACTTTCAGACCCATCTGTCTCTGAATTCCAGTAGGCAAACTGAAGGTGCAGCACACTTTAAGGACCTCAGAAGTGGGGAAAGGAGAGAGAAGAGCAAGGAAAGCAATTAACAGGAAATGTTCAGCTACCTCTGAAGTGGAAGAGCATGCTATCCTCAGGCCTGCTACTAGCAACCTTTGAGGTTGCCCGCACAGGCAAGAATAGAAAGCTGCAAGCGGGTTCTGCCCAGAGTGAAAGCTGGCAGATGATCATAACCAAAAGAGGTAATAGGAGAGGGGAAAGTCCCCCCAGCCCCAGAACAAAGGAATTGTTTTACAACAGAAGTGCTATGGAAATACCAGAATGAGTTGATGAAGAGTTTCACAAGTTTCCTTGTGAAACCCTGCAGTTCCTCAGGTAGATGCTGCTAAATCCACTTCTGTCCTTCATAAACTAAATTACAAACACAAACATTAACCAGAGAGATGATTAATTTTCTTCTTCCAAACATTAACCTCTGAAATTTTAACTGTATCTTAAATATAGGTGAAAAGATCACACAAGTTAATGATAAGTGTGGTCCAGCACAGCAGACACCTGACCACCACACAGCTGTTTGCTCATTTCCCAGAATGGGATGACAGGGAGAATTGGAAAAAAGGTAAAACTTGAAGGTTTAGACAATGGCAGTATAACAGCACAGAAAAGGAAGGGAAAATAATAACAAGAATAATAAAAAATATACAAAACAAGCGATGCACAATGAAATTGGTCACCACCCGATGACTGATGCCAGTCCCAGGTAGTGGGCTTCCACTCACAGCCAACTCCCACCAGTTTTTTTGTTCAGTATGATGTTGTACAGTATGGAATATACCTTTGGGCATTTGGGGTGAGCTGTCATGTCTATGTCCTCCCACACCTTCTAATAGCCTCCCACCTCCTTGCTGACAAACCAAAATGAGAAGACTTAGGGAAAGTGCTGCTCAGCAACAACTAAAATATCAGTGTGTCACCAGCATTATTCTCATCCTAAATGCAAAACACCACTGTACCATCTACTAGGAAGAATATTAATACTATTCCAGCTGAAACCAGGATAATATCCTCTCCTTACTCTATAAACCATATATGTCATGCCCAACCCCCCCACTTTCCAATACATTCCAATTAATCTTACTAATCTAACTAATTGTCATCACCTTTCCTGTCTTTTGATATACACACACAGGTATAGTTTCCTTAGTCTGTGGGTAGTCTCATGAATTCATTTAGTCCATGAGTTTGGGCTCCATCTGTGACAGCAGTCCTTCAGACCAGGAAAGATGATATGTGATGTTGGACGCTGAGGCCAGTTCTGGTTCTGTCACTGCTGATGTTGTCTGGTTCTGTCATCACTGAACTTCCATTGGTTTCATCAGAATTCATTTTTCATTGATCCAGATAATTCTTACTGTAATAATGTCAATATGGCATATAGCAATCATAGTGGAGATGACATACAGTATTATGCAACAATTAACAACTTACAATTCAAATCATTGTCCAGTCTTAGCCAAAATCAAATCCCCTTGAGGTACTCATTGGAGTTCCCCATCCTCCTGCATTACCCACCAGGTCCTTGACCGAAAGAAATCCTATGGATGGATTTGCCACTGCCTGAGGCAGGAATAACACAGAGTGACTTCCCCAGCATATTTTTAATGTGCTATACAGGAATTTTATCCCCTTCTATAGTAAACGAATGTTTTGATCAAGCAGGGCCAGTCCAGTTGGCAGATCACCTAGTGTTGACTAACCAGGAGGCTTTTGCTGAATGTGCATTCCAATGTTTGAAGGCCACAGCAGTCATTGCCCTCAGCGTAGTGTTAACAGTCTGTTTTATCGTTTGATAAAACCATCCACCTTGCTTGGGTGGATGCCATTCGGCCCCACAGACCAGTGTGTGTCTAAGTGGCATAGCAGGTGACTGACTGTGTGCCCCCTTCGATTATGGGGGCTTCATTCTGCTCTCCATCCCTGTCTTCCAGCTCAGAGAGCTGGGTACCCCAAAAACAACTGCTCTTACTGTTAAAAACTGAGGCAAAGAAGGCATTATGTGCCTCAGCCTTTTTCTCTTTATCACAGTTTTTAACCCTCACATCCAATAAAGGATGAGATTTTCCTTAGCCCTCCTTTAGTTGCTGATGTATTTGTAGAAACAGTTTTTATCGTCTTTTATGTCAGTAGACAGATTAAGTTCTTGTTCAGTTCTTCTAATTTGCTCCCTGAACAACCCCATCACATTCTTGTAGGCCTTCTGATTTGCTTGCCCCTTCTTCCAAAGGTCATGAACTCTCCTTTTTTTCCCAAGTTCCATCCCCTTGTTCAGCCAGGCTGGTCTTCATCCCTGCCAACTTGTTTTATGGCATAAGGGATGGCCTGCTCAATGCAGCCCAGGTGCTCTGCTTTCATTGCTGTAATCAACCCCACAGGGTATTTGCCAACATCCATGAGTCAGGAGAGATAAAACTGTCTGCTTTTCTCAGTCAGAAATGTCTAAAGCCAGCTGGACAGCCTTCCCTTAAGCAAATTGGCTCTATTCACCTTCTGAAGCAGTTCCTGGGACTTGTCATGTAGGACTCCATATAGCAGTTTTCCACTCCTGATGATTCCCTACAACAGGACCGATCAGTGAACAAGGCACATTGCTTCTCATTTTCTGGTAATTTGTTACACATTTTGACATCTTCAGCACGTGTCACCTCCTCCTCTAGTGATACTTCAAAATCCTCGTGCCTTCTCACTTCCAAGATTTCTGGGCAACTGAGGTTTCCTAGTTGAGCCTGCTATGCGATCTCTGTCCTTTGAACATCTAGCCCAGCACTGGCAGTCAGGATGTCAAGAGGAGCTGCCCTTCAATACCAATCATTTCCAATTCAACTCAAACTATTTAATATCTCTTTTTCAGTTTGAGTATAACAGACTTCATGTCCTGTGTAACCCAAAATCTAGGGTTTAACTTCAAGTCTCCCCTGGTGCTTTCTGACAGAGGCTGCCAGTAGGACTATTCTCCCTGGCTGTGGGGCACATATCCTACATCTTGACTTCACCAACTGACCCAAGGGCTACTGCAGGAACTCCTTTGGATTTGCTCAAAACCTTGTTGTTGTTCAGGGTCCCACTTGAAATTTGTAATTGTTCTTTTTTTGGGTCACTGGATAAAGTGGGCTTACAATCAGGCTGAAATTTAGAGTATGCCTAAGAGAGCTTGTGCTTCCTCTTTGCCAGTTGGTGAAGATGTTATTTTGTTGATCACATCCAGTGATCCAGTGGGATCTCATGAAGTTCACCTTGATGTTGGATGCTAACAACTTTATTCATAAAAAATGGATGTCCTGTACAGGTCCCTTGACCCTAGTTCACTTTATGGCAAAATCAGCTTTCAGAAAGATTTGGACAATTTTCTTCCCTTTTCTAAAATTTTCTGTTGCTGCATTGCTCCATACAGTGATATCATCAACATATTGCAGGTGTTCCAGAGTTTCACTGCTTTCCAGTGCCGTCTGGATCAGTGCATGCCAGATGGCGGCGTTGTGTTTCCACCCCTGGGGTAGTTGATTCCAGGTGTACTGGACATCCCTCAGGTTTGGTCAACTGTCCTGCCTGTGTCCTCCTTAGCTTCTGATGTCCTCCAGCCTCCTCACTGGTGGTGCATCATGAGAAGTTGAAAAGTCTGTGACTTAGGGTATGTGCTGCTCGGAAAAAACTAAAACATCAGTGTGTTAGCAACATTATTCTTGTCCTAAATCCAAAACACGGCACTGTACTGGTTATTAGGAGGAACATTAACTCTATCTTGGCTGAAATCAGGACAATGATCATGTTAGGTAAGCTGTGTGTTTTCTTCCAAACTACTGACCTTGGTGGCTGTTCCCTTCCACTTTGAGGGAAATGCTTTTATGAGAAAGTGTTAGGGTAGAGGGGAAGGAAAAAAAATAAACAGCTTTGCTTTATGGACAATTCTTAAAGTAGCAGAGTTCCATTAGCACATCCGAAAGAGGAATCTGAAAAAAACTAGAGCAAAAACATCAGACAGGAGGTGTTCAGAGGCATCAGATGGATACCTCAGGAAAATACACACTTTAATCTTTGTAGTGCCTCCAGAAAAAAATCTAGCAGCTGTTTGTTGATACAGAGCTAATATTTTCCAGACTCACAACAGCATTTGTACCAATCCTTACTTCTGTGAGTAACTTCATGTGACTAAATAGACAAAAGCATTTACTGAAGTGGACATATATGCATCATCCTCACTGGCCTCTATGCTTTAACCAAGTTTTGCTATTAGAATAGGATTTATTTTTACAGCCTAACTCAGAAACATAAAGAAGTACAAACATGTCATCAGTATGCCTCAGGCTTCCTTACAGAATTGAAAGGAACAGTCATCTCAGCAAAACTCTCTTTTTCTTCTTCTACTGATTTTTTTATTTTAAGAAGCAGCAAAAAGCAAAGCAATTTCTCATTCAAAGCATGGTGCCCCTGCCTCAGTTTTCAGATGACATTTTAAGCTGGGCCACTGTTTCTTGTGTTTTAGTACATCTCAATGAATCTTCATAGCACTAACACAGAAATGGGAGCTTCATGTCAGGTCTGATGTTACATCAAGTATACAGAAAAATGAAGAACAACTATTTTGTGTCCAGATGACTTCAGATGTTAGGAAAACATAGTTCTTATCTCAGTGTCTTTGCAGCCTGGATCTCTCTCTAATGTGAATGAAAATGAAAGATGGCACAATTAGGCAGGATTTAATAGAGAAAGCTTTTGTGGTTCAGACACAGATAGCACAGAGGGGGTAGTGGTAATTAGAAATTTGCAGCAGAGTAGAAGAGGATTTTTTGTTACTACAAGTTGTCTGTACATGTCACCAGAATCCTCAAGAATTTATAAATATTCAAAATTTTAAATTAAAGGTATTCTTTTTAAATTTCTCCTTATTTTGTCCTTTTGTCTTTTCCTTTCTTTCTTTCTTTCTTTCTTTCTTTCTTTCTTTCTTTTTTTTTCTTTCTTTCTTTTTCTTTCTTTCTTTCTTTCTTTCTTTCTTTTTCTTTCTTTCTTTCTTTTTCTTTCTTTCTTTCTTTCTTTCTTTCTTTTTCTTTCTTTCTTTCTTTCTTTTTTTCTTTCTTTCTTTCTTTTTCTTTTTCTTTTTCTTTTTCTTTTTCTTTTTCTTTTTCTTTTTCTTTTTCTTTTTCTTTTTCTTTTTCTTTTTCTTTTTCTTTTTCTCTTTCTTTTTCTTTCTTTTTCTTTCTTTCTCTCTCTCTCTTTCGTTCTCTCTCCCTTTTGCTCTCTTTTGCTCTCCCTTTCTCTCTCTTTTAAAGATAACCACGGTTTACTTTTACTAGTAAAAGCTTAGTGAACAAAAGCAGTGTCAAAAAGTGAGTGAGACTAACCTAATTCTTAAGGTCATAGCTGTATTTAAAAATCTGGAAGAATTGTAGCACATGTTCTTTCAGCATTTTCTGTACAAACCTTCTATAAATATGATACTTAGTATGTATTTTGAAATATTTTCTCATGTACATATTAAAAGGACATAGTCTACTTGAAATTAAAATTATTAATTTGGATATTAAAAATTAAGAGAAAAACTATGATAATGAAATTGCTCACTACAATTTATTCTGTAATGTAATTTGAAAAAGGCTAGTGAATATATGGCCATTCAGCTGACATCTACATCAGCACAAACTGTGACAGACAAAGATGGACTACCTTCATACCACAGAACAATATGGATAATGCAATAGCAGGAATTTTAACTGCTCAATAAGTTGAATGAAGTATGACAATGAGACTTTATGACAGAAACAATCATCACTTGAATAAAGAATTGCAAAAAGCAGGAAGAATGCTGAAAATAACAGATTACAGCAGCAAAATGGGACAGACATCACATGCTGTGGGGCAAAAAATAAATAGAAAAAATGCTGGACAAGATCTGTGGATGTCTTTTGTATATATTCTGCTCTTCAGAATGTGAGAACATGTGTATAAACACTGAGGCCTGATAGAAAATTGCAACTTGTCAACAACTGCTGACAGCTCTGCACAAGAACATAAAAAGCAGCAATATTTTGTCCCTGTTAATGAGATTATGAAGGATTAGGCCAAGAAAAGAAAACACCACTTGGTGGAAAAATATTGTGTAATTTTTTTTTTACATGTGGGACATCCTAACTACAGGTCTTTTTAAGAACTTGCTAAGCTAAATCTACCCTCACAACTTAAGAAATATACTACAAACACTGACAAAATAATTCTGCTTCAAGGCAAAACTTGCTTTGTTGACTCAAGGTGAATGTCTGTCAGGGGTTCACTGAATTCAACAGGGTTGCATAAATCACTAACGACAAAAGATAGTGAATCTGTCTTGGGAATAGGGTTTAAAAAATAATTTTATTTTGATCTTTCAATGTTAGTTGATTGACCTTGGTTTGAAAATGTGTTTTTCTGTCCCAGGGAATACATCCAAGAAGCAAGCGCCCAAGAATGCCACGGCTGTCAGGTACCTGTTCTCACCAGGCATAGAGCAAGTGAGCAGAAGAACCCTGGCCTGAACATCTTCTTGGTTGTCTTTTCCTGGCAGCAGGTAATGTCCATTGGCTTTACCCCACAAGTGTGCTATCCCTGACTTTACATTGAGCCCTGGTTTTCCTGCAGGACTACAGATGAGATTAAGTAAGTGGCCCACACAGCTATCACATACTGCTTAACTTCTGTGTGCAATTAAAAGAAACCGCACAATCCAACCGAAAGACTTTATGTAAATATACATGCAGAGGTTACCTTCATGTAGACTTGAAACAGAAGGTATGAAGTCAATATTGCACAAAAATCATATTCAATGTGACTAAGTTGCTACCCCAAACAGCTGCAGAATGCAGGACAGGCTCTACTGGCACCTTTCTCTGGAGAACCAAGACCAATCCCACTTGAGCAACTAGAAGTGCTCACTGCCTCTTAGCTGAGGCAGTGGGCAGTGACATACTCAACACAGTTAAGAACAATAAGAGGGGCAATATTAAATCCTGAGATCTTTCTTTAAGTTCTTTATAAGCCTTGCCTGAGATCACAAGTGAACATAAATTAGACCTTTACTAGAGAATGACAGACTGAATGATATAATCACAATATCTAAATAAAACCAGCATATCTTTAATTATTTCATGGTCTGCACCTCTCTGAATGGCTAAATTTTATCATGAATAGTAGTTTGGACTGTGTTTTCAGAACAGAAGATTAGGTTTCCTGTGTTATCACTGACTGGCAAGACACTTAATTCTTTTTGGAAATAAGGAACATGAGACAAAAGAGGAAGACAAATACCTGTTAAACTAAAAGATAACCCAACATATCATACCTAGTCCCCATTTCTTCCCAGTAATTCATAACACCTAATTTCTCTCTACAGCCTCACATAGGCAACAGCTGACCTAGAAATCTTTTGATCAGAAGTATGATCAAGCTTGTTTAAGAATGGATTGTCTTTAACTCTGTCTTTTCTTTGCCTGATCCAAACTGCTGAGAGTTCTCTTCTGCCAGGACCAAGAAGTCCCTTTCTCTACTTAACCAATCACTCCAATGGCCCTTAACCACAATCTTAATCTCTGTGAACGCAGATCCTCGGGCAAGAATGACTACACTTATCTCAGCTGCCACCCAGTCCTGCAGATAAAAGGAAATCCTTAATCACCATACATTTTAACTGTAAAGATCTTTATCTGTCTACAGCTGGGCTTCTGGCTCTGCTAAGAAATGTTTCAACCTTGATGATTTGGGACAGTTCAGCAACTAATCCAAACTTAGGCTTTACCAGGATTCTCAAGCTAATTTATCTTGCTTCCAAGCTTCACCTAGCAACTGTGTTCTCAGCATGCACAAGAAAGAGCTCTACACAAAAAATGGTCCCATTTCTCTTCACTATCCGAATGGCTACAGTTCTCACCTATGGCAGGCAGGATTCCATTAATTTGTAACCTTCTTAAGGAGGCTTGCCTTGCTGCTAAGCAGTAAGGCACTCACTCTGGAATGAGTACTTCACATTTCTTTGTGGAATTGTTGCCAAATTTGTATGGAAAAATTACAGAAGAGGTAGAGAAAGTTGAAATATTAGTGTGATACGGAAAGCTTAATAATATAAAAGAGCTGCTACGTGGAATCTTTTTCACTGAAAACTGGTTCTTGCTAAATAGGGAGTAGGACAGAAACAAGAACTCACCATTATTGACTTTTTTGAAAAGAAAACATGGCTCCTTTGCCATTGCTTAATATTTTTGACAGAGAATTGTCATACTTCAGGAACATGCTTGTGGTTGTGAATATTGAATAAATGGAACAGGTCCCTTGCATGCCAGCTGAGTTGCGCAAGTGCCAGCTTTTGCTCTCCAAGACTCACCCCTCTTTTCAGACTTGCTCGCATAGGTGAACAGTGTCTTCCCTGTTGGAAGTCTGCCTTTGCAGACCCCATTCCTGAGCACCTAAGGCTATATCAGTATCTTTCAGACACATGGATGCGTGCTATCAGTAGCTCTGCCAGCACAGTACCGTTGAGGAATATCTTGCAGAGACACGACAAGGGCTGTGTACACACAGGATCAGTTAACTTTGCACAGCACCGCACAAATCCTGTGATACAGTTTATAGACCCCAGGCAGCAAGGCTGTGCCACTTAGCAGGTCAGGAAACTGCTGCACTGTGTTTCATTGCACCCAGGTAGACATGTCCTAACTTGCTTATTATGTTTCATAATAAGCCAAAGAGCACACTTGTACTCTGTAAATTCCATTAAGTGCTGGGCAGGAAGGTGCTGTTGTTGACATGCAGCAACAGATAAAACTGAGATGTCTGGAAGGATTATGACCCTCCCCTGAGCACCCATCATACCTCATTCCTTACAGGGGCAATGGAGGGGACATACTTTTACATGCAGTGCCACAATTCTTCGTTTTTACATGGACACTGTAACTGTGGTATTTAATGGGAACTGAAATTCTAAATTTACGAAATTTTTAACTGCTTGTTTGCACACTTAAGTGTCCACATCTAGTAAGGGGGCATTAGCCTCTGGGATGGGTAATTATGTTAGTTGTCTCCTGTAGCTGGCTGACACATGAAACAGTGTTTCCCTTTATCAGTGTCTACCTTGTCCTGATGGGTCCAGCCCTTAGATACAGCCCGAGCTAATGAATGACTTTTCAAAGCTTAGCTCAGATACCACGAGTTAGGGGGAAGGCTAAAAAGCAGAATAGGGTAAAACCTCAAAGGTTTGATACCCCATAGGGTTTATCTGGAAGGAACTTAGACATTCATTTTTTTAATTACTATGTTGTTGGTGTGCTTACAGATGATAAGGCAGTAAACACCGCAAAGAACCTTACACAATTCCAATGGGATTCAGATTGCAACTGGTAAAGCAAATAATTCATAATCACACTGAACTTGTCAGTACTGTCTGTACTGATGTTATTTTCCATGTACAAGGTAGTGGAAAAAGTCAGATTATGACTATTTGAAGTGAGCTGACCATCTCACATTATATCTTCTGTGATAGCCTCTGTGTCTAGACTAACACTTGCAAATGCAAACATGAAGTTATATATGCAGAACACATTTCAGCTGTGCAACCACTTGTGGGAGGAAGGCAGCACAAATTTCAGCAGCTCTCTTTAACAGCTGTAGTGACAATTACATAGTAAGTTTGGAAAATTTGCCTTTGAAAGCATCCTGGACTGAGAACCACTCTGTGAACTAATTCTAAAGCAATTATACATGACAGTTAATAATTTTTCTTTGTATGCCTTTGCTATTTGCTTTATTAATTAAAAACACTTCAAATTTCTTTGGGGAGAAAATAAATTACATTTTCAACAATGATGAAAGTCCACACAACTGTTTTCAGAAAACTGTTACTGAACATTTACATCAGAAAACAAGTTCTTAATTAGCCCCTATACACCTCCACACTTATAAATTATTTCTGTAATATTGTTAATTCAGAATCCTAAAATAGGCAGTCAGCTTTAACTCAGAATATTTTGATCCTTACCATGACTTTAACACTTCGAATCATAAATACTTTCCAAGGTGAGTGCAGGACCATGTTATATGGTTTTGCAGTTGTTTAAATGTCCTATGTGAATGTCATTTCAGCAGATTACCCCTCTCTACTGTTACTGCACTCTCATAGTACATAAACATCTGCAATAAAGTCTACCCTATAGCATACAGTACTACAAAAGTCTGGAGAACAACTTATGCAGCTAGTATACTTTGAAATGCATTTAATATCATCTGTACTCTCATTAAACCTGAACAAAATGTCATAATAGCATGGGAATAGTATGGAAACAGCTCGGTAGTCTTGGCTCTGAGCTCATAAAATGCAGTCCTGTAAAAAGAACTCTTCTGACATGTTCTGACATGATGTTAACACAATTACAAGCATCACAATATATAGAGATAGGAAAGTGGCAAGTTGAAAAAATTTTACTTTTTCCCTGGAGGAGTCAGACTGGTTTTTCTCTTCCTGGCTTTGCTAAAATTGTCTTTGGAAATTGCCGTGAGACAAAACCTTCTTTGATTTATTCACAAAGGAAATAAGCATCCAGAAAAGCCTTCCTAGCCAAAAGAATAAGTCATTCTATTTCTTGTTTCAAGCATGTCCAACTGCGGATCTTGGAGATGCTTAAGAATGACAAAGTAGAGAATAAACACGTTTAGTGCATTCTCCTGCCCTGTCCACAAACACTGCCTCTGTGTTGTGGCAAGCCCTTCTTACTTTTACAACTGCCTTGTATGCCTGTGTGAAGCTAAAGTGCAGCCCTGGCACACATCTGCCAGTTCCTATTACAGTCATTTTCCTCTCCGACAAAGGAAGATCTGTGGCACGCGTCCCTGTGGCAGCCCTGGGATGCACAGATGTCCCACTGGCAGAAAGCAGCTGCGTCACTACTGAGCATCTGATCTGATGAGTCTGCTCACTTTTCTGCATGAATAAAATCAAACATGGCAGATTAAAGTCCCTTAGTTGCTATTTCTTTCATATTGGAGGCTAAATATTGCAGTGCTGACAAACACTTGTTCCTTTCCTCAAAAAGACCAGATTTAAGGGCCAAGCTATCTTTATTCTCATCTATGTAAAAGTTTCTGTCAGCAGTGAGGATAAGATGTGACATAATGAAAAGTATTATGATAAGTCTCTACTTCAGCATTATAAGAAGACCTTGCTAAATGCTGTTACATAGTAGTGCTCTTACAGACTTTATTTTATTGTGTTCCTCAACTTTTAGTTGTATTGGAACCACGTTGCTACTGCATAGAAACTAAGAGATTTTTATGACCACCATGCAGATAAACAGGGACAATGATTATTTGTACCGGCAAATGCTGTTTGAAATACCACCCCTTTACCATATTATTATATAAGTGTCTGCAGACATCCCTCTTCTCATCTTTCACATAGGTGGTCTTCATCCTCTTCCTCCCAACACATACCCTTCTCCAAAACCTGTTCTGGTGTAATATTCTGCAGTCAAGACCCTTGAAAATCCCAGACCACAGCACAATGAACTGATTTACAACTATCTGTAAGCAGTGCTTGATGAAATGTTTAGATTTAGTTTGGACAGCAAGTTTCATGAATTATTAAGCTGAGGAGGTATTCAAACAGTTAAATTTACTCAGGTCAAATTTGGTAAATAAATTTAGTCAAAATATTTTAAAAATCAAATATATTTTTATGCTTTCTTATGCATTCAAAACAAACAAAAAACCACAAAGTTTAAAAGCAAAAAAACCCTAAAAACTCACTGAATTAAGGTTGTTCAATTGACTACAATAACTGGATCAAAATACTCCTTATTTGTACTTTTCTATTGATTATAAATGCAAGTCTAGTGAGCAATAGTCAGCCTCTACAAGAAACAGAAATAGTTGTACTCTGTACCTGACAATACAAGATCAAATATGATGTATTTCTATGTTAAGGTCTAGTTTCACTTCCTTAAGTTTTGCATGCTTTTCAGGGTAGACTTCTAAAAATTCTTAGAAGGTGGTTTTTATTTTCTTATGGCTTTGTGATCTACTTGACTTCCCTAGAGAGGCTGGACAAAATAAGTTTGGAATTACCACCTTAAAATCTGCAAAGGTTTTAACAATTTTCTTTTAAATGTGAATGATCATAAAACCTTCACGACACAATATACAATTTACAGAATACCTTTCTGTAGATTAAGAATTTACCTGCTTTGTGATTATGAAATGGAATGAATCCTCATGGCTTGCAAATGGCAGGACGTTTCCACTTCCGATGCACAGTCACACTTCTCAGCAATCAGACACAATAACAAATAGCATATTTTCATCACTCTGTCAAGCATTCCACAAGGGAAGTGAAGCTTGATATTCCTATTTTAAACAGAAAGAAACTGAAAAAAACCCAACAGGGAAACAGAGTTGCCCAGAAATCATCACCCTGGAGGGTGGACCCCAGAGAAGCAGTCCCTATCTGAACACTTCATGGCACATGTGTGTCCCAGAACTCTGGGTTCTTCACTAAGTTCCTCCCACACTGAGGGATCTCAGTAATGTGTAATGCTCACATGATGCTCCGAGCATTGCAAGAACTTCCTTGGATTTACCTGCATGACAGCAATACACTTAGGTTCCTAGAGTGCAGCACTCAGTTTATTTTTAGACAGCACAGAAAGGGTATGTGTATGTTAATAAGTTTTGAAAAGCACTTTTTGATTATTGTTTCTTTTTAAATAGGTCATGTTCAGGATGACTTCAAAGAAAATTTATTAGACCCAAAGGCCAAATACCTCATCAATTCAATGAAGACATGTTTCTGGCAATCTATCACACCCAGATTAGAGTTCCCAACAAGAGTGATCTATTCTACCCATCTCTGTGCTCAGTGTATGCACATGTCACCTGGTGCAGACTTCACTGCGCAGCACTATAAATCAAAGAAGACAGTGGATGTTCTAGGACAGGAAGGGTTGTTTTGAGTGAACACCTCTTCCTGACTGAAGGGAGGTGAGCAATCAGAACTTTGTCAAGAAGAACAATTTTACTCATTCAAATAAATGCACCCTCCAGGCTATTGTGACTTCTGCCAGGAACTGATTCATCCATGGATAGGCTTTTGAATCCGGGTAATGAAATTGCAATGAAAAGAGAGAAGCCTCAGTGCTTTTCACAAAAAGAGAGGGCTTTTTTCCAGGTTTGTCCTTCTCCCATTCTTTTTTTGCAAAAGAGCATTAAGCCATAGAACAGCTATTGAACTTCTTAAGAGCATGGGACGGATGTCTCCAGACAGGATTTTTTTTTCTTCTTTTAATCATAAGCATATTTTTTAAATTAAATACATTCCTGAAATAGGCATAGTGTTGCAAGTAAAAGCAAAAAAAAGGAGAAACCCTGCTCCCAAATTTGATAGTACTGAAAATAATTTTTAAAATTCGAATAATTTATTTGTGTCTAACCATGCACCTGTAAATTAGAACCTGTAAATCTTACAAAAATTATTTCTGGAGTCTGCCCATCATTTACTACTATGAAGAAAGCATGTACACAAAGATATGCTTTGTCCAAAATAAGTGAGTACACATTATCAAATAAAGAAAGGTAATCCTTTCACATCTAGAAGCAAACCAAATGGCTGATAACTACTTTAAAAATTTTTGTTCTGCCTAAAAAAATCTTGTGTTAATCCTGATGGAAAAATCTTGTTATCCTCAGTGCCCAGGAAACAGGAACAACATAATAAAACCTGTAAAGGGAATGCAATATGCAGGCATTTCATCATCATGAGGGCAATGATTCATTTGAAACACAAATTAATTTTTGACTCATGGAAAACCAATATGCTTTGCTTTTAATGTTGTAAACTACATTACTCAAAACAACAATAATATTTTACATATTGATGGAGCTTCTCACCTAATTTTTACAATTGTGGCATGTGGAGCCAGTTGGTAGTGCTATGTGCATACCGAGACTGTAAGGTCTATGAGAGAAGAACTTTCTTATCATTTCTAATAACTATTGTGGTTGGATTCTTTCCCGTTATAAGGACATTTTAAAACACATCAAGCTTTCAAGCACTTCAAAATGATAATTGAAAATTGGTCATTATTATATTTGCATTACTTGTAAGGGAAGTCAAGCCTGAAGAACTAACTTTCTAAAGCTTTCAGTCATTTGATTCTGCCTAAAGAGACTCAGTTAAGAGCACATTCACATAAGGATGTGTCCAGGCACACTCAGCACACACACATGCCAAAGGATGTTCTTAATTCCACTGGTCAAGTATGTGGAAATAACTGCTCTGTGTGTATCCCACTTTCACAGCCCAGTCGGAATACCACAATCCATCTTGGACAAATCTCAGCTGGTACACAAGCAAATATCAGGTAGCAATGTGAAGACAAGATCCCAGTTACAGCCTTTCCTAAACACCTTTTAGACCTCTCTCACATTTTGAAACCAGCAATGGCTGACCAGCAAGGAGCTGGTGGAACAATCTGATGTCCTCTCCATGGACTTTATCAGTTCTCCATGCAATGCCTCAACTGTCACCTCTCCAAGTTCAGTAGATTTCAGAAATACAGCAAAGAAACTGCAGGCAATATCATAAAGCTTGCAAAACAGGAAAGTTACTTAGGTCATCTATGCACTGGGCAGCTGTAATGACTCACAAATCTTCATTGCTTTGTTTACCAGGAAAGTGGATACCTCGGGGAGCTTAAGTCTGGCACACACAGCTTTTGGAAGTAATGAACCACTGTCAAACCCAAGAAGGCTGTTGTTGCTTCTGAAAAAAACCTCATGCATACAAACATGCAATTTCAGTGTCCCAGTGTCTAGGACACTCTGACACTTAAAAAAGAGAGACAGAGAACCTTCTTCATTCATTCTCCAAGCTCTAGGAAAGAAAATTGCAACAGAAGTTTCTCTGTAAAATGACTAATAGAAATAGTGTCTGCCATTACATGGGTATAAAATATAGGATTTATTAATTGTTATAAAGTACTGTCATCACTGACCAGTAATATTTAGGTCACACAGACAGTCCTAGCACTCAGAATATTGGTGCTTCCTTTTTCTTATTCTTTTTTTATAGTTAGGGTTAGACTCTAAACACCTGAAGATCTGATATTAAAATTGTAGAGTCTATAAGATAAGTTGTTCAAAATAATTTCTTTCTCAGGGAACATTTCTTGAACAATATAGACTCTATTTGTACAGTTTCTAATGTACAGAAGTGCCTATTTAGTTCTTCACAGAACAAGTTATAACCTTGGATTAGAATTCTCAAAAGGAAAATTGTTTGGTGGAACCTTCCTGCTCTTGTCCTTTATTCCACGAATAAAATAATTTTAACAAAACTTGAAAAAGCATCTTTATTCTTGACTTCTCATTTACAGTTGCTTTTCTCTTCCTATATTTGAAAAACAGAAAGCAAGGAAATAGAATTCATTATAATACTGTGATATTTCAAAATACAGTTTTAATGCTTTACCACATACTTACATCCTATAACTCCTTTCAAAAAAGTTTCTTTTTTTTTCTAACAGATGTAATTGCCAAAAATTACTTTTCCATATATTGTCAAATGCTTATCAGAGAGGAGAAGAGCATTTAAACTATATTTTCTCTCATGGAAGGGAACTAATTGAATGGTATTTTAAACCCTGATAATGAACTGTCATTTTCATGTAAATTAGTGACAACTATACATGTGAAGCTAATATTTAAAAAGCATACATTATAATACTATGAAGTTTCTACTTCCCAATTAAAAAATCAGAATTCTATATCCCTCCTCCAGAGAAGGAAATAACTTTTGGTAACAGCTCCAGCATATTTCATATTAAATATTAACTCTTACACACCTGTATATGCCTTAAAAATTCTGAGTAAGCTACAGATCTATTTAGTTCAAAATGTAAAGTACCTTTCAACATCTCAGGCAAGAACTGATTCCTCTGGGCTTATCCTTTTTGATAAGGGTCTGATTTTGTCTCCTGACACTTCAGGTAGAATCATGGGCCTAATAACATAGTTCACAAAACTCTCTATGGATTTCAATGAATCTAAGTATATTAATTGCCAATCTGTTCATTGTGCCTTAGAAGAAAAAACTATTCTATGTCATCGCCATGACTATGTATCTCAACCCACCAGCGAACTCATCTTTGATAGGAATCATGTCCCAGCCATGGCAGGCTACTTGACTGCTGTGAAATTCTGCAGCTGCATAGTGGTATTTTCCCAGTCTTAGCCAAAGCAGCTCTGAAGAAGTGCAATATAAATCACCCCAGGCAAAAGTGAAGGTGAGACACCTTGTTCAGGACCACAAAAGAAAGACTCATGGAGAGAGGATAAAAAGTGGACTAACCGACGTTATCTGAGCCAGAAGAATAGAAGTAAGGGCTATGACTTCACCACGCTGTTTGCTGGCAGAGGTGGTGCATGGTGCTGGAGCCTTTAGTCCTTTTTTCTCAGGAAATAAGGAAGGGGAATAGATCCTAGTATAGCACTGCTATTTGCAGTCAGAGGTGTGACGTTTTGTGCCTAACACCTTGAGAGCTGTGTTTTCAAGAAAAGAAAGGAATATGTTTCTGGCAGGGTAAGACTGTTCTAATTGTATGGGCCTGTAACAGGCAGGGTAATTTTATAAACTGTTTTACATGGGCATATTTATCTTTTTTGATCTTAAAATAATAGCACTATAAAACAAAGGGACTCTTCCTCCTTCCCCCTGTGGCAGCTGAAGGACACCTGATAGTAATCTGTACAGAAATGAAATATTTTGTTCCTTTTCCCTGCCTCTGTTTATCCAGGGAACAGCGTTGCATTTTCCTTAGCACGGCTGTGGGGGGATAAAATATGTTTGCTATTTTAGAACATAATGTGCCAATTATTCAGAAACTATAAATGAAAATGTTAATCCGAGTGTGTTTTGAAAGTTACAGGTTAGGGATGCCATAGAAATTGTGTGCCCATCTAGATAAGTAGTGGAAACAGACTGATTGCAGCAGCAGAATGACATTTTTAAGTACACTCATATTTTACATTTTTACCATGGACTACTGACAGCTCTTCAATGTTCACTGAAAGAGGGTGACTCTTCCAAACATATCCAAACATATCCAGGTCAAATACCATGACCTACATGTACTCTCAGGAAGGTTAAGCAGCACAGCAGCTTACTGAATGGCTCAAGTGTTTCTTTCCAGTGCAGTGACGGAATCAACAGAAACAGGCCTATATATAGGGATGAGGGTGAGTGAAGAGGGACTCAAAAAGACTGAGGGACACTACAGCCCGCCTCAGGCTGTGAGAAGGAAGAGTGCAATACTCGTGATGGGGATCCTGTGATGTGATGACTCTACAATTAGCTAAGCAGTTATTTCCCCACCCACCGTTCCACTACCCACATTAACTCACACCGCAGCTGTGTCCACTCCTGATCATGTTCCCCAATATCCTGTATGAGGAATGAAAAATTCCATAGCATTTGAAAAGATCTGTACCTGCTTCTATTAGAGTTTTCTAAAATGTTTCCTTTCCCTTCCTATAAGCAGGTGGTTACCATCTATAGAGAAGCACTATTATTTCTAGTCATACATTCTCTTTCTCCCATATCCCATAGAGATAAAATGAAAATGGAAGGAAATCTATCGTCTTAGGGGAGAAAGGGGCTTTGTTGGGTGTTTTTTTTTTCACTTTCCAGTAATCAAACAGACACTGCTACAGTGTTTTTAATGTAATTTGTCTCTAGCTGCTCATTTTAAAACTGTGTCTTTGTTGCCCTAGACAAAACATCCTGGGATGCTGGCTTCCATATATTTACCTCATGAGCTAACACTTCATAGATCCTCTCTTTCACACTCATGCGTCTTAACACAAGGCACGTACAGCACTCACAATACAATTACTGTCATGAAGAACTTTTCAGACTTTTGGCAGAAAGCTCAAGGACGGATATAGAACTTGGGAGGGTAGTTTTACAGTCTGCAGAAAGGAAATGCAGAAAGCTGTCCAGCAGAAAAGAACTGAGGGTACTGGTCAACAGCAGCGGAACATGAGCCAGGGCATGGCCAAGAAGGCCAAGGGCATCCTGGCCTAGATCAGCAATAGTGTGGCCAGCAGGACCAGGGCAGGGATTGTCCCCCCGTACTGGGCACTGGTGAGGCCACACCTCGAGTGCTGTGTCCAGTTCTGGGCCCCTCACTGCAAGAAAGACATTGAGGTGCTGGAGGGAGTCCAGAGAAGGGCAATGGAGCTGGGGAAGGGTCTGGAGCACAAGTCCTGTGAGGAGCAGCTGAGGGAG
>NW_008236213.1:2308431-2311927 GCF_000691975.1 Corvus brachyrhynchos | reverse complement strand
ATACCGGGAATCGACTGCCCCAGGGGTGGAAGCACAGTCCCACCATCTGCCATGGACTGATCCAGACTGCACTGGAAACGGGTGAGGCCCCAGAACATTTGCAGTACATTGATGACATCATTGTGTGGGGGAACACAGCAACAGAGGTATTTGAGAAAGGAGAGAAAATCATCCAAATTCTCCTGGAAGCTGGTTTTGCCATCAAAAAGAGCAAAGTCAAGGGACCTGCCCAGGAGATCCAGTTCCTGGGAGTAAAGTGGCAAGATGGACTGTTGCTGCCTGTTCTGAGCTTCCCCTCCCCCCTCCCAAAGACATGTGCTCTGAGCTCTTTTGTTCCAAGCGCGGGCAAAGCCAAATGTAACTCAGACTCTTCAGCAGTGTCTGATTGGCCGCTCACCCCGGGTCCGCCCCCAGTCCTCCCCTTTCCCCTTCTCCTAATAAAAGATGGTCGAGGGGAGGCAAACGCCCTCTCTCAGCTCAGCTACTTTCCTGTGAACATCTGTGGTCGTCTGTCTCATTTGAAGGCTTCTAACTGCAGGGAATTGAGTGAGTGGGGAGCTGTATTTCTCCCTCTTTGCTTCTGCTGATGGTATTTGCTCTGCAGCTGATTCAGGTACCGATTTTAGAGCTACTAAAGTGCTAGATTGCCCGTGCTACCTCTCAAGGCTGCTCGAGGCTTTCTAAGGCATTGAAATACAAGCGCTAGCCGGTAAAAAGCTGAAAAGATACCTTCCGCAGTTGGGGATGTTTAGCCTGGAGAAAATGGGGAACTTATTAGTTCTAAAACTGCCTAAAAGTAGGCTGTAGTCTGGTGGGGGTCAGTCACTTCTCCCAGGACAAGCAACAGAATAGGAGGACATGGTACCAAGCTGCGCCAAGGAAATATTTAGAATGGACATTAGGAAGAAATTCTTCACAAAAAGGGTGCTTAATATTGGAATGGTCTGCCCATGGAGGTGATAAAGTCACTATCCCTGGGGGTGTTTAAGTTAAGACTGGATGTGTCATTTAGTGCCATGGTTTATTTGATGTGGTGATGTTCTATCACAGGTTAGACTTGATGATCTTAAGAGGTTTTTTCCAACCTAATTGATTCTGTGAAATTCTCCTAAAAGCTGACTGAAAATCAGCTTATATTCTTCCAGGTAAGAACAAAAAAAAGTGCCAGTTTCAGGTGATTTTCGGTGAAAATCACAGAACCATTTAGGTTGCAAAAGTCCTGTGAGATTATTGAGTCTAACCTTTGACTGATCACCACCTTGTAAATTAGCCCACAGCACGAAGCACCACACCCAGTGGTTTCTTGAGCACCTCCAGGGATGGTGACTCCACCACTTCTGAGCAACCCATTCCAAAGTTTAACAACCCCTTCCATGAAGAAATTCTTCCCAATGTCTATTAGAGCCATCCCTGGAACAGCTTGAGACTTTGTGCTCTTGTGCTCCTTTTGCTCTTGTGCTCTTGTGCTCCTTTGTGCTCTTGTGCTCTTGTGCTCTTTGTGCTCCTTTTCAGTCCAAAACTCACAGACAAAACCAGGAGGCAGCTTTTCAAAACTCAGCTGACAGGCCAAAGTAAAAATGTTTGTAAACAAACCCTGTCCATTTTTATGTATAGCAGCTAAGCATCTTGAACCCTCTTCCTAAGTTGTTCTAACAAAGATGAATACTGACGCAACTTCAGCAGATAGGGCTGCGAGATAACAGTGCTCTTGGGGCAGCTGACCTTTTCGGAGAGCCAGTCAGCTGGAAGATGAATAGTTACGTAGCCCATTCACATCTGCAGGGTTAATGTGATTTTCATACACTAGCCTGTATTAGAGAAAGATGCAAAACAGTGATGTGTCTTAGCAACTGGAATTTGAGCCTGACTACATATAAATCTATCCTGAGTTTTACAGCAATTTCTCTTGGTTTTTTAGCGGGAAGTGTCATAAAAGGGAATAAATTTGGGCTGGGTTTTTTGATCATTTTTTTAAAGAATTTTTGTTGGGTTTTTTTGGCAGATAGTACCAACCATTTAAAATACATGTATATATCAAACACACGTGTATATATACACACACACATATACATATATATTTTTTAGCCTTTGCACAATATTTAAAAGATAAATACTGAAATGCTTAGCTGTACCTTTTTTTATTGACACAGTCTTCCTCTTCCTATGGCTAGTTTCCTCTAAGGAAAATGTGACGTGCTGGATGATTTCCCATTTTCTGTTCAGACAGGAAGTATACAGGCCAACCAGCATTTGGATTTTCTGCTAATCTTTAGTCACTAAAGAACACCTGCAGCCCAACTGTTAGCTTGTTCTGGTACTCAAGGTCTTTACCAAAACACAATGTTCAACAAAGGAAAAAGTTGACATTACACCACCTGGGAGTACAGTAATTCCTGATTTTTATGTAACAGTACAAAAGAGTCACACAGAGCAGAAGAGAATCATAGAAACATAGAATCACAGAATGGTTTGGGTTAGAAGGGAATTCTAAAGGTCATCTAGTTCAAACCCCCTGAAATGAGCAGGGACATCTTCAATTAGATCAGGTTGCTCAGAGCTGCAAGGAGTCAGATCTTGAAGTTTGCCAGGCACGTGGCAAAGAGTAACAAAAGAAAGTCTGTTTGTTCTTCCTAACCTAGGAAGATGAAAAGCCTTAAATAAATTAAGACTTTTATTACAGATACAGCAACAGTAACACTACTGCTGCACTCTGCAAGAAGAAAGGAGGAGGGAACAAAATTTCCCTCCCACTTTTTATTTCATCACTGGGTTGTGTAGTGTTGCACATGTTAAAACAACATATCTCATTAGCATTCTGATATAATGAGATGCCTTTGATATGACCAAATTGCAAACAAATACAGGCAACAAAACTGTCAGGCTTTGCATGCTAGCTCAAAGAGAGCCCGGAGGTCCAGCTGCAACCCGACTGCACTAGGGCAGGCACAGACACACACAAAGGTGCAGGCAGACAGGGGTGCGCTCCTCACCCGAGGGGGCCGTCCCTAAACAGGGGGTGAAGGCACACAGGCAGAGGCAAAGAAGGGAGAGAGAGGGGAGTCTCCGTGTAATTTCTATGTAGGAGGTTTATTGAGGCGAGACAGTGGGGCAAGGAGATGAACAGCCGAGGATCTGACATAGGTCCAGGGATTTTATAGCGCGGACAGGAAAGGCGGGGATAAGGGATACAGCAAATGGGATACTTGACAGGAGGGAGGGTGGAGGGCAAGGGAACCAATGGAAATAACACAGAGGAGGGATTTGGGGAAGGGACCAATGGGGCATCGAGGAACAAAGAACTTTCTACAACTGATACATATTAAACTTGGGAAATGAATATACACAACCTCATACATAAAGCAAGGAGGGAAAAACATTAACCAGTCAGGGGAAAGGAATCATGGGTTCTCCCTATGACTCTAAAGTTGCATGCTAAGCCTGGGTTGCTGATCACCACAGCTGGTTGTCTGAGTTCTCCTCAGGAGACAGAGTGGCT
>NW_008236213.1:2253683-2308212 GCF_000691975.1 Corvus brachyrhynchos | reverse complement strand
CTGAATTTCATACTTGTTGAGGTCATGCTTATTTCTCATGCCTTGTCAGTATGGTAACATCCAACATCAGCCACTGGTGGGTTTTTTGTCATACTTTACAATCTACAGAAAGACAACTTCCTGGAGTTTTTGTTCTTGGCCTTCACCTTTCATGCTATGAATTCATTACCCTGGGGTTTTTACAACAGTCTGAATCATATTATACAGTAATGCAGCACATTATTGTAGAATATCAACATCTGAATGAAAACTCTCAGAAAATCAAGATTAGGATCAGGATTACACTAAAACTAGAAGAACCAAAAGGTAATCAGCAACTCCAAATACTCCAAAATGTTTTTTAAACTTCTAAAAGTTTAGACTATATTCTAATTATAGATTATATAATTATATATATATAAATTATATCTATATAATTATATATATAAATATATCGTTTTACTTAAGAGCAAAACAATTGCTTGTTGTTTATTACAATTTAAATTTTTTCCTTATCTTACCATGTTATTATGCTGGTATGTTGTACAAATATCATTCTTCTACTATTTTTCTACATCTGTATTGAACCACACATTGCTTATTTTTAAGCTATGTGCTGAAGACATATTGCTACTCTCAAATATAAGAAGGATATTCTATATCCTTCTTATATTTGGATAGGGCCCATTAGACAGAGGCCTTTCATCAGAAGAAGGAATGCAGGCTTGTCTCTTCAGAAAGATATGTGAGATGAACACAGGACTTTGCAAGAAAACATGTGACATTTTCACTGTTAGACAACAAAGAGAAAGAGTGGTGAGAAATGTCAGGGTGATGTCATTTGCATGGGTTTCTGCTCACCAGTCAGCTGGTGTGCAGAGGATGATCAAGAGAAAGGCCTGACTGTGGATAGAGGGAAACTGTAATTCAGCCCAAGGCCTTGCCTTTCAGAGGAAAGTTTCACAATAAATTTGAAGAATTTCATAAAACTGACATGTCTGAAAATAACTGAGCAAATATAACTTGGTAAGGTTTGTTCTTATTCCTCCCTTTCTGCCATTATCTCATTGTATGACTCTTAGCTACTCTGCAATCTCTTAGTGCCGCAAATTACCTGCTCTAAAACACCTTTTCTGAATGTGTTTCTTCACAGGTAACTATTCAACCCAATGAGTTGCAAAGCTGTTACATAATACCCAAAGAGATGTAAATTATCAGATCTCTCAGATTCCCATCACAAGCCTTGTCTCTGTCTCTCCAGTGACTATAGAGGCAGTCTTGATAGCCAGTTCAATGCAGATACCTAATGCAGAGGACAGTGAGTCTCATTTGTCAAGAGCTGAAATTAAGACTTATTGCTTAAAGACTGCATTCCTACGTAATATTTGTGTGTCAGTGGTTCTTCCATTCATGTACCCGTATTGTACCAATAACCATGTATTTATAGGTAAAATGTCCTCTTTAATTTTGAACCCTGACAGCAATGAAGGATTAAAAAAAAAAAAATTTAAAAATCTCACACTGATGTCTTTGTTTCAGTCCTGACCCGAGCAGAATTTAGTTTGCTTTTACTCATTGTTGTGATCTCATTTGGTTTAGGTGCCTGCTTTTCACAGCTGTGTTCTTTCTCAGAAGTATCTCCTCTGCTGGTCTTTGCAACTGTGTTGCACTTCATGCCACTTCCTTCCAGGAGTCCAGAGTACTGCAAGGGGATACTAGGCATTTTCAAATCCCCTGTGTCTCTTCTGGACACACAGTTTCAAAAGGTGCAATACATGGTTCAAAATGTGGGCTTGATCCTGAACTCTTTACTTGAGTGATGCTACCAGTGAAGTCAGTAGAAATTTTGTTTAAATAAAAATGTAGATCCAGGTTTCTAGACTGCAAATTTATATTTAGAAGCACCAGGATTATATAAATATAAATATATGTAAAAATATATATGCCTGCATGCATGGGGGTTTTTGAGTAGATACAGACTGTCAGAGCGAGGAGTTAGAATTAATCATGTAACTCCCACTGATTCAGTTCAAAGCCCCTCCCCCATCACCTACAGTTTTTTTTTGACTTGGTGGAGCCATGGCAAAGGGGACATTTCACTGGTGTCAGCTGTTGTTTTACATTTTCCTTTAGCTGGCAGGTTAAAGCAACAGGAAAAAAAAAAGCAAAGCCTCAAGGGAGCATTGAGAAGTGGGGAGTGCAGGCACTTCACTGAAATACAAGACTACTTACTCTGTAAAAAGTAACTTCCCCAAATTTTGTTAAGCTTCAGAAGACTGATTTTTAAATCCATAACATCATTTAATTCAGTTCAGTAATTGCATGTTGTTTGGTCCACAATAACATGCAAAGCTGTAGAGACCACACTGTTAAAAAGTGTCGCCTATTTACCCAAACTTTCCTGCAGTACATACAGGACCAGACACGACTTGTACAAATTTTAGTGACTTTGCAGTCTTGTTGACTCTGACAGAGGATACTTCATAATTTTCAGAATGGCAAATGACATTCAAGTCATGCTTTTTGGAGTGAAGAGTAAGAGCTTTACACTGTTGCACTTAAGAAGGGTTTAGTGTCCTGGCGGCTTATTTTGTACCGCTGATGGCGTTTCACACTGTGTGGCACAGGGCTGTCTAAATCTTTACTGTGCCTCTACAAGTTTGAATTGTCCCAGCTTGAGTAGATAAGCCAAGAGAGGAACAGTACTGCATCTACAGCCTGTACTTGCCTAATTTCAGATCCTGCACTCTGATGTGTGACTGCTTTTAGAGAATTTGTTTTAAAATATTCCTGAAATTAAAAATCATTCCAGTGTTGGGTTTTTTTTCCTTTAGCCTCCTTCCTGTAGAAGGTTAAACCTTTCTTGCCTATTTTCTCCCCTCTCCCACAAAAATAGAAAGGAAATGATTATTCCAAAATGGTTACCCAGGATGAAAAAGTTCTTCAAAGGAAGTGTGAAATTAATCAGTGCAAATTGTGCACACCACCTACAATTGAGAAATAAAGACCAATTGATATAGATTCCAAGTAAATGCATTAGTTCCTGCACTATCTTGTTATGTCTGTCCACTCTTTGCTAATAAATAAGGCTTACATACCCCCATATGCAATTCTGAGATCATTTATTTGTACTATTCGCATTTGTATCAGTGACATATTGCAAATATTACCTATTCAAAAAAGATAATTGTCATTCTCTTGACATTCTTAGGAGTTTTTCTTACTAGTTTTCCTAAACTAAATGAATTGCTAGAGCAAAGGCAGAACACTTAATGTGTTTCACAACTGTCACTTGGTTCATATTTATGGTAATGAGGATTTGTCAGTTCTAGTTCTTTGCATTGAAACTAAGAGTATTCCTTATCCCTTGGATAGACTTTCTCTTAATTTATCAGTCCTGTGATATTTTGCTTCAGTAAACTGCAGTGCAGAGAACCTGGTAAGGTGGTATCCAGGCATTTAATTTCTGTGTTGTTAAGTAAATTCTATGTATATGAAAAAAAGGAGCCAAACATTTTAAATGATCCACCATTCCAATCAGTAATTTTTACAGTTAGTTGTATTTTGAAAGGAATTAAAGAAGATCCCTTATGATGCTTGGCTAAAATATTCTGCATCCTTTGACTGACTTTTGAGTAACAGAATTTTAATTGCACACCACAGAAATGTGCACTATATTTTTCAATATCTGTTGCCCTGTAGACATTGTTCTATGCCTTCTTCTGTTGCAGACAACTATGAGTAGGAAAATACAATGCTCCATTCAACAGCTTCATGATTGCAAAAAACCTGGTGGAGCTAAACACCCTTATCTTTGAAATAGCAGTCAAAAGTCTGCATTGTCAGTGCCATCATCTTCACACTGTACTTTTGTATAGGGTAAGTTTAAATGAGCCATAACACTTTTGAAATACTATTCCACTCACACAAGTAACTTGATTTCTGTTTTACACACTGCTTTACCAGATTTCACAGAATTTATTGCAGTGTAATGCACTAGGCTGAAAGATAGAAATCCTTGTTAAAGGTGGTAAAAGAAATTGAAGAATCTCCTATGAAATTTTCAAATACATTGTTACAAGACAATATACAAAGAAATATTTGGGAGCTTTTTTTCCCCCCTCAGAAAATGAAATATTCCTTAACTTTGAAAAAAAATTATAAAAAATGAAAGATATATTTTGCCAAAGTTTCCAGATCACTTAATATCATGAGGTAGTGTCTGGTGAAAAAAAAAAAAGAAAATAAACTACTCAATGCAGCCGTTACTGGAAATATTCCAGCTTAAAAGAAAAGAATAATGAGAATAATGTACATAGACACTGAAAGTCTTCTAAATTCCTGGACTAAGAACTGCATAACTTGGAAGTTTAGACATACATTATTCCCCCACTGAACCCAACTTTTATGAGAATTCCTGAATGCACACTGAAACTTTTCCATGTCTTATGATCCAGACTTGTTTTTAACAGTGTGAAAGTAACAGGATTCCCTAGCCTCTTACAGAAAAGAGCTGAAGCGAGACAGATTTCAGCATTGCTATGAAGGCCTGGAGGTAATTTACTATGCAGTTCCTGCTAATTTTATCTGCTATATCTTGAGTCCTACCTTCTGAAGCAGGTAACAAATGTGTGAACCTGTACATGCTAAAATGCAATCTTGTGCTGGATTCTATATGCTGTGGCTAACTGGAAAACTAAAAAGCTAAAGCAGCACAGTAAAAGCAGTTCTGCTCAGATGAAAGACTGCAAATTTGAAAAGACTGTGCAGCAAGGCAAAAGTTTCTGAAACAGACTTTGGATTAATTCCAGTGTTACTTAATAAATGACAATTTTTATGCACACACAACATTCATGAAACTCTTTGTCCCCTCTCTTTCTGCAGGCCCTACTCTACCCCAAAAGGCACAGTGGGAGGGAGGAGGTGCCATGTTTTCTACAGGCTGGGGGCATGCAGTGTACTGCTGATGTTCCCTTTATCTCTACACAACCCAAAGCCTTTGCCAAGGACATCGACGAGTCACACTGTCCCAGTCCAGGGCCAAGCCCCCTGCCACCTCTGCCCCATTAGGAAGTTGAGTGTTTACACAAGGTTGGTGTGGTCTAGTTACTGTCTTCACTCAATATAATGCATTTTGACAAAAAAACCCAATTTGTACTCAACGATGGCAAAGAAAGCTTCATCTGCAGCATCTGACTTCCAGGCTCTGGATGAGAGAGAGGACACAGGTGGTATGTCTTAAAGTAGGATAATCAACAGCAAACCAGCAAAATTGCTTTTACTGTCTTTAGGAAATAGAGAGGTAAATCTCGCATCATTATCACTGAGAATTTGCTGAAGGGAAAAAAAAAGATCTGCTCTGGCACGCAATCTGCCTGCTAACTTGGACATTTTGCTGTTCTTCACTGAGTGTTCTGCTTGTGCAACCCCTCCAAGTTTCCCCTACGTCACTCTTGCAGCCTGTTTCCTGGTCACTTTGGCCTCTGCAGGAAGTTGGCAAACCTCTTCATGTGGCTGCTTATGTGTCATGATAAATTGTCCCCTCCCATCCATCCGCCCACCCACCCATTTAATAAATGTGCAGGATTTCCTCCACAGGGAATAGACAGAAAATAAGTTGCATGTGGCAGCAATCTCCACATTTCAATAACTTAGACACTTTGCCCTACAATCACGATGTGACAACGTGCTCACACATACTGCTGGTTTTGGAGCAAAAACACAGCTCACAAACATCATCTTTCCCAGTTACTGTCCCTTGAGCAAACATCATCTTTCTCAGTCATTCTCCCCTGACCACATGGGGATTGATCCTATGGATACAACAAGCGAGTTCCAAATGAATACATTCTCTCTTTACCTCCAATTTCCAATGAGCATCCCAGTTTATAGACCGGGATAGGCAGACACAGACTGATTTCCCTTCCCTTATATGACTGCCCAGGCTCCAGAGTCCACAATTAAAGTAATAATGCTTTGATTTCAGTGGATTTTAAGAAATTGGTGAAGATCTCAAGATTTATGCTTATGCAGAAGAGAGGTTGCCTAACATGGGATTAATTTGACTATTTTTAGTAATCCACATTTTAGTTAGTTGCTTTACTAACGGGTAATGATACTCAATGAAGAAAGAATGATAATCAATGAAGAAGTGACTTCATCCAAAATTAGACATAACATATTATTAAAGTACAAACTTGTCTCCAGTAGCTAAAATAGTCTGGATAATCTGCAGGTCTCTACAGTGCAGGCAGACTCCTGTGTCCCATGTCCTACATATAAATGGTTAATCAAATACTCAACAAAAGGCTAAACAAAGAGACAGGATACGCCAATTCAGAGCATCTGACTCTTGATTTAATGCTTAGATTTGAGAGCAGCCACTGAAATGGTTCATTAATAGCAATACAGCACTTGACCCACTGCCAAGGAAGAGTGGGTGGTCTCCGTCATCGAAAAAATCTTTTGAAAAAGTTCATTCAGTCACTGAGAAGTTGAGCAAAACCCACACAGACTAATGCAATACTGGTGTGTTTTAGGCAGACCTTGCAGATCTGTTGCCACTAGTAAGAAAGGTCACAAACAGGCCATTCTCTGGGCTGTATTCCAAAGACTGCTATTTCTGCGTATCTCCGTATGTTGTAAGTTATGTTCATGCAACTGTGATTTTTACTGTTTTGCAAAATCTGCTCCTTTGGTTTTTTTGCATTTTATAGACTTATAAATATATTTTTGTTGCTCCTATGTCTAAATTTAGTAATGCAGGAAGTTAATCTATATTCTGAAACTGTACTTGCTACTTTGTGTTCTGCATTGGAAAAATGGAAGTGAAGATAAAGAATCTGGGCCCAGATATCAAATTTTTATTTGACTACCGTCCAATGTAGTTCTGAAAGGTGAATATATACACCCCTCCTAAAAATAGTCTTCTAAGAAGAAAACTGTCCAAAATGGGTCTTTATAAAGTTCTGTAACTAGACTTTTCAAACATGGAGCTAAATCATTTATTATTTAATCATTAACTATTTAATTGTCTGGGAACAAACTCCTTAATAAAATGTTCTAGACTGAAAACACAAGATGCAAATAGAAAAACAGGCAGGATATTCATTAATCTACAAACAATTTTTATAAAGTAACCCTGATATTGAATAAACTCTGCTTTAAATTACTTTGTTCCCTGGATTAGAATAGAAAGCAGAAGGATATGCGATGAAAGCAAAGTTCTGGAATAAAAAATGAGTGAAAGTAGAAGACTCGGAAGAGTCTTCTCTTCTGTGGAAAAGGGGAAAAACTTTATTTTTTTAATTAGAGAATTAGAGATGGACAGAGTAAAAAATATTCAAACATTAACCAATAACTAAACTAAATCAATCCTGTCACCAGTGAAGCGGAGCTGTTAGGACATCAAACAACTGTATTAACCCTGGTGACACCATTTGCTGAAAATTACTGTTTAAGCTCAAGTGACAAACTGTTAAAATATACATTGTTTCAGAGGCATCCCAAGCAAATTTCAAGGCAGAGAAAGTGTATAAAAGATACTTCATATGTATTGAGCACTGCTACCTTGCAATGGCCCTGTTGTATCTGATTAAGCAGTCTCCTTGCAGAAGAGAGGGGAACAGGTGGGAATTTCCCCTTCCAGAAAACCCACAATAGTGAGTTCTGGAATTGAGATGCAAATATTACTCTCACAGACTTCTTAGTAACTGAGCATTGCATTACAGATGTTAGTCTAAATTTTGCTGCTCAGGTCACACATCAGTCCAGGATTCCCAGCATAAAGCCATGAGTAAATCATAATGGAGAGTCTCACGGGAGGAAAGCACATCTTCAATTCGTAAAATATCCAGCCTCCTGCCAAGTCTCTCTTAGTGCTCTGGGCCATTTCAGTGAGTAGAAGGGATCCCGGTGAGAGAGACATGGAAGAAACACATATCACAGAGACCTG
Source organism: Corvus brachyrhynchos (assembly GCF_000691975.1). Lineage (NCBI taxonomy): Eukaryota > Metazoa > Chordata > Aves > Passeriformes > Corvidae > Corvus > Corvus brachyrhynchos. The sequence goes on along the minus strand of NW_008236213.1, from coordinate 2,300,279 downwards.
GTTTTAAGGCTCCTTATAAAGGGTAAGACAGTGATTTGACCATTTAGAAAAGTTATGCTGGTGGTCACTTTTAGGGAAGAATGCTAAGATCATAAGATAACCTTGAAAGAAATTATCCACCAGGAGGAGAAGAAAAACCAAGGTAGGTATAGCTAAAAACAGGCAAAATAAGAAAATGCCTTCTTTCTCCTGCAATTTGACACCATGGAGAAAGCAGATTTAATTCCAAAGTTCTTCAGATTTTTCTCTTTCCAAACAGTCATAGAATTAACAGGATTTTTTATTGCCTTTTGCTTTTCGGTGGTGTGGTTTAGAGTTTGGAAAAAAAAAAAAAAATCATAATTTCAATTACTTCAGTTATATTTTCCAGAATTTAACAATCCCAGACTTTTAGGATAACAGTTCTCGTTTTAAAAAGAAGCAGTAGACTCTCCTCAGACTGCAGCCGTGCTTTCAGCTTCAATATACCAGATGTCATATTTAGTGGCCTTCTTAGTGTGTTGCAAGACTTTGCTTCCCACATACCCCTCATCTTTCCTGAACAGTTGGAACCTGAATAATTATATATTTCTGTTCAATTATAGAATTTTTTCAACCCCACTATAAAGTTTAGTTTTCTCTAATTGCTGGATCATCTGATCTAGCATTACTCAAACCCAACTTTTCTCAGAATTTCATATGAAACTCGTCAGCTAAACTGTTGGAATCCCAGAGCAGCAATATTAAATTGAGTGGTGTTTCTCTATACTTGCAGTAGCTCATGAGGAGGGTCTCATGTGGCATGAAATATCTGAATGTTGCTTCTCATCTTGTCTAATCTATTTATTCATTACTTCTTCCTCTTACCTTTGGGGCATTATAAATTGATCTAAATTATTGTCACTGTAGGTCTTAAATAAGGGCAGCAGTAGTGCTCTGTGTGACAGGAGTAAAGGACAACAAGAGGAAGAGGGAAACCTTGAGAGCATGGTGCTGAGGAGAATTATGGGAGGAAGCTTGTGCCAAGAATAACATGCTGGTTAGGAGGCCAAGGGCATCGGTGGAGTTTTTGGGATATCTGAAAAAGAAAAGGCTCCATCCTCAAGTGCAGCTGTACCATCAAACACAGTTTTTTTGCTTTTCTGGGAGGAAGGCTCTCTATCTCACTTCCACTACTCTGGTTACAGTGCTAACAAATGCTTAATTAAATGCAACAGTTTGTCTCTGAGGGGCTCTCAAAAATGGAAACATTTACACATTAAACCAAAGAGTAGTAACATGGTTGCTAGGATGACATTTTCTTGGAATTATGTGGCCAAGTCCGGTTTTCCATGGTGCAGCCTACCAGTGCGCTGTACACTTGGCATGAAACTGTTTCTTTACAGAGTTTTGCTTGTTTGTTTGTTGTTTGTTTATTTCCTTGAACCAGATCAACGTGTGGAAAAACAGCCAAAATAAATGTCTTTGCTGGGAGCTGCGCAAATTTTTAGGCTTTTTAGTTGATTTGAGATGGGAACATCTGCCTTGGACTCATTTTAGTCTTATGAAGGTTGTCACCCTTCCGAAAGGAATTCCTGTTTCCCTTCCTTTCACACACATATGCATTGCTTATCAGGGCATCTAGAGGAACACAAAGATCCGTGTGATTAAGAAAAAAAAAGATAGCCTGTCACTCATCATATCCCTCGGATTCAACAGAAAGGAAATTCATTTTAGTGAGCATTGAAACCAAACAATAGCAAGTCTGCAGCTGTTTCAGGGGTCTGATGTCAACAGTGCTAAACACATTTTTATCTCATTTGAGATTTATTGAAAAAGCAGAGTGCTTGATAAACAGTGGCTGACAAAAAACCAAAACAGATTAGCTCAGAAGTAAAATGGGATAAGAGGACAATTGTGCCACAAATACTTTGGAACCTATCAAATAAATCCATTTATTATAAAATATTAACCAGCAGAAAAATAATTTCTAATAAGATTTATCCTTTGAGTTACATTTCTTGGTCTGTGTATAGGAATTATAAATTTAACTTTGAGGAAAATGCCATTTTTTGAGATTTGTTGCATTTAAACATGTTAGAATTTAGAGCAGTTGCATCAATGTTTATTAATCTCCCTGGTTAGCAGACAAATCTCCTCCTCTCTGAGTGACAGTGTTCAAAAAAGAAAAAAAACAACCGCTATTCTTTGAAGCTTTTGGAGATGACATAGTAAAGGATTAGTTATAAAATCTTTTTGCTTGCTTTGTAAGAGGCAGTATGATCCAATTGCTTTTTCTATTCTCTACATGGGATCTTCCTGTTTTCTTTAGCTCCCACACTACTCTTTTTTATCTTCTATAAAAAATCCAGATGGCCAAGATTTAGGACAGCCCATGCCTGATGACTAATGCCTATTGCAGAGGATGTTACGTTGCCTGAAGAATAGGCAACGACTAAACAATCAAGAGATTGTTTACACTGTCTGCCAAAAAAAAAAAAAAAAAAGAAACTTCTGAAAATTACTTTCACAGCATCCAAATCCCAGCCTCCCATTCACGACACTCTGTAACTCTCTGAGGATCTTTCAATGCTCTCCAGTATTCCTTAAGAGAAAAATGCTCCAGGGCTACAAAATGCATCCAAAAAACACCCCCCCAAGACATCAAATGCTCGTCAGCATAAAGGGATTTTCATGAAAATGTGCAGTATTGCACAGCTCATTTAAACATGAGAATGGTCAGCCACTGGTCAAATTCAGCCAGACACTGGGCAGTAAGTGGACCACCTGCTAGCACTACAGGAGTCCTCAGACATCGAGATGAATGAGTCTGCTGTGTCATCTCCAGTCAAGGGACCAGGAATCAGGGCAGAAATGCAGACTCCACACGAAAGATTGTCAGGGATTGAAAGGTTGCTGAATTGTGTGAGTTAAATCTTCCCATGGAAGAGAGTGGGAGGGGGAAGGAGGAGAAAGTTGCTTCCTCTAAAGGATCAAAGCAGAAATGAAAATCCAAACTCATGAACAAAATGCAGTGCATCATCTTAGGATAAGCCTGTGTTAATAAATTAAATTGCACCAAAGAACATTTCTTAGCACTGTGAACACTGTCAAAGGAGTTTGTGACATGGCATTGACTTAAATGAAATATCCCCTGAAATGCGACCATACAGGCTGGCTGGTTTTGGTATCTGCAGTGTATATGTTCAAAAGAAAATCCATTCACACAAAGGTGACTAATATCTCATGAAGAGGCATCTTAACATAGATAAAGAACACCAGAGAAATAAGAACTACAGGTATCACACCTACCTATAAATATGGTTGCAATAAAGGGATACTTACATACTTTTCAAAGGGAAAATATAATGCCAGGATTTACAGATTAAGTCAGCTCAGAAATTTATGCTTCACTGAATGGTTAATTTAGGCAATAAGCAGCACTGTAAACTGACAAAAAGATTGATGTTGTGTTGGAAACAGTGGGGACTAGCACAAATGATAAAGAGAAAGAAGAAAAATTATGGCAATTAATATGCCATCTGATGTCTTCCCCTCTGGGAAATTAAGATTAAAAGACTTATTTCATGATTTTTCAGAAATTATATTCCTTTGCAATTAGCTTTCATGTTATACCCCCTTTAAGGCAGTATACACTTCATGCTGTCTGGAGACGTTTTTTTCTCCAATTACTAGCCCCTGCTCAGGAGGAAGATATTGGCAGCCAGTCAGGACTTCCGCACCACAGGAACAATTTTCCCAAGAAACAATGGTGGCCACCCCATCAACTTACTGGGAAAGTTCTGCTCTTGGTTTATAAGTTTAGACTAGTAAAAATAAGTGAAGTATATCTGTTATCTGGAAAATTAAGGAAAACAGAAGCCATGTTTTCTGCCACTGACACATCTAAGACCTTTTAACTGTTGCACAATTATCTCCAAACCCGTGACAACGTGAACTACAATGATCCCAAGTGTAAATGAGTAACCAAGCAGCTTTCGAAAGGAAGAGAAGCATGTTTATTGATTGATTTCATGCTACAGTAGCAGATAATGCTATCATACAAACAGAAAAAATTCCCTAACTGCTACCTCATGAGGTCAGTTTTACTGCTGAGGACGCAGAGTGGGAGCCAGAGGATCTCCAGGGGTGACAGTGTATCATAGCGTCGCATCCAGCAGCACACAAGGTAACGCCTCTCCTCGTTTTATCACTGCAGGACAGAAAAGGGTAGGCTGTGTTCCTACAAATGGTATTTTGGAGAACAGAACAGGTCTCTGAGCACAGCCAGCCCCCATTTACCTCTGCTCACCCTGTTTACCTTTAAAAGCTCACTGTCTCAAAGGTCCAAATTCTTCAGTGCAACTGTAACTGCTTTGCAAAACAAAGCAGTCTTCATCTGATTTATTGAGCTTCTTAAGAATTTTCCTTACGTAATGCAAAACTCAGGTAATCCACAGATATGAAAGCAATGCCTTTGCTCTCTGAACATTTCACAATGGTGGTAGGCGAGCATTTGAGGAAAATGGGCCATGGCTGAACATCTCCGGATCTTAGAGGTATTTGCTTCTTATAACTTTCTTCAGGCAGCTTCTAAGAGTGATAAAGTCTTGGACTTGCACAAGTTGCTGCCACCATTTTATCAAAGCACAACTGAGTTGTGGGGCAGAAGGGTTAAACTCTGAATGTCAAATCTGCGCCATCCAGATCATTCCAGCAGGCTTTCCACTCAGAACTACTTTAGGCAAATACATTTTCATTTCCAAAAGTTTTTGCTGGATTTGAGAAACAACTAAAGAACAGTGCTGCTGAGTCAAAATAGACATTAAAATACCATGCACTCTGCTGCTGGTGTAGCTTTTTGTATCCATTAGTCATATTTCTATCCTGTTTGACTGTGATATTACTATTTTCTTTCGTTCTTTTTCCAGCAGCTACCTATAGTTACACCTGATGACAGTTATTGTTTCCACTGTTGCTTTTCTAGTGCAGTATTCAAAAAGGCATTTTGCTTTGCTATAGGTAATAAAACATAAACAACAAAAAAAAGAGAGAGCATAGAAAGGATCTGCCCACTAAAATAACAAAAACATGCTGCTGGCAAAGGAGCAGCAGTGAAAATTTACCATCCAGGACTTCCAAAGATGATCCTGGATCAGCAGATACGTCACATACAGAAGATTAATATCTGTATATATCTATTTCTTATTCCAGGAGACAGGAAGTAAAAATCAGAACTTCTATGAGAAACAAATAGCACACTCTATAAGCAGTTTTGTTAGTGCAGTATTTGTTAACAAGGAACTTTTTGCTATGCCGGAACTTGCCATTCTTTATCAGAAAGCAGCATTTATTTCACACTAAAGATGAAAGGTTTTGTACCATAATCACCTGCAGCTGAAGTCAAGGACTATTCAGCAGCGGAATCCTCCTCTAGGATTCTAGAAGAAGAAAGTTAAGGTCCCTCAGGTCTGCAATGCTGTTACTATTATTGTTCTTTCCCATCTTCTCTAAGAGACAGGCAATATGCTGCAATTATGCACTCCCCTGGAGTCCTGAATCAGGATTTGATAACTATGGAGAAGAATGTCAGCATTGAGAAGATTAGAGCTTCTTTATTTAATGACCATCTTTTGACCATTTTTCTTTGCAGAAGCTGCAGAGCAATTCCTTCTACTATAGAAAAAAAGATGCTTGTATCTCCAGAAGCATCAAGAGAGCAAAGTGAAAGGGTGAAGGAGCACATGGGCACTACCCTGCTGTGCTCTGTGCTCAGGATCCTCTAGGACTGATGGGTTCCTATGCAGCTCACTGAACATTGCCATCCTGTTCCTTGAGGCACTTGTGCATAAACAAGCCTGACCTTTTAATCTTTCAAATTATTGTTCAATCAGGATACTGAAGGATATTTTCACCATCTTACATTAACTATCAGACTGAAGTGCTCCAGCTGGTACCCAGGGCTGTATACACAGATGATAGAAGGCATCAGTGAATCATAAGAAGAGCTTACTTATCTTACAATCATGGATAGATTTCTAAACATAGCTTGTGTGTCCAAATATTTAGATACACTTTTAGGAAGAAGTGATTCAAAAGACACAGAATGAATAGAATAAAATGGAATCTAATAGATTAGAACAGAATAGAATAGAATATTACAGTCAGAAGGAACATACAAAGATCACCCAGTTCAACTTTGTGACCACTTCAGGGCTGACCAAAAGCTACAGCGTTTTATTAAGGGCATTGTCCAAATGCTTTTTAAACACTGAAAATCTGGGAGCATCGACCACCTTTCTAGGAATCCTGTTCCAGTGCTTGATAATCTTCTTAAATCAGGGGTGCAGAACTGCCCTGAGCACTCCAGGTGAGGCTGCACAGCACTGAATACAGTGGGATAATCCCTCTCTTGTCACTGGCAGGGCCATGCTCAAGCTCCCAGGATGCCGTTTGTCCTCTGGGCTGCCAGGGTACACTGAGGGCTCCCACTGAGCCTGATGTTGACAACTACTCCCCGTGATACTTCAAATGACATTTCCATAGCTAAGCTCCTCATCATTTCCAAAGATCTTTCACTGGCATCTTGCAAACTGGAGGAAAGGAGCCATGGGTATACCACAGCCTGTGGGAATCCAATAATCATGGCTATTAACATCTTTCAACATAATGCTATTTAATAACGATAACTTTCAGAGATTATCTGAATTAATAGGTCCTTAGGGGGAAGATAATGGACCAAAACCAAAAAAGTCCATAAGTACTCAAAATCTAAATAGGCACTACTCAAAAATCAAAGTGTTGAGGAGCCATCAGCAGTAGCCATGCGTATAGAAAGAGATAGACAGTAAAATAAATACATACATATTTAAATCAAAATAGCATTATGATTCTTTTGTTCCAAAACAGAGAAAAAGTCAAGCAAATAATTTTTTCCTTCCCGATTTCCTGCATGGACTGTCTGCACAGATTTTTTTCCAGTAGACTGAAAATAAAACTGATGAGAATATTGCAGGTGGGCAGAAAGGGGTCAGCTTTTCTGTCTTCCAGGCAAAACATTGTGTTTTCCAAATACTTAAAAGTTCTTCTTTGGATATTTATGTGTTTTACAAAAATGGGATTTTCAACAGAATATCGAGGGAAATTTCCATTGCTGTGTGCTGTACACAGGAGCTCAGAAAGCATTCAAAGTAATATGGCTTAAAAGTGCACCCAGGCAGCAGTGGTGAGGACAGTGTTTGAAAGGAATTCCCTCTGCTCTTGCTGAGTCAGTGCCATCTGACTACTTCTAAGACCCTCTCTGTCCCCAAACTCACCTGGGTGGGGAAAAAGTTACAGCACAGCTGCCTTGCCAAAACAGAGTGGGAAGTGTTACCCTGCTGCCTCTGGCTCCAGTTATAACCAAGAATGGGGAGTAAACAACTTTTCCAGCTCTTGTTCCCCTCTCCCTTTCCAAAAGGACAAAATTGCTAGGTTACAATCTATTTCAAAGTAGCGAATCAAGCTTCCCAACTCAACATCCAAATGCTTTACTTGCTTCCAGCCAAAAAAAAGATCTTTGGAGAAGATAAGGTGTTCTGCGAAAATATGTAATCAGTAGTCTGTCAAAAGAGAAAATCAAGGTTCAACAAATACCAGGAAAAAAGAGGAAATAATGTGCCATATTATAAAACCAATATGTGCCAAAAACCTGATGGGAAAGCAGTAGGTCCTACAGAATTGGAAATAAAAGCAGAGAAGAGCATCAGGGCCAGCTAAAAAAGTTCTAACAGCTTCAGACAGAGAATGAGTAGGAAGACTAGTCTTTCTAGATTAGTAATCTAGTAAGATTACTTACTAGACTAGTACTAGACTAGATTACTACCAAAGAGATGGTAGGTATGAGAAGGGGTGTCAACAAAAGGACATAGTAGAAACCTGTGAACCAATGTGAAGAAGGGAGAAGGTGAGTAGAGCTTGACCGTTTCTGATTGCTTTACAGAACACATTTGTATGAAATGCAAATGCAAGGTGATAGACTCAAAACAAACAAGAGGTTCTTCCTCAGCAATGGAAGCCTCTAGGCATAGAACCTTGAAAGTACCACACACTCACGATGGCTTAAAATTAACTTAGGTGAATTCAAGGAAGAAAAATGATGCCTAGTAGCATTTACTCACATGACTAATGCCTCTGTTGGCTAAGGGAATTCCTGCCCACAAATTCCTTGAACCTAGAACACTGTCCTTGATAAGAATTATCTTGCAGTTTCCCTGCTGTCACAATATTGCTTGGTAACAGCTAGTGGCCACTTGCAGAGACAAATTTGGAGAAAAGAGGAACATCCATGTACATCCTATTAAACTATCACATGTTTAGTGTTCATGTTTTTCTTTAAGATTGGTACAAATGAATATGGGGTGCTGTAAAACAGCAGAAAACAGCTATTCTGGTACACTGGTAACCTCTAGTTTTTCAGTGCAGTGTCAGTAAGACTACAGCCTGACTAGACACCATTAAAATGCACTGGCATTCATTTTGTAACTTTCAAAGGGATCCTAATTTGTGGATTTATACCTTCATACTCAGAAACACCATGTAAGTAAACATTTATGAAATAGATTTATGTTGGTATTCAATTCTCTGGCCTACAGCCTCTGAAATTTCAGAGGAACAAAATAAAATGGAAGCTGTCTCAAAAAGGGAAATGGTTGCTTGGAAAGTCCTGTACCATCTTTCACCTTGCAATGTTTTCAGCACATTACTTAACAACAAACAACCCAGAAAGTGAACTTTATTCTGTATAATCACACTGGATCTTTCCCGTGTGCAGCCAAAGCAAGCTCTAGGATCCCAAAGGCTGACTACGTATTGATTTTGCAGCAGACTGCACATACTTCCGAGTGCACCAATGACAGCTTTTACTGTCAACACACCTCACTTCCCAACAAAGTTAGAAATAAAACCTTATTCACCTCTCAGCTGTAGGATTTCTCCACTTTTGACTGTTTCTGATTAACCAGCTCATCTCCAGATGCTTACAAGTTACATACCTAGTGTCTGAGATAAACAGGTCATTTTAAGAGAACTTTTTTCCTTTCAGAAGCAATTTGCTGAGTCACTTATACCCATCCCTCTGAGTAAAAGAATAATGGATCACATAGAGCCCTCTAGATATTTAGGCTTTTGCAATTGCACTTTTTATTACAGAGCTGATAGAGGATGGCAATTTTCTTCTCCACACTTACTTGCCTACAACTGAAAATATTCTTTCGGGCGGCAATAATTATCATTATCATTAAAAAAGTATCACATAGTTCAGCCATGCAGGGATCTTGTGTCTTCATTTGTCCCAATAAAGTATTGCTTTTGACATGAATTGCAAGCACTTCACTGGATGAGACACAAAAACATACCATTCCCAGGCTGGAACTGTATCTGTCTTTCTCTTCTGCATCTGCACAGTACCTATTTGAACCTGGATGGCAGTTCATAAGAAATGTGAAGTTCTTTTCATTATTGCAATAGAAGATAAGCACAGCTCATCAGTCCCTAAACATCAGAAATAAAAGAAAAATTCTCAGTAATTTTGACTGCAAAGACAATTTCTTCTGCAATGATACAAGTAATTTAGCTAATAGATTTTAGCTGTTGCTCATACTTGCTTAATGCCTGTCTGTTTATCCCAGCTGTATAATATAGGCATGAGAGTAGCACAGGGATAATATAAACAATTGTCTTCATATTAGGAGTAAACAGCCATGCTGCCTTCTCACACCACATTTGACATTTTTAGCCAAGCTCAGCTCCACAGCCTGCCTTGTTCCTAGATGTTTTACCAAGCAACCTCTGGATGAAGGACACTGTGCATGCATGACAGTTCTACACATTTAAAATCCAGACTCGGTTGCAGTCTACACAGGTAGACTGGTGTCTACTTGCAGGCCCAAGCACACACCTTTCACTATATGAAATCAAGGACCTGGTGCACTATATAGAGGCAGAGAATTAGCAGAAGATTTGCTATCAGATATAGAAGGCAAAACAAGGGTTCCAGGTTCATTGAATTCAAATTATGAGTATTTTAGGCTGTGATTTTTCACAGGTGTCCATGTGAGCATGGCATCTAAATCAAGTTAGCATTTAGCACAGCTAAAAATATTGATTTACATAGGCCTTTTTAAAGATCCCAGAATCCACAGGCTTCTTTTTACCAACAGCAATTTCTTCCATGTCAGTTTTGACTGACATTTGAATAACTATCTTCCTAAACTCTTAATTCTCTTCTAGTGCAAGAAAACTGCCCCAAGACATAAAACACACAGGCTGTTTTACACAGTTACAAATGCAGTGAGCCTCATTACTGCAGAAAACCTTAACTGTAAAATGCTGCAGAGAAGCAGATTTTTCTTGGGTAAAGGAGCAAGGGACCCAGCAAAAAAGCTGTAAACCCTAAAGTGGTAATTTTCGCAGCAATAACATGTGTCTTAATTGCATACACAATGGCTGGTTTATGTGCCAATCAGGTATATAGATGCAAAGGCAAACTGTTTTCTTTCATGAGGGAAAGGAAAAATCTGACTCACTGTAGTAGAAGAAGAGACATGGAGGATACAAACAAACAGTGTTGGGTGAAAAGCTACACAAGCACTTATCTCACAGAAATCTCATGAAGATGATGCGCGCCCGTGGATGTGGACCTTAGAGTAAGGGAACTCATGGGAAGTGCAGCTAACCCACAAATGGCTATATGCACAGTGTAGCTTAGCATTATTTTTCATTATCATTGCATTAGCTCCTTTCCTAATTGTTGCGAGCTGTGACAAAGTCTTTGTTTACATGTGAGTCCTGTTCCTTCTTGATTTTATTTTCCACAGAAATGTCACATTACCTCTGTTTTTCTGCATCCTCAACAGAAGGCTATTTGGTAGGAGTAGGTAGCAACATATTCTTTTCCTTGAGATGCAGCTACTGAGCTTGGAAAATTTGCTACTACTCCTGTTCAAAAGTGGAATTCAGCTGTGTCCAACTCAATCACCTTACAGACTATGTCTGTTTGCTTTACAGACAGAGGATGCCAAAGTCTTACCTAAGGATTCTGCTCATACACCTTAAATATGTAAAGCAGCTCTCATTCCAGAGCCACGCCATACAAATAAAATTTTATGGGCCAGTTAGAAAATCAGAGTGTAATATCACTCGGCCACAGCTGCCTCTGGGTGGATAGATAGAGATACCAACAAACTAGTTTGCTTAAAGCTTGGATACACAAAAAATAAGAGAAGCTCACAGGAACTAACAGGATAAGAATTTCTCCAGGACCATGCTGACAAATTTTGTTTTGAATTTGATTTAAATTGTTCAAAAACATCTTATATTTTTTTCTCTTTTTTTCCCTCTGGGTTTTTGCTTGATTTGGTTAATTTGGGGATTTTGTTTTGGTTTGGGTTTTTTTCGGTGGGGTGGGGGGGAGATGTTAGCTATAAATAATACCTGGAAAATAATTCCTGCCCATTTTCTTTGTCAGATATTTCTGCCTCTTTGCACTTCCGAGAGCAAGATAGCTTTGGTACAAGTACCCAGTTTTAGCCTGTTAGTTTGCTGAAGGTTTGCAAAAACATTTGTGCCCAACTACAAATATATTCAGGGTGAGTCAGCTGTGATTTTCCACAGCAAGTATTGAATTTACATGGAAATTTGGGAGCTTGTGTAAATAGTCAATGAGCCCAGAAACTGAGGAAGAATAGAGGGGACGGTTGCATATTTGCCTGAGACCAAAACCCGTGCCTCACGAATTCTGCCCGAGTCTCATAGTCAGTGGGACTTGAGCCAGTGGCACTGATAGCATGCATCTTTTCAAGTAGACAAGCATCTTACTCTGTCCCCATACTAGTGAACTTACATAAGCAGGCAAGATGTGGTGTTTATTCCAGCAATGTGTCATTCATCCTGACTTTAAAATAGGGTTGAAAATAACTTTCCGGGAAATCAGTTTTGCATGCTAGACCCACATATTGTGCTCATTTTAGCTAGCACTTTATTTACTTCTGATGTATTTACATAGCATCTTTTTGGTTGTACTTCCCTGCTGGTGAGCGCGGTTAAAAAAAAAAAAAGGCAGTGACCTAATTTCCAGTCTTGCAGAAGAAAACTACTAGCTAGCCTTGATTATTATCCTTGAACAGGACGCAATCACAAAGTAATGAGCATTATAAAATTCTATAACCAACAATCCAGTCTTTCAAGATTTTGGAGTTATTCGTCAACACAGGAAACAACACCTTCATTTGGTCTATCACATGTTTTATCTACATTCCCCATTATCCTGAAAGCAGCTTCCTATATCAAGAGCACATCTGTTCACAGAATAAAGACACGTCCACGAATTAGTGATAACACGTGCATATAAGGTGTGCATCTTTCACTCTTTCAGTAGCCACAGATGAAAGGTATGCCTTCAGTGGGGTTGCAAGAAAAAGTTAAGTCTGTAGCTGAGTATAGCCCTCAGGATCTCAGTGGCACATACTGGAAAAGCCAAGTTCCCTGCCATTTCCTCAATACTTTCATCTGCCAGTGCTCCATTTTCAGTAAGAAAATGTGGGAGATTAAAAAAGAAAAACACAAAAAAGAATGAGAAGAAAGAGGCAGAAGAATGATTGCATGCTGTAAACAATCTCCAGATAACACAGGGTTAATTTACTTCTATTTTGTGCAATTTAGGTGAATCTGTATCCTCAAGAAAGAAAATTTTAAAAATGTGAATCTGAAGAGAGAGAAAGGCTAGATCGATACAAACAGTGTTCAGCCTCCTGTCTCTTAGTTGGAGAAGGCAGATCTTGGAAAAAACAGCACTTGGTTTCTTGGAAGGCTTCTATTAAGGACACAAGAAAATTTAGGTAATGTGAAATCTCCATGGGAAATGAAATAAAGAGGGGACAGGACTCACTTGTAAATAAGATTTTGTTACAGCTCACAACAATTATGGAAGGAATTAATAACCCTGCAATTTGCTCAGCTGGTGACAGCATGGTGCTAAAAATCCCCAAGGTTGGGGGTTCAATCTGTTTATGGACAATTTACTTAAATTTGGGTTTGATGTTTCTTGTGGGTCCCTTTCAGCTCCAAATATTCTGTGATTCTGTAATGCAGTGATAATGAACGATAACTGTAAGTTGCACTGTGCATGTGGGTCAGTTGCACCTCTCAATCTTTGCTACAGATGTTGACTCCTGTGCAGAAGGGTTAGAACCAGACACTCTTTTTTCCCACAGCTGCAGACCCTTCCTGGGAGAAGCTTGTAATAGAAAATTCAACTCACATTCACATCTTTCCTCAGCAGCACATCTCCATTCTGTTTTCAAATCTAATTCCAAGGAGTTGGACATTGTCATCACAACTGTTACCTCTGATGGTATTGTCAGTGCCATCTGCAACTGCCATTGTGTGAGGAAGCCTTGCTTTGCTTACTGGCATTCCATAATGCAAGGAAGCCTGCACACCAACCCTGGAAACCACAAAATTTTACAACTAGAGAGGATGTGAGGGCACGTGAGAGCAATAGAGAGGATTCCTCCAGCAGAATCCTCTCAGGTTTATCTATACAACCCACATTCTTAGCTGAAAAAATAAAAAGAAATATCAAAAACTCACAACCCTCCCCCAAAACAAACAATTGAAAAAGAAAACTAAAACCCCCCACCAAACCCAGAACAAAAGCAGAAAACTGCAAGAGGAACTAAAGAACCTGAAATAGTTTAAAGAAGTTTGAGACAAATTTGGAGGAAGGTCCAAATTTGAACATCCTCTGATAGAAGGCAGGTTGCAGCCACACCTCCCCCACCAGGTTCGGGAAAGAAGTATTCCTCAGTGGAAAGTGAAAGAGAAAAATCTATTTATTTAACAAACACACAGGAACAGAATAGTAATGCCAAATAATAAAATCTCTCACTGTGGAGAGAAACCTGGGAAGATTTTAGAGTCTTTCTGTAGGTGTGGTGTCTCTCCTCCGCTTTGGAGCTGGATTGGCATGGGACCTCTGGGGCCTCAGTGGAAGGTTCTCCTGGTGTGTTCTGATATTGTTGAAACAGTCCAGAAGAGAAAAAAGGAAAAGCCCAAGTCCTAGGGAAAAAGAGTTTAACTCTATGTCTCTCTCTGGAGAAACAGTCGAAAGTTCGCTGAAAAGCGAGAAGGGTGCTTCCTCCGCTCTGGCTGCTGCAGCAGAAGAACGCAGAGAAGTGAGCTTGGAGCACAAAACTACTTTGAAAAGTTCATCTGGCTTTTTTTTCTTTCTCTGGCACCCCATTTTAAAGAGATAGAAAGACACAGGAATCATGTCTGGGCATAGAGAAGTGATAGCAGATACACATCATAAAGTCACCTCAAGACAAGAAGGAAAACAGAGTATACTGTTCCTCAGCAAAGAGTAAAACCAGCCAGTCAGGATTCCTCCTTTATATACAACTGTCAGGATAAAAATTTTGATGCAGTATATAGCAGATATGATTTCAGGGCTTGAACAAGGTCTGATGGCTGTGATTTTCTTGTGAAAGATTAAAGTTCATGTTACTGTGCAGTGTGCCTGGCATAAGGCCCTAATCACCCTTGGTGCAGCTTTGAACTCACCCTGATGAAGAATTTTTGGTACCTGCACTAGCTCTCTCTGTGGTGTGGCTGAATAGTTTTCCCATGCTGAAAGATGGTGTAATGCACTTTTATGGGGACTGCTCTTACAAGGAGATAAGCTCAGGTGGAAGACTAAGCTCAAGGAGCTTTACACTGGTAAGAGTTATTTTGTTATTTTGGTTATTTTGTTTTCACAACTGGGACTCCAGAAACCTACATTAATCCCCCACTAAGGCACATGCCAGTCAAGCATGCTTGCATAGCCTCTCAGTTTTAAAGAGTGCCCAGATGGAATAGCACAGCCTATGCTGACTTTCACAGAAGTGTAGAAACAGATACAACCTAATTGTCAAAGTGCAGGACTACTTCTGTGTTGGCCATGTCTCAAACCTACGCTGGCCATATCTCAAGTCTGCGCTTAAGAATCTGCATTTAATCTTTGAGAGTAATTTGTTTTATACTGTAGAAGTTTCCAGTTTGGTCACATGTGTGAAGTAATGTGGTGGTCACAACACAGAGAAATCCAGCTCTACTTGTAGCAAGGGTGGCTTTAGCCAAGATGTTACTGACTTCAGCCACTTAATTCAGCCAGGCAAGGAGGTGAATGCTGGCCTTAGGTAGCCATTTTCTCGCACTTAACTTATATAGTCATTTACTTAATCACTCAGTAACACACAAGAATGAAATATGACTTAGAAGATCATGCAACAGCAATTTTGTCAGTGTATTTATGAAGACAGAAACATCAGTAAGAAACACAGTTTGGACAAAAAAGGTTAGAGCTTCCCATAACTTTTATCTAAACATGCATTCCTAGATGCGTGAAGCTACTTTGGATGGAAAGGGACAGTGCCTTAACCCAAAGGTGATTATAGTTCTAAAGGCAGGACCACTTCATGAAGATATTTTGTACTCAGCAGTCATACCATAAAAAAATGATATCCCCAAAATATTAAAACTAGCTTCTGATAAAACAGCTACATGCAAGCTTCTTGAGCATATTTTATCCACTTAATATGCGGAACAATATTTTCATCAAACAGTGATCAGGCATCATTAACTTTCCCTTTGAAGATACGAACAGCTTCAGCAGTATTTGTAATTTCTTGATTTCTCTTCAGGCCAATCACTTTCTGAACTGGAAGCAAACTACTTGTAACAATTTTTTTTGTGTATCAAATCACTAGAACATATGTATTCCTATAAAGTGAAAGTCTTGGTTAACAAATGAACCAATCCAGAAAGTATATTGATGTGGTGCAAAGGATGAACAATACCAGCAAACCTTGAGATCACATAAATAAAAATTGATTTGCTATAGGATCATAGGCAGAAGTCGTACATATCATGACTTCCCTTCCTAATGTGGTAAAGCAAGTTTTCAAAAGCTTTAACAAAACAAATGCCGGCTTTAACCACATGTACTAATGCACATTAACTTTGAAACATGCAGGTTGAAATAGACTACAGTAATAATGTCAACAAAATGAAATTTAAGATTCTCTTCTAGGAGTAATCATATGCTCATTTTATCAAAGGATGCTTTTTCACTGGTGTATTTGTTTACTGCTAATACAAACAGTAAACAATAAATTTGTGATATAAAACTCTGAACAAACATTGAATGTAAGCTGCCTGCGTTTATACTCATTTTCAACTTTGCTAGAGTAATTTTTGTTTCTTCAAAACAAGGTTAGAGAAAAATAAGAACATAAGGAGTTTTTGAGATTGATATATTTTCTCACAGGTGAGTCCTCCAGTATCCACCAAAGCTGAAGTCTCTCTTTTTCAAAAAAGAGGGTGTCCAAGGCATTCCCAAGGAGACAATCTCCAGCTTCATCTAACTGCATATTAATTCAACTTCCATGCAATGTCTTCCATGCAAACTTCCATGTCTTAATGACCTTAATGTATGACTGAAGTTGATCAATTCAGTCAGAGCTGATCCGTATAAACGAATGCTGTGTTCAAATTTTTGTCAGAAATAAGATTAGAAAATAACCCATTGTTACTGGAAGAAGGTCAAACTAATTGTTTGGCACTGTAAATCAAAGTCAGAAATAGGTCTGATGTAGAGAGGAAAAAGAGTTGTTAAGTCTCACTTTCATATTTAATGAGCAAGAGTATGAACTTACTAAGAGAAATTTTCCCTTCAGTTTTTCATTTCCTCCTGCAGATATCTGATGCCATGACACCATTCAAAAAGGTCCTCTTTCTTTTTCTCAGATACTTTTCACAGCAGACCCTTACTGTTTTTAACTAAGGTAATTAATGCAATTTTTCATTCTGGGTGCTACCTCTCACTCTGAGTGTAGGCCCAGGAAAATACTAAATAAACTTTTACAGAAAATTGAATCTCTCAGACAAAAGCAGTAGTACATTCTCACCAATCCAACAAAATCTCAAGGTCTTTTTCACTCACTTTCACCCATACAGTTTCAATGCCTGACAATCTGAAAGCGAGTGCCAGAGCTAAACAAGCTGTAGTAGCTGGTCAGATGCAATTTTTTGCTTCCTTTGTTCAGCATAGCCTTTCATTACGCATGCATGATAGCACTATAGAGAAAATAATCTTCTTACCAGCTCCTACTTAAAATTAAATCCCATTCTGCTAAATAGCCTCATATGTCTAAGCAGTACAGATCTGAAACTTAATTTTTGCAATGTTACTTGGCTATGCTTTGTTTAATATGGAAGAAAAAACTCAGAGCTTGTGTGGGCATTTAATTTTCAGAACTACAAAACATTAATGAGAAGTTTAGAACATTGAATTTTCATAAGACAAAACTTAAAGCATTTGTGTCTCTTTTCAAAGTTTACTACATATTTTTCATTTCATAATGAGGTTTTCAAAACCCTAAGGTGCTTTATTTAAAATAGCCTTTAACAAGATCAGTTTTCCCTTCTAGATAAAGAGATCTAGCTCTCTCACACATGAATACATAAGGTAGCATTTATTGTATGTGTGTGTAAGACATACACAGACATGGAACAATCATTTCACACAAACAGGAAAACAACATTATGCATGAACACCCTGGCTTTAGTTCTTTGCCTTTGTGTTTACAGAGATTGGCTACAGAAGTCCAGTATGCTCTGTGGGATATGCCCAGCCACTGCCCTGGAGGGATCTCTGCTGAGATAAAAGATTTTGCAATCGCCCAGCAGGACTCCCTGGAAAGGCAATTACTTTTGGGTCATGGCGAGGAAAGGTAGACCCACAATCCTTTGGGAGACCCTGTGCAGATCATTCTGTAACCCACTGGTCTGTCCCAGACCCTCTGTAATCCATTGGTCCCCTTGCTGATACCCTGTATCCCTATAAAAGAAGACCAATTTGCCTCTGTAGGGAGAGGTCCTCCGTGGCTCTTCCCTTCACTGGAGGGGACCAACAATAAAGCTCCCTTTGTGCGGAACCAGCCATACGGGCCTTCTCGTCTCTCTCTCTGGTCTGGTTTGGCCTAGAGGCTGCCTTGCAGAGCTGAGCTGAAACCACGAGCTGATAATCACTAAAGAGCTGACAGCCTCTGCAAGGGCTCCTCTGCCAGCAGCTGAGGGAAGACACCAGGCCTCGGGAAGGCGATTCCTTTCGGGACCATCTCCCCGGACCGGTCATCTCTTCCTGGGTCACAGCCTCGGACCCCCCTCACCAGCTGTAATAATGCTCCATTTTCTTTTTATTTTTATGCATGGAAAGCTGTTTATACTAATTTTATAGTTTTGCTTGTGTGGATTTACAGCTATTTTGAATAAGTTTTTCTCATTTCACTAAATTTCTATTCAGGTGGAACCCATAAAATCTGTGAAAAAGAAAAGCCAGGCAGAAATCTGTGCCAGGTTATCTGAATCTATTCTAAAACTACATTTAGTTAAGCAAAGACAAATAGTGTAAAGACCAGCCTTTATCTGGTTGTAATGCTTTTATCTATGCCATATCAGGAATGACCTTCTAGAGAAAAAAATCTTAAATCCAGTCATCCACTAGGATTTGAAATACCATTTAGTGTTTTAACACAGAATTTACCCTTCAAACATCACATCAGTCTTAACATTACTTTGATCTATGAGTGAATGTTTCCACTGTATGGCAGTAAACCCAACAATCTTTAGAAGAGATCACTGTTTTTAAAGAGGACTTAAAAATTGAATAATAGGTTGCCCAACAAACTACATATGTCTGGAATGAAGTGAATCTCTAGTTGTTACTAGGTACAAAACACCAGTTTGATTTCATACTCCAAACTCATGGCAAAACATGACTGACATACATAAAATATTACATCTAAATAAAACTAAGAAAATTCCTGTTCAGGAAACGATCCTATTACATTGAATCAGTGGAACATTTCCAGGTACAGCTTTCTTTTTCTTTTTTTTAATCACTGATTTTTTAATCTAATTTATTATCTTCATTATATATACATATTTGAGGGCATAACTATGCATATACCCTTCCACGTCTTTCTTTAAGGCTGCTGAGAAGTAATCATGTAAAAAAGTTACAGTCTCAGCCTGTGACCCTAGTCTGTACTCTTCAAGGCCTGGCATAATCGATGTAAAATATCCAGTTTTGTCAGAGAAGAAGTGAATAAAATGCAAGAATTTATTATATTCTACAGCTATACCTGGCATCAAGGTCTTAGGTTAGCTCAACTACAAATGACGTGTGGGTGTGGTTTTCAAGACTAGAACAACACCATCCATGTATGAAAAGCAATCTCTCTCTGTATGTATTTCAAATTATTCAGTTTTTTTTTAATGCCAGAGAAAAACATGTCTATGTTTGATTTGGAAACCTATATATTTATTATTGCTTTTTTACTGCATTCTTTGTCATGCTGATTGCATAAAATAAGGAAAACAGTGTAGCAAATATATTCAACCATGACTAGAAGGAGGACTTAAAGACCCTGAACAAAACCCCTGTTCATCTATCCCTGAACAGAACAATTGATAGTGGCAGTCTTCTGTAAGGCCTTTGTTCTTTAATTTTTCTAATGACGTGTAGGAAGATGGAAAGAGTAAAGTGCAGTTTGATGGAACAAATTTTTTCCAAGGAACTACACATCAGCTGCGGACCCTGCACCATATGAAAGGTTGCAGACTTCAAGTGACACTGCAGAAATAACACGAGGAGGAATGGCAAAGGAATATTGATAGACAAATTAAGGGGATGGCTTAGGAATTTAACACCTGGCTGAAGCTTCAGAATGTTTTGAATTCCTTAAAAGGTTTCCATATAAACTCTAAAACACTCTTCCACGTAGGAAAATATGTGTTTGACTAGTGCTTAGATCCATGTAAGTCATATATTACTTACAAACAGCTATTTGATTTCATTTTGATTAAGAAGTTCCTAGAACCTTCCCCACAGAGCCTGTGGAGCTGCTGCATTCATTCCCCTCTAATCTTCATGTGAGACTACAGGTATGAGCAATGCTGAAGCAGGCTCCACAGTGCAGGGCTTCTGCACATAAATGTGCTTTGGGAAAGCAGTGACCCCTGCCCAGCCTACCACGTTTGGCAGAAGGTTCATAACGTTAAACTGTCGTATATTATTCAGACCACACAGGACTAAACAGGCAGCCTGGTGGCAGAAACATTAACAATCTAGAGCCACATCCTATGCTTTTGGGTCAGAGCTCCTATCACCTTTGATAAGAACAGAGAGTCATAATGGGAAATAGATCCTCAGCAGCTGTGGATTTTTCATTAAAACAGGCATGTTGAAATGAACTTGCACATTCCCCATCCACATTTGATCTACTGTTTTAGACAAACCAAAGAAAAGGGAAGGCTATGTTTGCTGGGAGGTTGCAGGTAGTTTCATTCCAGGTTTAAAAGACTTTGGCATTAGATTCAAAGTGAAAATCAAGGTAAAAGAAATAAAAAATTCCTCATTACTTAATCCTTCCAGATGAGCTGCTGTTGACACTGATGATACAGGAGCATTCATCAACTTCTTCAGGAGGAAGGAAATCCCCTTACCTCTGTTTTGACAGAAGAACTTTATTAAAGAGCACACAGAGCCACAGACATAACTCCTATCCTGGCATGCAAAGCGCACATCTAGAGATAACAGTTGGATTTTTGTACTCTATAGTTTTGAGGTCAGGCTGTTTCTCAGTGGTAGCACAGCAGATACGCACTGGATACACAAATGCATGGCAGCAATTTTGCCCAGCAGGCTTACAAGATACCTCCAATTTGTTATGAAGTACTTCAGAAGTAGGTGGTTTGTCATCTGTCATCTATGTAAATATGAGGTTTGTCCTTCTGGACAAAGAGTCCATTTCATGGTTAACTGCAGTTCCAGGAATATACTTCCAGGACTATTTCTTATGGTCAAAGACCCAGCTGCTGTGCTATCATTATTATTCACATTTAATAGTCAGTAGGGCTGCATATGAAACACACCAGGCCAGAATTTTATAGAAGACTTGAAATGGATGTTCACTTTTAAAATACAATGTTGTCTTACTAGTATCTTACTCAAGCATCAAACTTGCAAGGTAGATTAAGCAGTGGTAATAAAATAAAGGAGAAAGATTGATTTCAAAGTCTTAGGTTGATGATATCCAGTCTTCTCTACTTTGACTTTACTGATAGGAGATATCTGTATAAATATGTTCACAAATCCGGTGAGATTTACGTGTAGATAAATGAAATGCTCTGATGTCAAACTGACATTATTTCTATCTGTCAAGACTTTTGTACTTGCTGAAATAACCAGAAATCCAGAGTACTATAATGCCATAAAATAAGATAGATTACACTACACTTTAATTTGGAAAACTTCAGTAAGCAGAAGACTTAAACCCTAAGGCAATTCAAGTACTTTAATGCTATATATTTTATTTGCTATTGGAAGGGAAAAGAGTGAGTCATCCAAGCTGATATTTTCCATCACAGACATGTTTAAACTTCAGAGTGAACAGGTCTCTAATTGAAAGTGTTAAAGAAAGCATTTTCTCTTAAAATTCTACTACTGAATTCTAACTAATCCACATAATGGATTTCCTATGCAAAAATGCAGATGTTAGAAGAAAAGTATTTCTGTGTGTTTAGGATGACATTCTGCACCCTACTTCATAAAAAGTAGAACCCAGTAGAAAATTACGTTAATTTATCAACTCTATGGAAGCTTACACAAAGAGGTTTTCACTCTAGCTGGTGATGCTAAATGGGCTTAAGTTTGAAAGCCCACTGCACAGAGGAGTTTAACCTGTTCTAATTGGTGTGATCAGTCCCATCAGGTGTATGGTAGACAAGGAAGTTACTTTTCACTCTACAGCTCATAGATGCCAGGTAGCACCAGGCGCTGTCTAACTTAGAAAATTTAACATTGCACATGTATGACTGCATTTTAAAGGGTTTTGTAAAGGAAGATAGGACCAAAATATTTACAACAGGTACTGTGTTGTTCAATATCTGTACCTCCATTACAGTTTCTGAACAGTCAATGCAGATCTGAGCATCATATGAATGTGTCTATACTTGCACTAAACCGTTGACTACTTTTTTATTCCAGCTGTTGACAGTATCCTCGAGGATACAGGTAGAAGATTTAATGCACATAGGCAAGTTTTTGCAAACCATGTTTTCATTATCACACTCCATAATGCAAGACAGTTAACACTTTAACTTTGAATTATTTGTGTCCTAGACATACTTTTTCTCTGTGCAATTATACAGCAGTTTATCCCTATTGTCATTGAAATACTGTATGCTTCTTGGAATTTCTGTTTGGGAAGAGAAACCTTAAAACCAAGAACAAAATAAAGTGGACATTTTTTTCACATAATTTCACTGTGTTTAGAGTTCTTAGTTCCTCCCTCATCTTTGAGAGGGGTAACACAGCCCAAAAGAAACAGGAGGCACCAGGAAAACAAATTTATCTTGGGCAAACAAAGTTTTCATCTTGTCATCTCCATGTGCAGTATATCTTGCTTTACAAGTTTTCAGATACAATTAGCGTTAATACCTACTTTTACTGCTTTTCTTATTCCTTTAAGTATATGTTGTAGAGAAGAATGACAGGTTCCTTTTGGTATTCATTTCTGTGGTAACAGGAGTCACCCAGACTCTGCACTGCCTGTGCGCAATCCCTTTCGGAGAGAAGTTACAGGACAGAACCACAGCTCAAGTGCAGTCCTCTTCACTTGTGGTAAGAAGGCAGGAGGAACTGAATGCAGTTCTGGTTTGCTGGGGGTTTAGCAGCCTTAAGCAGATTTGCTGATGATGAGACCTATCTAGCTCCTCATAATACAAATGGTGCATTGCTTCCCAAAGTAAATTTTGGAGAGGTAGAACTTTTGCTCGCAGCAAAAGCTAAGATCACTCTACCTGCAAATCCATCAAGGTGGCTGCTGTTATGCTCACCATCACCACACCTTAGGGAGAACAGAAAATAATGGGCCTGGGTGGATACGTGTCAACACATTCATTTTTCATGTGTTTTTTCTTCAATGTTAGCACTCTCAGTTAAATACCTTTCTGGTAACATGAGAGGTCAGGTACAGGCACAAATTTAGTCAATGCACATTATTGCCCAAGTAATTAGAAATAAGCAAAAGTTAAAAATTGTTGGCTGAATGTAGCTAAAAATAAACAATGAGAACTGAAATAATAGGGCAGCAAAGGACATTTCAATGATAAAGTCAGGACCAGGCATGGTAAAATCGTTTGGATAAGGGCATATTTGAAAATGTTGGTAATTTATATATGTTGGCTATTTTGAGTTAGTCATGCCAACAGTTTGTCAGGTCATAAAAGTCAGCCATACTGGTTAAAAAATATCATCAGGTAATTAATATTTTTCATTCTTTTAGTTTTCCTTACCTATTTTCAAGCCCTCCAAGAATCAGTTTTCCTTGCCAGGTCTTGAATTTAGATGATATTAACAGGAAATCTAATTCATTAACAGCTTCCATTTCTATCTGCATACTGACACTTAAAGACAGGTTTGTACTGTGCTTTGCTGTCATGCAAAAATGCGTTTATACACACAGTCTGATAATGAAAGAATGTATCTAGAAATCACTAATCCAAGATAGTGTCAGCTATCCACATAATTCTGCATTTGAAGGTAGAAATTAATACATGGCCTTGTAGAACCAAAACCAAACAAAAACAAAACCCCAAAACAACAACATCAACAACATCATCACTAGGTAAAAAAGGACTAAAACAATACACAAGGGTTAAATGCAACTCTAGAGACCTTGCTACAACCTCAAATATTCCCACTTATCTTGCTCTCCCTCATTATTTGCTTGTGCTTTTCAGTGCTATTGGTTTTCAGCATCATCTTTTCTCTTAAACAGATATGGGTTAGATTAGTTTCCCAGACATCATTCCTATCACCTTTCTGCAGTATCAGCCTTCATCTTCACCTTTGTTTCCTGTCTCGCTAGGAATTTTTATCATCCCTATAAAGATGCTTTATGTTTTACATGTTCTTGCTTATTTATAAGCTAAACGGCCTATAATCTGTAACTGAATAATATCCACTAGTATATTTACATTACTAATTAAAATATCGGTTGAGACCTCGACATAATTACAGATGTGCTTCATTTTTACTCCAGTGAGACTCCTCCCAGGGGCCAAATTTTCAAGTTTAATCAAAATAAAGACATGGAGGGACCTACTCCACCACCAGGTAATCCTTTGGCAGGTCAGAAGTTTGTTTTCCGTGCCACTGAGTAGAACAGACAGAATAAATATAATAGAAGTGTGTCCCACTCACCAGACTATTTGGTATCACAGAAAAGCCTTAATCTCTTGGCATTACTCCACTTGGGATAATAATTAAATATTCTTTGAAACAAAGAGAAGGAGACAAGGACTTTCAGGCTCAGGGGTTAGGGAATAGGTGGGAAGAGATTCCAGTCTCTGCTTCACTGAATATGGAAACAGAAAAGGGAAATGTTTTGTCTTTTTTTCCTGTTCACCTTATTTAAGGCAGGTTTTAACTATTTTCTTCAAAGGCACCTCAGATAGAAACAAGATTCTCATCCCATCTGTATATATAAAAAAGATGTTATTTGCATCAATGCCAATAGCCATGGCAGGGTTAAAGTAAAAATCTGCTGTTTGAATTGAACTTTCTTTTCAATGCTTGCTCTGTTGGACATAGACATTGAAAAAACAGAGTTTCCCTAGCACAGCAGTGCTCTCTGTATTGATAGCTCTAGACAGAGTTACGACTAGAGCCCTGGGGACTAGGGGTCCTGTGTTCCTGGCAAGGTAACTGATTTCCTCCCTATGCTTGACTAAATCATCAAGCTCCAGTGAGCCAGAATTTTTTCGTAAGTATTTCAGCACTACCTCAGGTAGATTGATACCTAATACCTTTAAATAACTCATACGTGTTCCTTTTTTCCCTGCGCTGCTACATGCTCAAATAATAGCAATAATAAAACAATGCTGTCTTTTCCCATGGCATGGCATGAAGTTCAAATCTTTAAAATATCTAAAATCCTCTGAAAAATCTTGCATTGAAAACTGTAGAAACCAATAAAACTCACTTGTACTTTTTTTTATGATTTCTTCAGGCGCAACAGTGTCTCCAGAAAATGAGTATTTAAAGAATGACAAAGTTCTATGTGGTAAAATGTTTGACCAAATATCAAAAATTTTCACTTCATGCTGTGTATAACATTAACAAAGTATCTTAAAAAGAAATTCCATTTCTCTTCTACATATTCTGGAAACACGCATTTTGATTCACTGAAGAAAAAGAAAGTCTGGGAGACTCATGTTGGAAAAAGTGAAAAAAGTGAATATTGCTAAATCAGTGTACATTTTTTAGAATACAAATAGTTATACGCAGCAAAAAATCTGCACAAATCTTTCTAATCTTTTGGTATTGTGTGAAAAAGCGGAATTTTTGAGAATAGACTTATGTCCACTTTTATTGCACTACAAGGCTTATACCAAACTAATGGTATAGTTTGGTAAGTGTCAATTAATAAAATGATAAAATTATACTGTCCATCCTAGTCAGCAAGCAATGATCATTTCCTGTCCAAGTCCTACTGTTATTGGATTCAAGAACTATTTATTGTTATTGTAAAAACCAATAGTAAACCATGGCAATTGATGTGGAAGAATGACGTGTAGCTGCACCAGTGAAGCTACAGCCACAATCCCAAAAGAGGAAACAAAGGGTGGAACAGGTTAGAAGTCCCTTGGTAAAGCAACCTGCCTGCTGATTTTGTCTCTTAGAGAGCAGGTATTGTTATTCACTAGTCAATCCACCTCTCTTACTGTTACCTGTGTTTTCTATGAGAGCGCTAATGATATGCTAGAGGTGACCCACAACAGGTCAGGGTGACTCCAGTGTGCTGGAGGCTTGGTTGCAGTAATAAAGCTAGAAATAAACACATGAGTAAAGGTCAGTCAGGTACAAACATATTTTGAAAACAAGCAGTGTTTTGCATCAGTCAACTGGAAGGCTTCATCCCCTTTGACAAAGAAGATACAAGAAAGGAAGAACTGTAGCAAAAAGTTGGGTCCAGCTCCCAAAGCAAGGGAGACAAATTTCCAGGTACAGATTCTCAGCCCTACAAGGGACAGGTTTAAAATTTGAAAGAGGTAGGTAATAAAATATTACTAGAAATTAAAGTATAGTAATAGCCTAGTGAGAGAGTTAGCTCCTAGTGGAAAAGACAAAGCAGCTAGAAGACCATATGGGAGAAAAGGGTAAGACTTACTGGATCATATTCTTATGTGAGGAGTGAAGAAATAAAGAGAAGCAGTGATAAACTGAGCATGCAGCCAAAGCAGGGACAGCACTGACATCAAGAAAATGTGGTAGAACAAACTCTGATAGAAGTACTGGTATAAGAGTACAAATTATTCACAAAGAACAGAAGGAAAATTCAGTAATATAATTTTTCAGTATATATACTTATTCTGAGCATCAAGAATAGGTCAAAGAGTAAAGAAAAGTGTGCAGAAAGAAGGGCAATGCCATAATAGGATTCTAGCTCTAGTTACCCGTGAGAGACACAGAACAAGTCCAGTGATACATCAATCTGACTACCAGCAATTCAAATACCTTCTTAGACAAAATTCCCAAGAAATAATCGGATGAAGTGAAGGGAAAGTATTAAAAATTAAACTACAGCTGAGTAATACCTGAAGGTGGAAGATAACTTGCCTGAGTTCAATGAGAAATTAAATGTCATTCTAAGAAATGGTAACATCAGAAGAGGGATAATATCCTAGAGAAAAGCAGATTTCAATAAACTCTGGAAACTGATAGGTAGTATCTCTTGACAGTTTGCCCATGCATTCAAGGAACTCTAGCTGTAATCTAGGAATATATACAGCAGCAAAACATGACTCCCTCCCAGATAAATAAAAAAAGTTAGGGTATGTACTGAGAGTGTCTTATGGCACCCTTAAGCCCACACTCAAGCCCATAAGACCTACCAGGAACTTTTGTATTATTTTAAAAGTGAAAAGATCTTAAAATTGGAAGGTAGCATCAGAGCCAAATCATATGAGTTTGCATAAAAATGCAAAATGCAGATAATTTAACTTTCAGCTGTGAGGACACATTAAAAATAAAAAGTTCCACAAATATATAATACTGAAATCTTACTGAATAATAACCTTTTATAATAATAATACTACTAAATACTGATTTTTATAATACTAAATACAAATATATAATACTGAAAAAAAATTATTCAGATCACTGAAGATAACTTTCTGACACTAATGTTGGAAGAGCCAACAGGGAAAGGTGCGCTGCTGGATGTTGTACTAACAATCAAGGAGGGACTGGTTGAAGATGTGAACACTGGGGGCAGCCTTGGCTACAGTGTCCATGAAATGGAGGAACTTGGGATTCTGCATGAAGGAAGCAAAGCAGTAAGCAGGACTAGAACCCTGAACTCCCAGAGAGCTAACTTCAACCTCTTCAAAGACCTACTTAGAGGACTTAGAGGACATGGGTTAGGACTGGAGAAGATAAGTGAGTCCAAAGGAGCTGATCAATACTCAAGCATCACTTCCTCCAGGCTCAAGACAGTAAGCAAGAACTGACACAAAGAGGCCAAAGACTTGCATGGATAAGCATGTAAATCTGAAACAGAAGAAAGAAATCCATGGGATGGGAAAAAAGGGATAAGCTGCATGGGAGGACTATAGAAACATCTTCAGAGAATGCAAGGATGCAAGGAGGAAGGTCAAGGCACACTTGGAATTGAGTCTGGCAAGGGATATCATGGGTAAGAAGGGCTTCTAAAAGTACATCAGCAGCAAAAGGACTCGGGGAAAATGTGGGGTCACTGCTGAATAAGACAGACGTCATGGTGATGGAAGACACAGAGAAGGCAGAACTGTTGAATGCCTTTCTTTGCCTCAGTCATTACTGCTGAAGTCAGCCCTCAGGAAATCCACGTCTTGGAAGTATGAGAGGGAGGCTGGAGAAAGGAGGACTTCCCCTTGGTTGTGGAGGGCTGGGTGAAATATCTGCTGAGCAGACTTAACACCCATAAATCCATGGGCCCTGATAGGATACACCCACGGCTGCTGAGGGAGAGTTGCTCTGCAGCTCTCCATCACCTTTGAAAATCATGGAGAACCAGAGAGGCGCCCAATGAAGATGGTCACTCCCATCTTCAAAACGGGCAAGAAGGAAACTACTGAACAGTCAGCCTCACCTCCATCCCTGGAAAGGTGATGGAACAAATCATCACCAAACACGTAGAAGAAAAGAAGGTAATTAGGAGAAGTCAGCATGGATTCCCTCAGAGTAAATAACGCTTGACCAATTTGACAGCCTTTATGACAGCATGATAAGATGGGCTGATGACAGAAGAGCAGTGGATGTTGTTTACCTTGACTTCAGCAAGGCTCTTGATACTGTGTCCCATAACATCCTCGTCGGAAGCGATGGGTTATTTGAACGGACAACGACGAGCCCAATGGGATCCTGGTGTGCATCAGGAAGAGAGTGGTCAGCTGGTCGAGGGACCTGATCCTCCCCCTCTCCTGGGCCCTGGTGAGGCCACATCTGGTCTCCACAGTTCAAGAAAGACAAGGAGTTACTGGAGAGGGTCCAGCAAAAGGCCACAAAGATGATGAGGGGTCTGGAGCATCTCTCTTATGAGGAGAGACAGAAGGAGATGGGTCTGCTTAGTCTCGAGAAGAGCTGGCTGGGCGGTTCATCAATGTTTATAAATATCTCAAAGGCAAGTGCCAAGAGGATGCTGCCAGACTCTTTTCAGTGGTGTCCGGAGAGGAGCAATGGCCATTAATTAAAAAAGAAAAAGTTCGATCTCAACATAGGGAAGAATTTCTTTCCATTGAGCATATCACTGGAGCAGGCTGTCCAGAGAAGTCATAGAGTCGCCCTCCCTGAGGACATTCAAAACCCACTCTCCTGTTCCTGTATCACCTGCTATAGGAGACCCTGCCTTGGCAGGAGCATTAGACTGTGATTTCAAGGAGTCCGTTTCAACTGTAACAATTCTGTGATTCTGTGAATTAATGACACATGATATGCTTTCTGATCCAGTCCTCACATTTATAGTTACTCCATGTGCAATTAGATAAAAGGCAGCTATGGAATTTTTGTACCCTTGAAAAGCAGCTGATATTAACGAAAATTTGTTCAGAATTTTTTTTGTATTTATGATACACCTTTTCTAATATGAAATTACAAAAAATATACCTAGCGCCACATAAAAGATTTTGGATGTCATTCAATATCGTGTGTGGCAATTAGTATAGTGAAGCTGGATGCCCAAATATTGAATAAAGAGACACAATGAAAAATTCTCTGTTCACTCTGGTTTTAATCTTTTATCTCAAAACTTAATTTTTTCAGTGGTTTACAGTAATTGTAAAATGAATAGTTTTCTATAAAAATCTTAGGGTTCCTTTTATCAACATGATACATGCTACAAAACTTGGGTTATAGTGTTTATGTTTGGATTCAGCAAGACAACATGAATGGGGTCGAGAAACACTTCAGAGACTTCGGAGGAAGGGATCACAACTAACAATGAGCAGAATGCTTTACAACAAATTGCAAAAATTACCTGAAATCAGGAAATGTGTTTATCTAAAGTACAGACGGTCAACACTATTTAATGTATTTTCAATGTAGTAATTGCTGTTCAGTCACTTTTACTACCATGACATTGCCTTCCTGATGGAATTTCTCAGGGGAAGACTAGTACAGAAGGATGTGGCACAAGAAGCAACTTCCCCTAAAAACATATGAAGTAATTTAATATCCATTTTACTGGCAACCATGAGGATGGATTGATGAAAAGTGCATCTAGTAAATGGAAAAAACCCACTCGTTATTGATATGCATTGTATTTAATCCACTCTACTGAAGTCATGTTACCTCACTTCATGCTGCAGTCACGTTTCCACACAGCAACAGCCACCTGTTCTAAGGAGCTCCCTTTTTTTTACCATTGGTTAGGACATGTCTTGTTTGTTTCATATCTTCCCAGTATTAATGGATCAAGCTAGTACAATAGCAAATACAAAGGGTGATCCTTTGACATACCTTTGGCATTAAAAACTGTAATCTTCTCCACGTTAACCAGCAAGAGATAAGGTTGTTTTAATAGAAAAGAAGCCAGGTTGATTTGTACTACTTCACTGGTTGCAGGCTGTTCTTGGGTTTTTTGCCTTTCTTTTTTCTTCAGGTGACCAAACCCTACATACTGCTATCATGTTGAAAAGCAGCAGCCTACCTAAGAACTATATCCAAATGTTATCAGCTTCTTACTTAAATGGATTAGGAATATATAGATATATTTTGACCAGTGATGCCTATTCATCATTATAATTCATGACCCTTTGGAAAAGTTTCTCACAGTCAATTAATTTTCTGAAAAAAGTGGGACAGGCAGGGGTTGGGGGCAGAAAGAAACACACTTAAGTAGCACATAGGTGGACTAGGAAAGTTCATTTTTTTCTCTGCTGCAAAAATGCTCTAGACAGTATTATTTTCTTATTCCACATCAGGGTAAAACCAAGATATTTGAAAACAATATAAAAGATGCGTATGAAGTCTTTACTACAAATACAAAGTGATTCAGAGAAACCTAATGATTTGGGATCTTGTTTGGGATGCAAAAGATCCAGTTTTAAGTCCTTGGTATGCGTTATGTACTGGCAAAACTGTCTGGTCCCACGTTTCCCCAGTGACTGTTCTAACTTCTAAACTGATCTTACAAGTTGTGACTGAATTTATCCTGTGGAGTTCTAATTGTATAAATAATTGAATGGTTTTTGAAGCAGAGATTTGAACCTCATTCTTCCCAGATGAGTACTCTTAACTACTGGGTGGTACAGTTCTTCCTCTTTCTACTTTTCTCTGGTTCAATGAATATTCAATATTTTATATAAAGTGGAGCTGTTCCAAGAAGAACAGAAGAACAAACTGTATTTTCTTTTAACTCATCTCTTTTCTTTGACTAGCTGCTACACTGTCATGTGTTCCTGTTAAAAACACCTGGCTCAGCACCATGCGGTCTATCAAATTCCCTTCATCCTCTTTTGAAGTGCCTTCTTTTCCCATTGGTTTTATAGTGTATCTTATATTAATATTTGGACAGTAAATTTTTAACATTCTCCTCCCTAACTTTTTGAAATGCCCCCAGTTTTTGTGAAAGTTTTCATTTTCACTGGCAGATTTTTCATAACTTTCATTGTGATCAAATTTTATTTCCATTACTTTGTCTGCTCTTGGCATACAAAATACCGTGGAAAGGAAAAAGTGATAAACTTCAATTGAACAAAAGAACAGAGGAGAAAATGAAGACAATAAAAGCTAATTTGACATAACTTCAAAGTGCAATGAATATAAAGACTAGAATCCTCCTTTGTTTGGCATTATTTGTCACAGAAAGACTCCTAGGTGGACTTATGAAGCAGGAGGAATAAATGCATCTTTACTGCTGTCTTAAAAAGTAGAAAATTATAAAAAATAATACTAAAAAAGTATGCTAAAGGAATAATATTTATTCCTGGAAAAGGATGCCACAAAGAAAGACTGAAACTTTTCCCTTTTAAAAAAGAAAGATATTTTGAGCTGAAAAAAAAATCATGAAGACCACATTAAAATGTGGACAATGCTCAGGAAATGGAACAGAAATCATTAGTGTGTCCTTCATCTAACGTGTAGTCCAAAGTGATTTACAATTCTCTTATGCTGCCTTTAACCAAAGTCCTCAGTAGAAAAGTCTTCAGTGAAGCCTTTGAGGTTATGACATACCTAAGAAAAAGACTGATTAGTGAGTCTTTTCGCTGTTTTGTTTTAAAATAAAATAATATAAAAAACTCTCAATAGCAATAATATCTCACGAGGAAACTCAGAGAGTGAGGAATGCTATCAACAGGTTGGAACAACATGCACTTTTTCAGTTCACAGTTTAAAACAAGAAACATATCAACTCTGTATTTCCTTGAAATTCATCTATTACCAGCTTCAAGCAAAATTCTTTAAGGAGCAAGTCTTGTGTACTCATGAAATTTGTATCATCCCAGCAGTCTGCCCTTCTGTATCACAGTTGTCCGAAATGTGCAAATAATTTCAAATTCTAGTGTATGGGCATATCATACTATGTACACTCTGGTAGTATTTCTCAGAGCTGGATATGGTATTCTACTGAGATTCCAAAACACCTATATTTGAAGCATCCTGTTTATGCTGCTGCAGCTGTAGTCTTTGCACCCATATATCCTATTTTCCAACTTCTTTTTTAGTTTGTTTGTAGAGTTTTGAAAAGCCTGGGTTACCAGTCCCAGGTGTAGGAATCCAGATCTTTATTTGCATGATGCTGACCCTAAATGCCAAAGGGTATTTGAGTCAGTCTTTCTCCATATGTGGCTACAATAAGTACTGGATGTAAATAAAAAAGTTAATGCCATACTGCTGAATGACTGGAATCTACCTTGTTCAGAAAATTTAAACATTAAGAAACCAGGTATTTGGGCAGCATTTTACCTCACTCTGGAGTGAAAGTTCATCTGAGGTTATTCTCCAATCCCAGAGAAAGGAGCAACTTGTGGAGTTTATACCTTTTTCCTGAAATGTCCATATAATACAGTTCAACTTGTAGGAATGAGGCAGTAAGAAAAAAAAATTTATTTTTTACTGCTCCCAACTCACACATTCTTCTTTTCTACCTTTCTTACTGTGTTGTTTCCCAGTGCATGTAGTACAGAAACCCATTAGATCCAGACAAAGACAGCTGCGTTTTTGGCCAGTGAGCTGGCTCAAACCAGAATGATCCGATCCATCACTGATCACTTTCTGCAATCATGATTTCCAACAAATTAAAGTTCTAAATCTGGTCTGAAGAATGAAAGGCAAGTTTAATGGCCCCACAGAATATTATTAGAAGACATTGTTCGCTATTTTCTTATGTTTCAAGTGGAGTCTTAATTATGGTATCACAAGGCATTATGCCAAGAATGCCATTTTGTTTGAGCAATCCCATTATCCACCTTTTTGCCTTTTGTTTCCATTATGTTTCCATTATGTTTCCATTATGTTTCCATTTCCACTGTCAGCAGTGATGTAATTCTATTTGTACTCTTTTCCATTATCATTTCTTGGTAAATGGGTTAGTTTGAATATTGTTTTGTGTTTACATTTCAGAATTAGCAAAAGAAATACTCCAGTGAATGAAGAACGTTTAAGTAAAATCCACTTTCCTCTGGAATATTTGACATCATTTCATAAAGAGTTCACACTGGTTTTTGGCTGTTTGGAGGTTATAGTAAACTTAGAATGGATATTCTAAGGGAAACATAGGGAAGAGTTAAAAGTCTTCTCTCCTACAAGAGCTGTGTCTAATAATTGGTAGCAGAGTAAGTGGACTTAGCTGCTATCGTGTAATGTATTTGTGATGCTTTTACACTTCAGATCAGTAGATCAGTGCAGCTGAATAATATCCTTCTTGGTAGAGATCCAGGACTGAAGTATACAGGCTTGAAAGGCACAGATAGAAAAAGTTACAGAACATTGTCACACAGAGAAATGGCAAGTGCCTATCATTCTAAGTATTAAAACTGACAAGACCACAGGTGTATAACACATTTTTACTCCATCGCACTATGTGGTTTTCCCCTCCTTTTTGTAATCTGTTTTCTTGTGACTCTTGATGATGAGATAGAATATAAAACCTCTACATCTAGGAGTGACAAGAACACAATGTAAGACATATCCAGAGAGGCATCTTTGATTTGTTCTTCCAGGGCAAATCTCAATTGTGCCAGTGGAATAGGAAAAGCTGACACTACACAGGGGGACAGCTTCAGGGAAGGAGAACAGCACAGTGCACATCTCTCCACTGAGAACCTGACAGTCATTGTTGCAAGAAAGATAACTCCTTCTAGTTTCTATTGACTTCTGTTGAAAACTTTCCATAATAGTGATATTTTCCCTTAAAATTTCAATGAAAAGGCTACTTCATTTACAGTAACTTATTTCTTTTAGGAGATGAAAGTATTAAATTTTTTTCCTGAAGAGGCTTTTGTTACTTTTCCATCTCATCTTATTTTTAAAAAACTGTGCCGTATGTGCTGGCTCATCCTTTTTTTACAGTATAAAGAAAGATCAGAAAAATTCCAAACTCCTTTTTATTATTTTATGTTTCATCTTTTTCTTTACTTAAAGCAATAAGGAGTATAAGAATATATTCTTCCTGTGAATATATATGCATATTTCCAGATATCAAAGGCTGAAATGTGGTCTGGCATTTTTGAATGATGCATAACATGACGGGACGTAGACTGTAATTGCTGTGTTGTAACAGACAAACTATTTGACTAGTGCAAATGCTACTTCCTCTCTTATTAAGTCGGCTGCTGCTTTATACTACGGGCTACATTTTGAGGAGGGGAACCGTTCAGCTTCTAGAAGCAGACAATCACTTATGCCTCTAACCTGTTAATTAAAATGCAAACACAATGGCCTTTGAATCAGATTTAGCCAGCATTTTGAAATGGAGATTGTTGTTGGCAGCTGCAGGCTGCACACAAAAAGTTAAGACATAAAAGCCTAATTTCTTCTCATCACATCGAAGTGTAAATTACCCCCTTTCTTTGTGATGAACCAAACAAACTGCTTAAATTCTAGAATATCACTGCAGAATTAGGCCAACCTACTGGGATAATTTCAGTGTCCTAGAATCAGCAGTATATGTGGGTCTCCAATAAAGGCAAAGCAATGAATAAAAATAAAAGAGAAGTTAGCAATATGTAAGGTCTTGCTCCCAAAAATGCTAAAAAGTTATCTTTTAACACAGCACTGTGTATTTTCCTATACCTGCTTAGTGCTGGAAACACATGTGTGTGTTTTTCATATAGAACCAAGCTGTTGTTTTCCTGTCCTGGGACTACCCTTATGACATTCAAAACCACGATTTTTCCTTATTTTTCCAGTATTCTAAGAATGATAGTTTTAAAGCATGTGTACAGACAACCCATTAAATCATATAGCTGGCCAAGGAGACAAGCAGCTAATGCAAGCAAGGAAGAGTAATCCTTGCTAATACTCATTTGAGCTCTTAAATGAAATCACTGACTATTTTTTCTTTTTTTTTTTTTGCATCTCTGTTGTGCTTACTTTTCAGTAGCTATGGGTGAAATGAAATACTTGTCATGAATATTCCCTGGAATATTAAATTCGAGTGGCAATATATTCATAAAAAGTCTATTGCAAATGTGTATTTATTATATTCAACAACAAAATACAGTGGAGATAAAGCTGCACAATCAGCCACAGCAGCCTTACTTTGAAATACTCAAAAGCAACTTTGAAATAAATGTCAAACACAGCCATGACTATTCACAAATAAAGTAGATTAAACATATTAATTGTCTCCAAACCAAATTTTTAAATTTTAAAAATGTATAAGGTGCCATATTTTATGGAACATTCAGTCTTACAAGCAAGTCTGTCACCTTGTTTTTAATTCCATTAAATACGGAAATCAGTGTCTTGTGTGTTCATCTGTACAATAGCTCTAAAGCTATTACTGCTTTCTGTACCATCTCTGGGGCTGTACTACATATGTGAAAGTGGGCACTGTGGATGTTAGATGTCCCATGGAATGCAGGCTAGCCAGGGATGGTGCTGGTTTCCCAATTGCCCTGTGTTGTATCTGCCAGGCCTGTGCAGGTTTCTAAAAAATCCCCATGTCATTAAAGACATCACTGGACCCCTAGGTATAGACCACAATGGTAGAAATCTGAATAATCTAATGCTAAAGAATGTAAAAAAGTCCATTCCTTATATACTGAACAACATTTTGTCAGACATGAACATCTTTACCCCACAAAGCCAGTGCTGGAAATGGTTCTTCTCCATTAGAACTAACAATATTTACTGCACAGAAGAATTCCTGCAACACAGTATAAAAATTCTCTGAAGAGCAGGCCTTACAAGGACTTTACAATATAGCACAGTAAAGTCCTTTCGCGGAACAAGTACTTAGCAAAGTTGGCACAGACTAAACTTTTCCATTTTTTGTCTGAACATGCCTTAGAAGGAATGATTTCTAAGTCATGCAGCAATTAGTTAAGGCATGTGGGTGCAGATGTGCTTCGGCAGCTCTGAATGCAGCATGTTATTGCGAGCTCTTCTGTATTTCAGCTCGCCCTCACACTAACCTGAAATACTTATGTTGAGTTATAAGAAGACTGAAAAGATTTCTTTTTTAAACCCAGTATTTAAAGGTCAGTATAATGGAAATCTCAATCATGCATTTTAACATGAAAATCTAAAGACTGAGGACAGAAAGGAATTTGGCCTTTATTTCTTTAAGAATTATTAGAGGATTTTATTTAATTATTGACTTATTAAAAATTATACCGGGCATATAAAATGTCTTTTGTTATTGAAGGAAATGTAATACACAGGAACATATTTAATAGCCTATTTCAATGAGGCAGGGGAAGACAAAAAATAAGGCATGAGAAGAAAGCATACATTAAAGTTGAGCCATGAACTAGAAACAGAGTATAGTAACTCCTGGCTGTTTAACACAGCACCACACACAGGACCCTTTCTTCAGAGACCTCTCTGTTTCTGAGCCCTAGTCAGACATGCTTGACTCTGTTTCTTGAGGTGGCACACGTCTGTACATACCAGCTTTCACCTGAGCAACAAGTAAATGACACAAGATAAAGACACTGCAGGCAGAAGGGCCTGCATCAATAGGCAACATGAAACATCCCTCTTTGCAACTGAGGTCATACTGCTGTGAATTGCTTTCGCACCATCTGTGAAATGGTTCAGCTAACCATGACTTAACCAGAAAGACACAGAAGTGGCAAAAGACAAGAGGCGAAAGGCAAAGGGCAAAAGTAGAACGCAATGGGTAAGATAAGTGAGATCAACCAGCAAGAGGAATCTCAGGGAGGATGAGGCTGAGGGGAACACAGGCAGAAGGCAGCCAAGCAGTGAGAGGAAGTGAATTTTTCCAGAACAGAGCTCTAAGGCATAACTGATAACTTCTACCCCAGGAGAAAAACCTAATGCTAGTTATACTTTGTGGCGTGAGAGAGAGGGTAGTACTTCTGTGCAGCCACAGAAAAACACTGATTGAGTAACAAATTTAAGCTGGCACAGGTCTCTGGAGATTAGCTAGTCCAAAGGCCTTTTCAGCAAGGACTAAGTGCAGGATCAGATGATGTTCTAGTATCTAATTGCTCTAATTGGGAAGAACTATTTTCCCTTTATATCCAGTAAGACTTTTCCTTAATATAAATTGTGACTATTGCCTCATGCTCTTTTGCTGTGCAGCTCTGAGAAGAGTTAGGCTCTGCCTTACTTCTACCCTTCCTTCAGGTACTGGAAGATTGGTGCTGGATGTCCTTTCCTTTCTCCAGGCTAAACAACTCCAACTCTTCCAGCCTCTTTCCATGTCACATGTAGCAGCCTTCTAACCATCCTGCTGGTCATCTGACAGAATCTTTTCAATTTGCCTGCATGTGCTGTACCAGGGGCCCAGTATTTGAGAGGGAGACTTATGTGTCTAGTTTAGAGGGAAACAGTATTTTCCACCGACTACACTCTTGCTTATGCACCACAGTATATGGTTAGCCTTGATTACTGACCCACGTTCAGCTTGTGTACCAAGACCTCCAGCTTGCTTCCACAGAGCTGCTATCCAGACAGTCAGTCCCTGGCTGATACTGACACACATAATTATTCCACCCACTTGCAGGATTTCTTTTCTGTAGAACTTACTGAAATTCCTTTCAAAACACTTCTTCTACCTGTCTATGTTTCCCTAAAGGGCATCCTTGCTCTCCCATGTAACACTTTTTTCCCAATTTTGGTTATACCTACAAACTCACAGAGGGTTTCCTCTGTCCCAATATCCATATCTATTATCTCTTGCTGATGAAGGTGTTCGATAGTGTTGGCTCCAACACTGCCTTCTGAGTAACACAACTTTTAATTGGCTGCCAGTTAAAAAGGAGCATAGGAAAAAATTTACCTCATAGTACTGGAACCTACTTCTGACAATATTTAAACTTTTTTCATCACCTTCCAAAGCCCTCTTCTCTGTTGTGCATCTCTTCTTTCTTTTAGTGTTTCTGCCTCTTCAAGGCTTTATCTTCTACATCATAGTAGATATCTAAAAAACCTCCCTCACCTGACACAGGAGGTCCTATTCACTGATTAAGCAGTTGTAACAAGGAGTCACACTGTTACACAGGAGGAAAGAATTATACTAATATTACCTAGTTTTGCGGAAGTGAAGGCATTACCTTGAAAATAAACCTAAAGCTGATGCTTCCTGAAGTACTAATGGAGCTGAAATCTTTTCATCTAGAAGCATAAAGTCATAGAATGGTTTTGGTTGGAAGTGACCTTAAAGATCCTGTTTTTCCAAGCCTCCTGTCATGGGTAGGGACACCTTCCACTAGCCCAGGTTGCTCAAAGTTCCATCCCACCTGGCCTTGAACATTTCCAGGGAGGGGGCATTCACAACTTCTCTGGGCAAGCTATTCCAATGTCTCACCACCCTCACACCAAAGAATCTATTCCATATATCTAATCTAAATCTATCCTTTTCCACTTAAAAACATTACCCTTCATTCTCTCACTGCAGTCTGCGATAAAGAGTCTCTCCTCATATTCCTGTAGGCCCCCTTTATGTACTGGAAAGTGTTCTAAAGTCTCCTTGAACCTTCTCTTCTCCACACTAAACCACCCCAACTCTCTGGGCATGTCCTCAGAGATGAGATGGTAGAAGCTTTATTTACTTCCAATACCAAGCATTTGTCAGCATTATGCCAGCTGAGAAAATTTCATTAAGAAGGACTTATATGCTGGGAGAGCATGAACAGCAAGGAAATATATGGTTAAAAGTTTTGATTCAGTTTACCACTGCATGCATCTATTTCAAGAATTGCTGTTGAAAACAACATAAGTGTTGTAATGTACTGACATTACAAGAACTTCCAGATTTTCCAAGACCCTTGTTATTTCTGTTTATACATAACCTCAATCCAGACAACATCCTTTGCTTTTTTAGGGAATAGTTTCATTTGCCATAAGACTGAGGGGGATGGATGGAGGGGGAGGACAGGAAAGAAATGAAAGTTGTTGTTCTGGTCCCTGAATTAAATTAGTTGGCATAAAATGAAACCAAGTCTTAACAGCCTTTTCCTGAGGCCTGATCCTTTTTTCTTTCACATTTAAGCCTCTCATCATGAGCAGATGCAGAGAAGAAAGTTAAAGACCTGCTACAAAGGTTCAGA
Organism: Corvus brachyrhynchos; assembly: GCF_000691975.1. Taxonomy (NCBI): domain Eukaryota; kingdom Metazoa; phylum Chordata; class Aves; order Passeriformes; family Corvidae; genus Corvus; species Corvus brachyrhynchos. Next base: position 2,260,946 of record NW_008236213.1, on the reverse strand, counting down.
ACTAATCCTCCTTTTAAGTTTCATGCCAGGAGCAAGTAATATTATATGCAAATCTGCACACAGCAGAAAACAGAGGAAAGCTGGATCTCCAAGAAATTTCACAGACATGAAGTGATAAAGAACATTTGGAAAACACGTTTGTCAGTGTAAGAGACTGATATCCTGAAAGTGCTCATAGGGACAAAGATTAACAGAGGTTTCAGCCCAGAAGTAGGAAATTTTCATAACACAAGTGGCCAGTTCCACCTACATTCGTTACAAGAAAAAATGGAACTTAAGAAATATTTTAAAAATATGCATTTACAAAGGAACAGTTGTAAATGATTATAACTGCAATTGTTATAACTTTGTGCTGTTATATATCTCTACTTTGGACACAGATAGGAACCACACAGACCTCACTCTCTCTAATTTATCACAAGAAATTTGCAGCAGATGTAGGACAAAACTATTTCTTATGGTATGGGAATGGTAGCTTGGAGTAATGTGGCCTATTGACATTTTCACAGTGACATTCTAACGCTTACATCAGGGATTTATGTTGGCCAATACCAGAATCAAAAATTTAATTCCCCTATACTTGAACTGAATGGATCCTTTTGACTTGAAAATAATTTTCTCAGTTTTAAAAAATTTAAAATGAATCCACAAAAAAAGAAAAAAAAAAAAAAAGTATGAAAATAAAGGCAATTTCAACATCTAACTAGGCCAGAAAACCAGGCAAGATTTTCTTCCAGTTATAATGACATGTGAAACTATGGTTCAAAAAGTTATAACAATCCATCACTCCATTAATATCTTTCAGAAGAGCTCTTCTGGCAGAAAAGAACTAGAACAATGCGATGGCTTCAACTATCTATGTATTTTGAGAAAGCAGGTCTAGTGGGAATTGAGAAGTTTTATGGTCAAAAAAAATATCTGTAATTCTCTCCTGAGTCTTATAACCCCTAACTCTAACTGCCCCTTAGGTGAGTATATCTGGAGTCTCCTTAGTGTATTACCCAACTATCTGGAATGCTAAGCACAAAAAACCAGTACTGTTATTTTAGAGCAAGGAATGAAAACAGAGAAGAGAAGAGAAGAAGGAGGGAATGGGGCCACAATTCAGGTGCCATCAAACTGTCTGGCTGTGCTTAAGCAAGGGCAACATACATTTTGTAGAATACATCATTTAGAAGTCAGCTTTTTTAAAGTATTATGCTGTGATTTCACCTCAGACAGTATTAAAGCTAAGGCAGCCGCTCCCTCACTCCTCCACCAGCAGGATCAGGGGGAGAATCAGAAGGGTAAAAGCTGGAAAATTTGTGAGTTGATGTACAGACAGTGTAATAGAGAAAACAAAAGCCCCACACACAAGCAAAGCAAAACAAGGAATTAATTCACTGCTTCCCATGGGTAGGCAGGTGTTCAGCCATCTCCAGGAGCGCAGGGCCCCATCACACGTAACAATGACTTGGGAAGGCCAACACCATCACTCCAAATGTCCCCCCATTCCTTCTTCTTCCCCCATTTTATATGCTGAGTGTGATGTCACATGTTCTGGAATATCCCTCTGGTCAGTCGGGGTCACCTGTCCTGGCTGTGTCTCCTCCCAGCCACCCAGGCACACAACAGTGCTTCTGTGTTCCTGGATAGATCCTCAGTCTTTCAGCCTTTTGGATGTGACTGGGCTGTCCACATACATTGCGCTGACACAGCAGACGACCATGAATAGGAAGCAAAGTTCGCTGTGTTTGCCCTGACAGTGAAAGGGAGACCTTTCAGAGGGTATTTCACCTGCAAAAGTAATATCTTGCAAACTGCCTTTCACAATTTTTATCCTACAGGTTAGCAAGTTAAGTTAACAAATGCTGCAGTTACTTATTTAAGGCTTGCCACTCAGCTGATTCAGCTTTCTCTGAAAATACAAAAATTCATTTCCCATCCAAAGTGCCATAGGCATGTAAAAGGCGAGAAAAAGCCACTAGCTTAACAGATATCCATAAGATTTAGCACATACACTCCAATGTGAAAGAAATTTCTTTTCAGGATGAAGAGAGTTAAAATAGCTGTATAAATTAACAAATGAATATTTAGTCATATATACCACACAGGACATGGCTCTGTATTATTACATAAGATCTGTATTTAGTGCAGAACCAAGAAGAGAAGCAGCTCACAGCTCCAGCTTTAAGATCACTCTGGTAATGTGCTGACTGCACAGGACTTAGTGGATCTACTTCTTCCCCTTTAGAATGGTGATGATTCAAAGTTCTAAATCAATAACACCTTGAAAGGAAACTGTGGCCACCTGCAGGTAAACCTAAAGCTTTCCACACTATCAGTCAGATTACCACCAAGGGTAGGAGACACTTCTACTAAAGAAAAACATGCTTTTCAGAACTGTAAAGCATGGCACATGCCTCTTGCTCCAGCTCAAATACCAGTTCACTTGCTCAAGGAGGCTTAAACTGATGTAAGTAAGCCTAGGAACAAAAAGAGAAAGACTGAGAGAAAAAGAGAAGAGAAGAGAAGAGAAGAGAAGAGAAGAGAAGAGAAGAGAAGAGAAGAGAAGAGAAGAGAAGAGAAGAGGAGAGAAAAAGAGAAGAGAAGAGAAGAGAAGAGAAGAGAAGAGAAGAGAAGAGAAGAGAAGAGAAGAGAAGAGAAGAGAAGAGAAGAGAAGAGAAGAGAAGAGAAGAGAAAAGAAGTTTAATGGTTGTCTGTGTTATTGATATAAATTTAGAATGATCAAATATGTTTTAATAATTTTGCTCCAGGAAATCATTATTTTCATGTAATATCTTCCTGAACTGGAGGATTTCTGTTGGGGGAGGTCTGCTGTGTATGGTTGCAGCACTGCCTGATGTGTAGTCTGGATCCTATAACGGGGAAGAGAAAGCAATACCTTCACATACAACCATCCCTACAGCACAAATCTCTGCTACTTCCAACTCCTTAAACTATACTAAATAGTAAATCTCTACTATTTGTTAAATTAAAGTTTTTACTAAATTAGTATTATTAATAAATAGTAAATCTCTACTAGTGGTATGTCATCAGTTCAGGCTGTTGCATAAGGTAGAATTTAAACAGCTTTATTCTTCTGTGCAGGTTTCAGAATTTCTGTTTTCAAATGAAGTTCTGTAGGAATTAGAAATTGTAATTATTTAAAAAGGGTGCCTGTGGACACAGGAGCGAAAGATAACATAAGCTGTAGTGTCATTTCTCTTTTTTGATGTTGCTGGTGAAGAAAGCATGATTATTAAAAGATCTTTTAGAAAATGTCTTCTAGTCTGACCTCCTTTTAAACAGCCTCTCTCTTAGCCAGTTTTCGGTTAAGTGATAATCAATAGTTGCTGCAATAACTTGGGACCTTCTCTAAGCCACACAGAATTCCTCATTAACAGTGGAGAAAGAGCAGAGCCACCAGACCCTTTCTCAATACATGCCCTCTTACTGCAGCTGAAGTTTTTAGCAATAAAGAGCAGCTCTGGCAGCCCTAGACATAAGCTTTTCCCTAAGAGATGGGGAAAAGAAACAGGAGACAGTTTTTTTTAATTCTCAGAGAGCTGAGTGGAATAGCCATTACAAAATTCTCTTCTCACCCATCAGCGTGGGAAAGCCAGATCTTTACTTAACCATTCCCTCTGACACATAAGCACCTCCCTCTTACATAATATAATACATATATAACATTAATGAACTGTTTAATTTAAAACTAATTGAGTCTTGTGCTCTGTTTAGCCCTGGGGACTATCAAATGACAAACCTGGCCTGACCTTTTCTCAAAACCTGGTTTCTTATTTGTTACAACAAAAAGAAAAGTTTTATGTTAGTTTGGAAGCACTCCATGATTACGTGTGGAATAGCTCTGGCAGCATCCTATTCCTAATTTGGTCACCCATTTTTGGCCACCCCTTCAAGAAATGTGGAACGGGATTAATTTCCCCACAATAAATGTCTACACTGTAGCCACCTACATCAGAGCTAGTCATCTGGACTCCCTGTGAAGTGGGAGGAAAGAAACAGGGACTTTTGAAACAAAGTCTTGCTTATTTTAGGCATCTCTTTCAGAATGAGATGAATCACTCTCTGTATGCATTTATTTTTCTTCATTTGCTAGAAGAGCTGTGAGATCTCAAACACAACTACACTGTAGATTTCTGAAGATGAAGTGAATACCATCCATCCTTTATTATGACAGAGACCTTTGTACACAGCAGTTCATGCTATAATATTTTTTTATTTCATTCTAATGTAATGTTTTAAAGTGCTTCTGAAGTTTATTAATTGCAAATATTTTTTGACTATGTGTTTAAATGTAGTTAACCTACTGAAATATTGTGCAAACTCTGTGAGGAAATCAATGTTCCCTTCTCTACTTTGAAGAATTGTAATCCTTCATTTAGGCAAGGATAGCTTAAGCAATACAACCACCTAAGGATATTTGCAATTATCTCAATATAAAAATGAGGATGTCTTTTATTTTAGACCAAGAATGGAAACAATAATCATACATTGAAATAAAGCATTATTATATTAGGAAAACTGTAGTCATTCTATGGAATTTACTGGGTATTTATTACATACAATTATATATATGTTATTATATATTTATTTACTATGTTTGTTAAAACTACTAAATTCTCCTGGTGTGCCATGTTTATGTAGATGAGGCCTTAGGAGAAACATATTTTAACAACATCCTTGAAAATTTCATACCTCTAAACTTCCCTAACTTTTGGTATCAACAATGTAGAGATCTGTCTCCAAGTGAGCAGACGTTCTTTGTAGTGACTGGAGGGGAAAGCATTTAAATATTTTAAGGGACAATTCATCTGATCTATTTTACACACATACTTTAACAAAAACTGAATCATGCATTGAAAATGTCTGTTTCTTTTCACAGGCTGTAATCTCACAAAAACTAACAGTGGTGTATATTTCTCCCTCATATATGTCTGATTTTTGGCAGATGAATTCCACCACACAGTTTTCCACAGTCCTTGCCATTCTGACTTTGTCACTGCTCATGAAAAATGACCACAGTGGGAGTACTCGCACAGGCATATCCATAGCGTTATTTTAGGGGGACAGCTTCCGGCACGATTTTGACTGAGACCAAGCAGCAACCTTCCAAAGAGATGAAAACCAAGCATCATTCTCCAAAGGCAGTTTGAATGCAGAAACCTTATTTTGAAGTCTAGGGGATTTTAAGCGTATGGATGTGAGCCGTGTTACACTTGCGTCTTTGAGGCTAGTGAACTCTGCCTTTGGGTACTTAGGCAACAAGGTCACTGTGTTATCAGGGCACAGGTTGAAGAGCTGCTTTCAGCCAAGTTCAGTATCTAATCTCTTCTTCACCAAAGATGAAAGCTGCTGTGTGCCAGTGTGTTCACTGCGCTCAGTACAAAGGAATGAGCTCAACTTTTCAATATGGAGATTATGGCCTGTGACAAGCTTTTCATTTACAGCATTCATAAATGCTTTTTATGAAGCATGATGAAATGCATCATCAGATTTTAAGTGAGCATGTTTCAAAAATGTTATTATGCCTGAGACTAACCTAACAACTATGATTATTTCTTTTATTGTTGGTATTTCTAAAAGAAAATGGAAAACTTCTGTGTGGTAACGTTGTTCTGTGCTGATTTTCTAATTGCAGCCTGGGAAGGCTTGCACAAACATGTATTGATTGTCATCTGTTCTTACAAAACATAAAAGCTCTGTCAACTTCTGTTCACACTTCTCACATTTAGAGTTGTAGAGGGCTCTACCATGGAGTAAGCCCTGCCCCACACTTATACCTGACTTTACACCTCAACAACTAAGCACAGGCCTACAGACTTCCCAGCAAGTAGCCCCAGTATTTGTGCCCATTTTTTCTGGTACAGATGCTGAGATCTCCAATAGGTGAGTTTTCAAATATGAATATATCTAGAAATTACATTTGTTGAGGTGAGACACAAAATGTTAGAAAATGCATGACTATGCACTTATTAAGAAAATGGAAATAAAGTGGAGTCATCTGCACTCTCTAGTTTTGCTAATACAACTGGGCTTGTCCATTCCTCCAGCTTACTGGCCAACAAAAGCAGTTGCAAACTTTTATAGCTGCAAGAACTCATTACAGAAAACAAGTCATCTGCCCTAACTGTGCACAATCAGTAGTGGTGTAGCTCTGCCTTAGTATTAACTTGGAATGGAAAGCAGAATTTGCTGTTTAATTTCTTTTTCCAAAAGCTGTCAGTGACATTATTGTAAACTCTTCACATGAAGTTCCTAAATAGAAAATTCTTGTACTGTGTAGGATGCTTACCCCAGTGGGACTTAGATTTCTGTCCTTTAGGCCACAGCATATACAGAACTTTGAAATAAAACCCAAAATTTTTCAAACATCATACAAGTATCAGTTAATTTCTTTAGCAATCCGATCTATGCTCCAAATTCTGTAATAGCTCCAGGGACACTACTTTTATCTCTCTGATAAATAAGGTTTTTATTCCTTTTTCAGACTGGGAAACAGAAGATATTTTCAAACTTTCCCCACAAAGGGTACAGTCCAACAACCTTAATAATTCCAAGACAGAGACCTATTTCTTAGGTGATAAAAAAGGAAAGAACACAATGTCCAATATGTTCCTTCTGTTCAAATGTACTCTTATTCCTAAATGTTCGTGTTTGGAGAAGGTTCAGATAGGACCCATCCAACCAGTTGAACAACTGTGAACCATTCAACAGTGAAGAACTCTTGTTCTGATAGTGGTTATCATAAATTATGCCATAATAAAAGGAAGTTACGCTTAATAGCCTAGTCTAATATTGTCACATCAAGATCCCACTAGGCTGCTTTGTGGTATAACCATCAGCTTGTAAGATGAACAAAGAGAAAAAAGAGAGGGGAGAATACAAGACAAATATTTTTCCTCCATTACTCTTCAAGGTTTACTGGGAAGCAGCTTTATGTATGTGGTACTACACACATGTGCTTCTTGTATCAACCTCTCTTCTAAAATTCTTATGCCAATTTGTCCCACTATGCAATTACATTGGTGATCTCTCCTGGTTGACACTAGTCTATGGGCAGGACAGTCCACTCCTTGGAATAAGTTACTCTCATTTCCTGAAGGAAAAGCTTTCATGACAAAAAGAAATTTTCTTTAATGATTGTTACAGTGGGGATACTGCAACACATGTATCAGGCAGCGAGGCCCGTGGAAAAGAAATATATATGGACAGACAGATTCTTGATAGCTGTTTCAGAGAGATGTTTATTTCTCCAGC
>NW_008236213.1:2250762-2252542 GCF_000691975.1 Corvus brachyrhynchos | reverse complement strand
GGGCCAGGCGGGCTCCCGCCGCACCTTGCTCCGCCGCTGACACTGCAGCTCGCGTCGCTCCGCCTGCACACGGGAACTGCCTCGCTGCTGCTCAGAGAGCGCTCAGTCCATGTGACCTGGGTCTCACAGTCCCCGAAGCAGTTTTAACTTCACAAGGACACAGCTGACTTTGTTCAATAGTCTCGGTAACTAAATAATATTCACGAAAATATTCTTCCATCGGCATATATTTTGACTCAGAAATTAACTGTGTCCAAACAGTATTCCAAAAGTCTTCGGTAAGAATCACATCCCAAGAAACATAGAAAAAGTTCTTAAACAACCATGAAAGGAAATGTTTCAGTTCCTTTTGAGCTTGAATTAAGCTAAAATTTACAAATCATTGTTCAAGAATCTTTTCAAGTTTAAGATAAATGTCCATATGCGGCTCTGAGAGCCAAGAGTCTTTCCACAGTTCCTCCATAATTTAGAGATGGAACGGCAAAACAGAACAAGAAGAGAAATCCAGAATTTACTCACACAAATCAGTTGCTGTCCTTAGGGATGCATTACCCACCATTTGTTACAGTGAGGATACTGCAACACGTGTATCACACAACGAGGCCCGTGGAAAAAAAAAAATATATGGACTGATTCTTGATAGATGTTTCAGAGATGTTTATTTCTCCAGCCGCATGGCCGGGGCTCTGCCCAGGAACTGTTCCAGTCACGGGCCCAAGGGTCCTTCTGCCCGCGCAGGGAACACAAACCAACCAATGGGAACGAGGCTGAGCAGGGACAGGGAAACCCCGTGTCTGTGCCCTCAGGGCCCCTCTCCCAGGGCTACACGGCGGGGAGGAAAGGACCCCGACAAATGATGGCAACCATGCCTGTACGAGGACTTCTGCCGTGTCAGTTAGGATATCAGATTTAAAAGCAGACCAAGCCAAAGACTGCGCCAGCTTTTCCATTAAAAAAATATATCTCAAATTACTCATTGCTTCCTGAAATAGTTTGGGTATAATTGCCTTAGGCTAGTTTTTGCCCAGAGCTGTGATTTTGCTTCAGGGTTTCAGCAAAGAGACTACCTCTGAGTGTGTTTTAAGTTAGACAAAGCTGAAGAAAAAAAAAGCACAACACACCACTTCCTATAGAGTAATACATTTTCATTACTGGTCAAGGATCTTTGAGAAAAAAAAATATTCTGGGGAAAAATGTAGTCTTGAGTAAAGAAAAAAAGGCATAGAAAAGTATTTTTAGAAAAACTGATGGTGATGTTACTGAGTTATACAGTGTTCAAAATTATATTTTGGAAATTATTTCTGTTTTATCACCTTTTTACCCAAGTAGGAACTGTGTGTGTATGCGCAGTTAAATTAGCTGATGGGAATATCTCCAAGGAATGCATTAAATGGAATCAAAATCAGGAAGCAAAAATGTCTGTGTTTGCTACCCATGTTGTTTGCTCTTGGAAAGTACAGAGTGGGAATGCATTAACTTGCATTCTGAAGGCCATAAAGCAGTAGCCGGAGAAATTATGGTGTAATTCTCATTAACATATATTAAGGACCCTCCATTTTTTTGCTAGATACTGTACAGCATGTGTATTATCACAAGAAAGTTCTTGTGTCATAAGACACACAATTCTTCATTCAAGCTCTCATACAACACAACTGCATCTTTGATTAATTCATGAGCGTCCTAGTTGAAAGTCTACCCAAAGACTGTTACAAAACAGGCCTAGTGAGGTTTGAAGGGGAGCAAATATTTAAGTAAGCGAATCTAAATCAGGGTTTTAGGA
>NW_008236213.1:2206814-2250739 GCF_000691975.1 Corvus brachyrhynchos | reverse complement strand
CTGAAACTGTGCGTGCAATTTCCCTCCTACTGAAATCACAGAATCCTAGAGTGGCCTGTGTTGGAAGGGACCTTACTGATCATCTCTTTCCAACCTCCCTGCAATAGGCAGGGACACCTTCCACTAGACCAGGTTGCTCAAAGTCCCATTCAAGCTGGCCTTGAACATTTCCAAGGAGGGAGCATTAACAACCTCTCTGGACAACCTGTTCCAGTGCGTCACCACCCTCACAGTAAAGAATTCCTTCCTAATGTCTAATCTAAATCTACGCTCCTTCAGTTTCACTCCCTTTTGTCCTATCACTACACATCCTTGTAAAAAATTTCTCTCTGGCTTTCTTGTAGGCTCCCTTTAGGTACTGTAATGTGCCATAAAATCTCCTTGGAGCCTTCTCTTCTCCAAGCTGTCTCTCAGCCCATCTTCATAGGACAGGTGTCCTAGCCCTCTAATCATCTTGGTGACCCTCCTCAGGACTTGCTCCATGTCCTTCATGTGTTGGAGACCCCAGAGCTGGATGTAGCACTCTAGGTGGGGGTCTTACCACAATAGAGTACAAGGGGAATCACTTCCCTTAAGCTGCTGGTCATGCTGATTTTGATGAAGTCCAGAGTGTGGTTGGCTTCTTTTGCTATTGCCCACCCATGAGAACAGAATTTCATGAAGATGAGAAACTTAACACTCTCCATTCCCCAATTAAGTTTCTTGGAATACAAAAATAAGTTTCCGAAGGTTGAAACACTATCTTGAAGCTATAATAACAGTGCAAATCCTATTGACCTAAAAGAAATATAGTCAGAAAACAAGATCCTACAGGTCCAACCTGCATAAACCTGCCTCCAGCCTTTCATACATTTATGTTCTATGTGAAAATCCTTCTGAGCATGGACAGGTGATTATCTGTCTTGGAATACAGACTCAGGCTTGGTAATTAAATTTATAACCAAACATCCTTCCATCCCTACTCCCTCAATTAAAGACAGTTGCTCTCCTCTTCTTTTCTGGAGCCCAGCATATGTTTCTGTCCCCATGCCATAATCCAAAAACCTGAAAGTGCTCCAATATCAGAGATCAGTGACAGAAAAGAAGAGAGAGGCTCCTTGTAGGAAAAAATCCCAGTCATTTAGCCCAAAGCAGTGTATGATGTTGACACGAGTTTGTTCCTCTGCAGTATGTGTGTACTTATTTCACATAGAGGTTATGGCCTTGCATATAACTTTTTTTTTTTTTTTTTAATTTGTTCACTCCTCCTTATTAAATCCTGTATAAATGAGATCACTGTGTTTTTCAAGCAGAGTTGCAGGAAATACAATCACAGTGCATGCAATTTGTTTCTGGAATAAGATGAAATTCACCCATGGAATTCAGGGTGTAGATAAAAGATTTGGAAGAAAATATGTGGATATTTCTGCCAGAACTATTCTAAATAAAAAATGACGGGAACTATTCATCTGTTTAATCTTAGTCTCAATCCTCAAGCTTGACAAATAGAAGTACATCACAGAGTGACTGACACCTGAGCAGGCTGTGAATATTTTCAGAGACCAATGTGAGATCAGAAGAAGAATGTGAGATTCTCCATGCAGCAAGATCCATTTTTAAAGTTCCCTCACACTAGCTTCAGTCACTGCGGTGACTGTGAAGCACACTGAGCTCTGAGCTAGTTTATGAAGATATTTACAGATTCCCACATAAAACCAGTGCTTCAAGTTTGTAAAAGAGATTTTTCATTTCTCTGCTTCTAATGCACCCAATATGATAGAAGCAACTTGTCTGGCTCCCATTTGGGATAACTTCAAATACATACACAGAAATTCCATTCTAAAACCCTCCTTTTAAGTGGAAGGATCTGTCTTCCTGTTTCAGTACTAATTGAAAAATGTTATGATTGTCCCTTAGAATCTGAATTACAAAGAGAATTTGGCCAGATTAGTCTTTTGTCTCATAACACACCCAGAGTATACACAGATGCCTCAGGCTTGCACACACCCTGGTCTGGTTTATTGCTGTAATTAAGCACTAGACCTGTCTACATTTTTTTTTTTCTTTTTTTTTACTGAAGGTTTTTGAAAACAAGCAGTAACAAATTTGATTTTCAGTTTCAGGTATCCCCAGCCTCAATATCATAAAGCAACACCATAATGCCATACAGGTGAGTGTAAAAGAAAAACACAGACAGTATCTAGAGGCTCTCCTGGAGCTGGAAAAGATGGAAGACATAAAGTACAGTGTCCATGCATTTAGATGACAGTGGCTAATTTTCTGTCTGTAAAATAGCTGCAGTAGAATTTACAAATGGAAATAAAGATAATTAAATTCTCTAGGCACTCTAAGAGGGTTCTGACCAGTTTCACAGGGATTGTTTCCAGCTCTAAAAATGTATGGAACAGCTATAAATGCAGCACAGTAGCTTTCTAAATAAAGTGTATGCCCATATAAGCTTAAAATATATCCAACTCCTTTCAATTACTATTCAGCAATACTTAATTGAAAGAACAGATCAAGAATTTTGTTTTTTCAGTGTTAAAGGCACAGCTAGGATCCTACTCATAGTGCCAGAAAGACACTACTTGGGGAGGGATCTCTATGCCTTACTGCAACACCCAAAAAACACTGATATGTATTTGAACGGAGCACTTAATATACAGAATGATACAGAGAGTTTTAATTAAAAATGTAGCATAAGAACAACTGACTTGGGTTAGACAAATATTGCTCTAATCTTGTATCCCTTTTCATACAGTGACCCAGAGTGAATGCCTACCAAACATAACAAGAATATGGTAAATGTACTGCGACAGTTCACGCTGTGCTCGCCAGTTCCAGTTTAAGGGACTGCTGATTCAGAGCTGTTTGTCCTCATGATTAATGGCTTCTGATGGACTTTTTTCTCTGTTTTCTCCAACTTTTTTCTGAAAACATGGAATCTTTCAACAATCTCAGTGTCTTGCAGCACCATACTTCACATATTAACTACATGTTATGTGGACAACTATGTCCTTTTCTTGTTCCAAAAGTCCCATCTAACAGTTTTCTCCTTGCCATCTTGTTGACAGTCATGACTTTATAAATACATATATCTTCCTTTAAATGTCTTGTTCCCAGGTGAAATACTGCTAGACAATATATACATAGGATTTCTTGCTTACTTTCCTGCTGTTTTCTGTATTTTCATTTCTCTTTACCATTTTGGGGGCAGTTGGGGAGGTAGATGGATCTATAGGGAGTTTTCAAGGAATATATGCATCATGGACTGCTACCAGAGATGTTTTGTGTGTGTTTGATCATTTCTTTTCTGAACATTTATATCCATTTATGGAGGTTTTTTCTTTGTTTTTGATTGCTATCGAACACTGAGCTGAAGTTCCCAATGAGATGCATAGAATGTCCTCAAAATATATATTTTCTAAGTGACATTAGTAAACACAAAGATTTCCACTATGCATAGTTTCTCAAGATTGTTTCCTTTAACACATTACATTCTATTTATCAGCATTTATTTTCATTTGCTGCTTTGCAGTGCAGCCACTCATTATGGAACTTTACTGCAACTCTTTGGATCACCACACATCATTACACTCACCCTGTTCCCAAATTATTCTTGACTATGTTAAAATGGCACAACATTCATCCCAGCCTTTTATGGACTATACCAAGAAAATGCATCCAACCAGAAAAATCACAGTTTCTTTCTATCTTTTAACTCCTTAATTTAATATATCGCATCATATGTCCACAAGAAGATCTCCTTCCATAACACTATGGTTTCCTTAAAAGATTTTGGAGAGGAACTGTGCTAAAAGCATTGTTTCAAATCCAACTAAATATTATTTCTGCCAGCCAATTCATGTCATCAACAGTTTCTTCAAAGAATTCTGATATAATTATTAAATATGAGTTCCTACACAAAAGAAGTGGTAGTTATTTGCCACCACATCATAGTAATAAATGTGTTAAATTTTAGATTTCAACATGATTTTTATCTGTTTAGTTAATAGGGTCTGTAGCTCCTTCCACCACTCCTGAAATGTTTTTAAAATTAGTGATGTGTTAGCCATCTTCTAATTCACTGGTAACAGAGAATTCAGTGTAAGGATTATTTAAATAACACAGTTGGCAGTTCAGCAATTTTACAAGTGAGTTCTTTTAGAACTCTGTAGACAATACCATCTGCTTTAAGCAATTAGTGTTCATTATATTGATTTATTTTAGAATGTCTTCAACTGTCCCTTTTTGTAAGACAGTCCCACAGTGTAATCTTGAAGGCTAGTTAAGCTGATTTGTTATAATACGTTATATATAGCTGAAAGTAAAATCCCTTACAGTTCTTAGGAACAATGGGTGCAAACCACATGCATTGAATGAGTGATTGCGTCTTGGAAAGTTACTCATGAAGGTGTTGTAGTGATCCTGGTAGAAAAGCAGTAAAACCTCACTTGAAGGCCAAAGACAGCAGTAAATTAATACTACACTTCGACAGAAAAAAAAGTGAGAAACTAGGCGTTAAGACAAAAATCAGAAGCTCCTAAGTAGGAACTTGATTGAAAAGATGATTTACACAATTTTACCTTATGTAGAACATTAGTAACACATTACTAGAGTACACTAGTGTTGTTAGCTGTTTTGTGTAAGACTTCAAAATATTGGAAAAAATACACAGGAGTCAGAAAAATCTTTAGAAAACTGGAATAGTTTCTGAGACTCCATTTCCTCACAAAGAAAGAAATTAGTTTTTGAATAGAGACCCATGGGAGCTAAGTATTCCCTACCGTTCCATGTTTTCAGAACAAGTTACAAAGACTTTTCAGTATATATACTTTGTTAAACATTAAAAGCTACTAATCTCTCCCTTCCCAATTTCTGTCTGTAAGAGACAAGTTTTTCATATGAGACTAATAAACTTAACAGTTACTTCAACATGCTTGAAAATCATATTATTTTCTCCCCAGCAATCCTATGCTGATAGCATGATGAAAAAAGTGTGGGGGCAATATGGATACATGTTGATGTCAGAAATGCTGCAAATCCTTAAATAAACACATAAATAAATAACTCAGCTGACAGTGTGGGTAAGCACAAAAATGACCCTGAATTGCTGCTGACAACATGATACCTGTGAGACTGAATCCTTTTCTTTGGTAGAGATGAATTTCTTTTCAGATCATTTGTCTTTCATGTACTATTGAATGTAAGATGTGTCTCGGTGACAGATTGACTGATTGAAACAGGGACAGAAAGAAACATCATTAAATATTTAAGTCATTTTCTGGGTCATCTTTGAGGACATATCTTGAAGAGACCAGGCTGCCACTGAATTAAAAAATCTACCATCATATAGCAGTTGAACCAAATTTGATTTATTTTGATTGATTGACTTATGCAACTGAAAAAAAATTTCTTGGAAAGACCAGTGCAGCCAAGCCCAATGAAATAGCTATAGGTCTTCAGTTTGATTGTACAGGTATAGAAAACTCTGCAGAACAAAAGAAAGCTCATTCAGCACTTACAGTGGAAGAAGTCCTGTTGATACTTCATAGTATGTTGTAACTCTAGCCAGAAAAAGCTATTTTTGCTTGCTCATGAGGTCTTACACAACAAATGAATCACAGGATTTTATAGGAAAATGTGGAAGTACAAATCTCATAAATAATTGTGACCTACAATTCATCACAATATGAGAACAAAATCATGACTGTGATTACTGTCAGGCTAACCTACATGAATTTTACAGCTGACTAGAAATAAGGGAATCAGGTCTGGGGTGATGTTTTGGCTCTCAAATTGTTCAGGGAAGACCTGGATTTATGCAGTGGATGATTTGGCTAAATCAGAACCTGTTCTCACTTACAGTTGTGTGGCTTTAGATACTATGTTCCCTAGTCCTTCTTTTGTCAAAGGTTGCAATTAACTCTCTATTGAATGGCAACATAGCATGAGAGGAATTGATCTGCTGGTAAGGTGTCAGTGCGACACATCATTTTGCTTCATTCATTGATGAAACATAGCAGGGAGCTGAACACCAGCCACCAAAACTGGCTGTGGTGCCTGCCTCCCATGTGACTAGGACAGAAGAACTTCAGGAATGAATGGACAGATAGAAAACTGACTAGCTGACAGTTTGGGGATGTGTTCTCCCGCAGCACCGCTGGGACACACAAGCCAACAAAGTCAGCTGGCAGAGAAATCTCTAACAAAGGATATTTCCTTACACTACTGATGGAGCTCACTGGGAAAATGGGTCAAGTCCACTTACCTTTCACCAGGACCATAAAAATTCCCAACGTTCCTAAACCCTGCACCCTACCTGCTACTTTATAAGCAGTGAGCCACTCTTGGCACACATGAATTTGACAGGAGCCCTCAAGTTAATTTTGGGTCTCATGCAGTGCACAGCAGCACATGGCTCTCTGCACAGCTATGGTTATTTATGTCCTTTCCTTCTACTCTTTCCTTCATCTCCCTTTGTCAGCCTCTTTGACAAAGAGACTTGTATCGCAGTGTTGCTCAGTGATCAGAGACAAGCCTCTGGCAGAAGCCAAATTCACACCAATACCCTGAACCCTACCCAGCACAGGTAACTTCACAGCACATCACATCAATCCAGCTAGCTTTTACCAGAGTGTCAGAAGGATACAGACCCTCCCCTGTACAGAACAATTCCCAATACCTGTTATTGTACAGGAAGAATGCAAACTAACAGCCTTCTTGGTTGGAGTGTTTCCACTTTGTTAAAAAATATGTTCTCAACAAAGATGCTCTTAATCAGCAGAATGTCTGGTACTCTAAGCTTTACTCATAGGATTATTGTACATGCCAGACCCATAGGACTGGCAAGTCCTTTCACCCCATTTTTAACCTCCATGACATCTAAGAAACTGTGTGCTACTAATAGCAGGTCTTCCAGTTATCTCTGCCAGGTGGTGTGCTCATACATGACAGGACAGGTGAGATGTACCTGTGTTAGAGCATCATGCAATGCTACATTTGTGCACCTAGAGTTTCCTTTGTGCTTCCTACAAAGTATGTTGAGCATGGTATGTTTAGACTCTCATATTTACAAGTTCATGAAAGGAAAAAGTCTTCAGAAGACTCTTTACTTGTTCATACATAGCAACAAGACAGTGAAATTGTCAGTTTTAGCATCTCTGACAGATTGAAGATTTTTCATGGTAGGGTTTGGGATATTTGGGGCTTTTTTCCTCAACAGAGTTTATTCAATCTGTTTCAAAACTCTCTCAAATAGAACTGATATATCACGATTAGCAGTGTGCGCAGCATGAGAAACATACAAACAAAAAAAAATGTCCAGCATTTGTACAAACACAGAGTGGAGAAAGTCTGAAAAATTGTACACTTGCTGGTGGAGACAGAGGTCCATTTTAAAGGAAATGAGGGAGTAATATGGAGAAAAGGGTAATCATATCCATAAAGCAATCACCTGTTCTTGTAAAATTCACCCTTAAGAGTAAAGTCAAGTGTCTAATAATTTCCCCGAGTTTGTGACAAGGTCACAGTGGCTCATGGTGCCATTGTAGCTCACTGATCACTTGGTCTCACAGGCCTCCCAGACAACTTGAAGTCTCAAGGGCCTTTGGAACTGAAAAGTCTGTCTAAGTTCAGGGCATGTCAGCACTCTTCCAACAGCTCTTCAACAGGTAATTAATAATTTTAACCACAAGCATACATAGACTCCTCATAAAAATCTGAATTATCAACTGATAATCATATAAAAAATCTGCCCTTTTGCTCAAAAAATTTTCCCCAGATTTTACTTTGGTGGAAAACAAATTTGGGTGGGCATGAAAAATGTATCCATTACTCTAATCTCTTTGGTCCAGTGATCTGTTTTTTATATGGTTGTTTGATGTTTCACAATTGGTTCAAGTACAGCATTACTGAGTGAGATTGTTAACTAATCTAATTATTTATCAGCAAAGGACACCTAGGGACGTGTCAGCACAGCCAAACAGCAAATCAGTGGGAGAACTGGAGCTTTGAACAATGATGAAAATCAGTTGTTCAGTCCTTCAAGAAAGTAATTCAAATGAGAAGAGGAAACAATTGTAATGATCTGATAGCATGGTTTCTTCATAACATGTTCAAAAAGTATCAGTTTATATTTGTTTACACATCTTGAAATATGACATTCACTCTCTTGTGTTTAAGTTCTCTCAATTCCTTCAGAAATCTTACTGCATGTTTCTACAGGAAAGGCAAAGGACATGGAGGCAGGTGAGAGGCTGCACATGCCCCAGCCATGGGCACTCACAGCCCAGAGAGCCAAACGTGTCCTGGGCTGCATCCAGAGCAGCGCGGCCAGCAGGGCCAGGGAGGGGATTCTGCCCCTCTGCTCTGCTCTGCTCTGCTGGGACCCCACCTGCAGTGCTGCATCCAGCTCTGGAGTTCCAGCATGGGAAAGACATGGAATTGCTGGAGCAAGCTCAGAGGAGGCCACCAAGTTGACTGGAGGGGAAAAGCATCTGTCTGTGATGAAAGGCTGAGAGAACTGGGTTTGTTCAGCCTGGAAAAGAGAAGGGATCAGGGTTACCTAATTGGAGCCTTTTTGTACCTAAAGGGAGCCTACAAGGAAGATTGAGAGGGACTTTTTACAAGGCCATGTAGTGAAAGGACAAGGAAGGATTGTATTCAAACTGAAAGAGAGTAAATTTAGATTAGGTACTAGGAAGAAGTTCTTTACTGTGAGGGTAGTGAGGGACTGGAAGAAGTTGCCCACAGAAGTTCTGGATACTTCATCCCTAGAAATGGTTGGATGAAGCTCTGAGAAACCTGGTCTAGCATGAGGTGTACCTGTCCATAGCAGTGGGGTTGAAACTAGATGATCCTTTAAGTCCCTTCCGAACTAAGCCACTCTACAATTCTATAATCCTATGATTCTATGATTTATTTCCTTGACACTCTTCAGTCACTGAGACTGGCCATAATATAGTAGCTCTAGAAGAGCTACAAAATGTTAAGATTTTATTGAAATTAATAAAAAAATCAGACCAGTGTGGTTTTTTTTTTTTTTATTTTACTGATCCCAGATTTTTTAATAGCATGCCATCTGATGTGGGAGTCATAGAATTACCTTTAAAAATTATATTGCAAACGTGTTTCTATAGTTACAGAATCCTCACAAGAAGCCTAGAGTTCTGGTCTCTGAGCCCATACTAAGGTCACACTGTGCTATCAACACGGAGGACAGAAATTTTACGTGGGGAAGAGAGTAAGTAGTTAGGATGTTCACTGTTAAGAAGTACATGAAATTCACTTCAAAATAAGTCTCACTACAACAAACTGCAAGCTAGTCTGTGTGAAAAGGACAGTCCCCACTCCAACTGAAGCCTTTCTACTGCAGAGGGAATAAAAGATTCATTGGACAAGAATACAAGCTGACACTCCTGTGTAGGCAGACATTATTGCTGTCCCTAGCAGATGTGAACTGTGCCTTCCTTGGGTCACCAAAATAATTTCTACATTTTTTCAGTGATTGTTCAACACAAAATCAATCTGTCCTGAGAACAGGCCTGGGCCCCATGATTTTGCTTCCCTATGCACAGACTAGAACATGATGCTGCATTCCTGAAGCAATAGGTTTGGAAGATCAGGTTAAGTACCATGCTCTAGGTTATCAGGTTCTGATCCTTGGAGGATGGAGGGATGCCAGAGATCATTAATGAAGATTAAAATGCATGGGATTTAAGACGTACTTTTGTTGTCTTGGTTCACATGAGAGTACTCCAGGGATCTTTTGCACCTCTACCCTAAGTAGAATATCATCATTAGGAGTTTACAGCTCCATGTACACAGTATTGATACTGCACATAAGGCTTTGAATTCCCCTGTAGCACCAGGAGTGAAAGATAAATATTGCAATGCTGAAAAAGAAGTCAGACTAAGTCACTTTTTTCAATTAATGTCTCTATGACCACAAAACTCTAGGTTCATTAAGAGATTATAGTATCTGAATAGGTGAAAAATTTCTCATGGTAATAAATATCTCTGTAACTGCGCATGTCTTCACTTTTGTGAGCAATAGAATGTTTGTGAAGACTTGAATTTTGGTATCCGAATCTGCAAAAGATTAAGTTCTCAAAATGACACATCCCCAGGCTTGCAAAATACTGTGGTTTCAGATAGAAACAGGACAAATCCAAAGCTGCATCTATCAAGAAGCGATGAGATAGAAAAACTTTGAAACTGCAACACTTCAATAAACAATTAACACCATATTAACTACTACAGCTTTCTAACCCAGGGATGGTTTCAGAATATGAGTGCTTTTGCTGAGAAGGACAGTATCAGGACAACAGGACCTCTTCTGCAACTCTCTTAGTTCTTTATTTTAGTGTTATCCATTTGGTAGACACAGCTCTATTTAGGTCAGTCAGGGCATGGAATAATTATGCTCTGTAAAGAAATATTCATATCAGAAAGCAAAACTGCCCTATTTAATTATGGTTGGAAATAATTAAGTAACGTCAGTGATAGGGAAAACTTCACAGCAGGCATTTGTAACAATGATAGGTCATGCTTGCACAGTGAAAGCTTTGCCACAAAGCTTGTGTCATTGTTAGCTCAATGGAAAGTTAGTCACTCTGTATTAGTAAACACTTGACTGTATGATTTCCTAACCGAAGGTCCAGGACATGTCTGAATAATTTTTAAAATACTGAGAATTCCTTTTTCACACTGCAGAGCCTTGGTTCTTCCAAGAGGTGGAAAGGAACATGCAATGCAAAGCTGTTCTGGTGCTTTACAAAAATACATACAGATATGGATGTGTTTCTAATCTGTAAGAGTTCTCCAGCTTGGCTTTCATCAACAGTGTGTCAGGCTTTTCCTAAAAATCTTTTTATGCCTCATAGCTCAGTTCAAAATATTCACTGCTGTGTAACATTTGGGAAAGTCAGCCTGAGCACAGGTCTCACATTCCCATTTAAACCAAATATTAAAACAACAACTTTAAAACAAACAAACAAACAAACAAAAGACCGCAAACATATTAAAGTGCTGCACTGAATTCGGAGAGGAAGTGCAGGATTCACACAGAAGGCTGTTAGATGTTGAATGCCACATCCAGCAGTCAGGCATTGAAATAATTTCCTGCAGCAGATCACCTTCCTGTGTAAATACTGTCTCATTGTGTACTCATGCATTAAGGTTGAAACAGAGACTGGGTTGGGCTTTGATTCTCCATCTGATCTTTGCAGCTCAGACTCCTCACTGCTTGCTAACTGCAAGTAGATGCTGGACCACTCATTTTACTAGACCTAATGGTAAAGTAGATCTAGCAGATCTAAGTAGTTCTTACACAGATCTACAACCAAGTTAACTGATAGGCTGAAGTTTTCTCAAGTTTGGAAAACTGTAGCACAAAAATTCACCTTTACTAATGATATTTCCCCTGAATTATATGCCATGAAAAGGCATTTCTGTGTGGTTTTCTTTTCCCTGCCTGTGCTAGAACCTTCAGAGGAAGAGGTAGTGGCTACACCAGCACCATCCTCACAAAGGATCCCATCACACAAGCCTTCCTAGCTGGGTAGTCTATTTCTTTTGCAGTACCAGGTTGACAAGGGGATGGAAGAGGACAGACTTCCTTCATCTTCTTATTCTACTGCAAACACATACACTCTAGGGTGCCTGCATGCAATACAATATCAATGGGCAGAGCGTTCTTCAGCTTCATCTCAAAAACAATCTCCTTAAACCATAGCATCCTTAGGCACTTCATAATGAGACATCACTAATTAAACAGAAGTATCATGGTCAAAACACATGAACAAATGACAACATAACAACCAGACTGGTCATACTGTAATTATAACAAAAAATAAGGGGTTGAGAGCAAAATATTCAAGGATCAGTGGTTTACTGAATATAGAAATATTTCTTGAGCTTTAACCTTCTTAAGCTACAAAGCTTCAGGTTTTGTGCCTCATCTTTCTGCAGGACATTTGCAATATGATTCTCTCTATCATATCCATGGTTTTCAGATAAGTCCTCCATTCTGTGCAGTGTGATGTGCTCAGTAGAGCTGAGTTTACAGAGGATAAGACTTCAGTTAGAACCTGAAAAAATGTTTGACAAATTTATTACTCAATTTACTTATTGTGTTTTTTAAAATAAACTAAATTATTAATTGTAATTAAAGTGTGTGTAGTGCAGAAAGATTTTAAAGAAATTTCCCTGGAGCTATCCAAGCAATCTTTTCAAATGGCAACGAGACTTGTAACTTATCTCCAGTAAAATGAGATGCTACTGACAATTAAGACTTTTTTTGTGAGAGCAGCTACTTTTGCTGCAAATACAGAGTGATCATGCAAAAAATCATTACATTTGAGTAGATACACATTTGACTACACCAGTGTTAGGGATGATAGCAGTAGCCTCTGTTAGAGTTTTTAGTTAGTGTGGTTATCTTCAGCATCCATCCAGGATACGAAATGAAGGGCATCAGAGCTCTTCCTGCATCCTCAACACGTGCTAAAGAATGAAAGCATAACTGTATTTTCAATGGCTGGAGTTATGATTAGGTCATCCAAGTGAAGAAATTATAGATGCTTCCAGAGAATATAGCACTGCTTATTGGTGCAAAAGAGGTACCAGAAAAAATTAAATTTCAATGACCATTTGAAAGCAGGTTTTCCTTTTGATGTGCAGATGTGACTCGAATTTGCATGAATTAGAATCATTCTTGAGGTATGAAAAAATCCAATACACCTCTGTCTAGGAAGCTACCCACCTGTAATATTGTGCAATAATAAATCAAATAACTGGAACTTTTAAAAGGAGACTGTTGCCATAATGAAACCATTGTAATTGGTATATTTATACGAAATATTTTCAAAAAGAACTGCTTCTCTTTTTTTCAGTCATCATTATCATAGAAAATTCATTTGTTTGTTATGTCTGATTTTCTCTTTGCAGCACAATTTCTGCCATGTTCACATACTACTATCAGTACATCTTTACAGCTGAATAACATAAATGTGTACTTCTCACTGCACAGCTTAGGACACACATGACAGAAAATTTAGCCCAAGAGGGCCTGAGAAAAAAGACTTACATAAGAAACTGTACCCATTTACTCACCATTAAGGCAAGATAACTGCACCTCACTAGTGGCTCCCTAGAGACCTCCTATGCTGTTTTACAGTCAAAAATGACCCCAGCTTCACCCATATCTCTCTCTAATTGTGGAATCTATGAGGAGGGATAACATAAAATGGCTACATCAAGTCCAGACTGCAATTTACACAATGAGAAATCCCTTAGGTTTCATTATAGAGACTTTGCATGCCATCGTGGAGGCGTTAAGAGCCATGGTGTATGGAAAAGGGATTTTTCTCAACGGCTCTTTCTTTTAAGGCAAGTTACAACAGATAGCCCAGGTGCTACATCCAAATTTCAACACTGATTCCCATGAAAGTTAACCACAGTGGAATTCCTGCAGTGGCAATTGCATTCATAGCATTTAACCAAGATGTAAAATTAATACCATAGAAAAAAATTTGCTGAAACTTTGGACTGTTAGTTAGACTCTTGGTTATCCTTGTTTGCTAAGCATATTTAATACTTTTGTTCTTCTCTTTTCGCCATCTGCAACTACAAGATGAAGTGTGAGATGAAGACAAAAATACTGCTCTTGCAGTATTTCTGATTCTGGTGTAACTCATACAAAAAAAATATTCAGATTGTGCTCCTAAGAATTAAAACCAGTTACAAGTTACAGCATCTTAAGGAAGTTTCTAGAAACCCAAATATTTGGGAGTTTAGTCATTACCTGAAGCCCGTCAGTTATTAGTGCTTTCAGCCCCTAGAGCAGGTAGAGGTAATCTTACGTAAAGCTGGCTCGTATGCCACATTGCAGCTGTAGAGGGTGGTTAATGCAAGGTCATCCAAAGAGGCTAAATTTATCTTTCTTCCTAAACACAGAAGACTATTTCTAAGTTAAAACACAACAGGCTGTACTCCTACTGATCCACAGACCCCAATCAATTGCACAGCTGGAGTAAAACATTTGTGGTTGGTTTTAATGCGCATAAATTTAGACAACAGTATGATTTCTGTCTCCCCATAGTCCATCCTCAGATAGTGGATTACTCTGGTTTTGTGTCTTTGTTGTGAAAAGAGGACAGAAAAAGTGGGGGTAGATGAATTTATATCAGCCATCGTATTTAACTATCATAATGAGTGTTGCATTTCCATCTGCACATCAGTGTCAAGTGATGGGATTTAAAGATGTCAGCTTGAATTAGCCTAAAAGAGGTATGAAAAATGAAACCTTGCTCAGAAAGGCATGATATAGCAGGGAAGTAAAGAGTAGTTTGGCAATTACTTGGAAAAGCCCCCCAGATTTCTTTCCTGCAACATTGTGCTTTGTCTGGCAACGAAATGTAACATATTTAGCAACCTGTAGGAAATGCACTGGCAGGCCACAAAGTACCTTGGTTTTTAGTAATACACATAAATATATATAAAGAGAAAGAAATAGTTTAAAGAAGGCATTTGTTTAGCATTTACCATTCGAAGAACGCAGAATAAACAACTTTTTCCTTTTTTTTTACTTTTTCTTCTTTTTTTTTTTTTTTTTAATAATGCTGTAGGGCTGATTTGCAAACTAACTGAACTAACTGCTGCAACAAAAAAGGGTCTGGTCCCAGCCTTCTTGCTAAAACCTATTAAAGAGGCAGGTGCTAAGTAGGCTGTTGAAGCTGCTGAGTGCATGACAATTAGCGAGTAACAGGATCTCTCTTTGTTTTTCGACGTTTGTTTTATTTTTCATTGTGTTACAATTCCATAATCACAACTCCTAATCTCCAGAACTTGTGACAAATGCTGTTAGGGAATTCTATTAATGAACAAGTCCAGGACACTTCTGTTGCCAGACAGCTGTTCCTGTGTCTGGCTTTCTGTGTCATGGCCACATCAACAGATTTTAAATGCTGGCAAACTGCCAGTTGCACATTTCATCTTTTGCTGCTATGTTTTTAGATATGGTGCTATAGGAGAGAAAGATGTTTTGTAAAAATGTAAGACATGACATATTTTACAATGTTATATACAAGTAAGCTACAAAGAACTTCTCATGAGTCCCTTTCTCTTCCTGCTCAAAATAGGTCATTTTATATGGTTGCTTTTCTAGATTTTAATCTCTCAGGCTGCTGTCCTGCAAACACTCATGCATGTGATTAACTCTGACTACCCACAGGCGTGAAGTGTTTGCAGGATGGGGGCTTTAATATGTTGTGACAATGCCATGGGGAAAAGATCTAAGTGGCAATATGCGAGGAGAGCTGTATAACCGAGGCCATCAAGAGCAGGCTCTGTTAACCCTGTACTGGGCAAGATTTTGCTAATGACTCCTGTATCTCCCTATTCCAGTAGTTCATGTTATATTGTGTTTTGTTTCTGAAGATGCCAGAATCACTATCAAGAAGCTCAAAGGAAAACAAAAGGAAGCTCATCATTAGGCAAGTTTTTGTTTTGAAGAACTTTTTTCCCCAATGTCTTTCTATTACGGATTGACTTGGGATTTACCCTTAGGACTGTATTGGTGTTGCCTGCCTGTCCAGAATGGCAAGAGAGAGGCAATCCAATGTTTGGCACTGTAGCAGCAGCATTTATGCAGCACAGTGCTGTGGCTGCTTTCTCTGTCCAGGATCCCTTGTGACAGAAGCAGATGGTCTGCAGATTAGGGTGACTCCCTAATTATTTGCATGTAGTACAGAAAGCAAGGGAGAAGTCACAGTGCTGAGTTGTGCCCAGTACTCAAAGGAGCCCTGCTTTAAGGCATTTTCTCTAGCTGCAGTTTAGTGCCAAAACAACATATAACTTGCCACAGGACTAGTCCTACAATGTTAAGACGACAGATATCACATGCAAAATGAAATGGGCATACGCATATCCCAACTAGGAAAAGGTGGTCATGCTTTCTCATGTGCTAGATAAAACAAAACCTGCTACTTACATGCCTGATTCAGTTTTGGTCATACAATTTCACTAAATAATGTTTTTCTAGAAGATCTGCAGGCTTTTTTTCCCTATGAAATAATGTTATTACTGTTTGTTATAGATTATACTTACTGGATACACCACACACGACTATCCGTTTTGTTTTAAATGAAAGTTCAGTATTACTCTCCTCGTCTCGAACATTGCAGGACAGGGTAATTTCTCAATTTAATCACAATGTAATAAACCTTGGCAGAAAAAACGATAAGCAGGACTTGTAAGAAACTATTGAAATGTGACTAGGAAATGGAGAGAGGGTGGTGGGCCACAAGCATTTCTTCCCAACCTTTGTAGCACAAGGGACTATAAAAATCAGCTTTCTATTGTAATTTAATCAGAGCAATTCAATAACAGTGAAGAATATAACTTCTAGAAATATGAGTAAAACTAATTTGTCTGGTAGAAATTGGACAACAGGATGCAAACTATCATAATTCTAGCAAGCCTCTTAAATAATTCCCTGCTTCAATAGACAATGGGTGCCTGAGGATATCCCGTCATCACAATGCATTATCAAGTGCCTCAGCTCCAGTTTTCAGTTCTGTCAAAAATTCATCAACATCTAGAAATCAAAACTTCCTATGAAATTGTTGATTCACTCTGGAAGTGTCCATAACAAAGATACAGCTAACAAGGGACTGTCAGGTGTCAGACTGTAAGCCATTGAGAACCAAGTGGTAACATTATTGCAGTCATAGTTCTGCACTGAAGATACTGACGCTTATAAAACAAGTTCTGTAGGTAAGGGAATGGAAAAAAAGTGGTCGCACATGACTTCCTGTAATGTGGATAGATTCTTTCCAAGAAAAAGCAAGCTCTGGCTGATGCTTTTCTTGCTTTCAAAATATTTTTTGCTCATTTGATTCTCAGCTATCAAAACTGGGAAATGATAACACTGCAGCACTTCTGCCAGTGGGAGAACAGGAGTGTCTCTGAACATATACTTGAGGCTCTACCTTGTAGGAGAAGGGAGAATTTAGTCTCTCTAAATACTCTACATCACTATTAAAACTAAAAAATGTTGGCCAACATATACAAAATTGTTGATTGAAGCAGACTAGACAAGCTCTACTTCTTTTGGAATTCAGACTAGAACATCATAATATCTTTGTAATTTTTCCATATGGTTAGATATTGTGAACCTATATCCATAGGCAAGAAAGAGAACATGAGGAATAAGAAAAAACACCTAATTAATATTTTAATTGCTGCTTGAAAGATTGAAAATAATTCAGTGCATTAACTCAAAACCACAGTGTTCTAATAAGCACCAAAGACATCAGTCACCTATGATGTTAACTCATGTACAGTATGTCTATGTATCTCCCAAGTGTGCCAGTGTATAAGGTGATCAAAAATCAAGGATACAGTTTGACCTAGTGTGTCTCAGGATTTCTCATCTATGAAGAACCAAAAATTTTAACCTCTGTCTGGTGAGTTTTATGTTTTAGAGGACTGAGTCATTGAACATGCTGAGTTGGAAGGGACCCGCAAGAATCACCAAAGTCTAATTCCTTTCCTGCCAGGACAGCCCCAAGAATAACACCATGTAAATAAGAGGATGGTCCAGAAACTTCTTGAACTATTTCAGGCTTGGTGCTGTGACCACTTTCTTGGGCAGCATGCTCCAGTACCCACCAACCCTCTTGATGAAAAGTGAAATTGTTGAAAAGAGTAACAATAGGTCTTTCAAATTGTTTTTCTCCCACTAGACAATCAAATGCTTCTATAATTCAACCAGGTCTTGAATTTCCCTAGTTTCTTATTTTGGATTTCCTTAACATCTAATATGATCTATGGCAGCAAGGTCTATTTATTCACAAAAGACAAAAAAGTGCTTTCTCTGGCCACAGGCAATGCAGATTGGTCAGATGAAGAGTTGATGTTTTGTTGTAGATTTTAACTGAATAGAATGGGGTAATGTTTGCATGGGAGCAACACTTTAGCGCATTCATACATAAATGCAGAATCTGTGATGCAAAAAAATCACTGAATTTCATTTCAGAAAATCTAAATATTTTCTGTTTCATATTTAAAAGATTACTCCTTCTGAAGTCTTTTACTTTATTTTTTCCTGAGCTTGTTTGCAAACCTAGGCTATTTGTCCAAAGATACTGGCATTCAAAGTCAGACACCCAACAGACATTTTAGACGATGCAGTCTAGGACGAAGTTACAGGTACTGGACAAGTTGGAACATTTATCTGATCCAACACAGCTCAGATAACATGCGGCTGAGGAGACACAGAGTTGCATTAGTACGGTGCTACTGGAGCTGATTTACCTAACTCCTCTCTGCTGATTAATTAGGGTGTAGTGCTGTGCTGACACAGCAATTCTGCATCCAGTTCTGGAGTTAGCTTAGATACCTCTGCCTGTAACTGAGCTGGAAGGTGAACACCCTGCGAAATAAGTTCTAGACAATGCTAGACTGTTCTGCACTGTCCTATTCTTAAGTTATAATTCACCATAGCTCTTATCATATGCTTAAGTTCGGATATGAGATGACCTTTTTGTTCTTTATCAGAGCCTTTTTACATTAAAACAGGGATTTTGAAAAGACATACAAACATGAAACAGACTACTACTTTCATACCCTTCTAAATATTGCTTGCACAAATGGCCAGCAATACTCTTCTAATAACAAAAGTAAAAGAAGTTGGAAGAAGATGCTTTTTCACATCTTCCTGAAGCTTATAGGGTATCCTTTTTGGCCTTTTTACACATTGTCTGTCCAAAAAGACACCCAGTGAGTGTTTACACCGCCTCTAATCAATCCACTGCCAATATTCCAGGCAGCATAACCAGTACCAAGATAAAACATCCTGACTAAACCAAAACATGCCCCACAAACAATCAAAACAGAAAACCCAAACAAACAACCCCAAAAACCCCAACTTGTATCAAAAGTCTTTTGGGTTAAATCTTTTAGACTGTGTTTTTGAAACATAGAATTTTATACCCTGAGTGTCACATATGAAAGACTTTCCCCTAAAGAAGGTCACACTCTGAAGACAATGGATCCCCTGTGGATTATCTCTGTAGTCAAACCACCAGGGTAATAATTTTATTCCCTCTAACTTTAATTAGACTTTTACTAAGATGCTAGGCATGTCTCCCCTGCACAGATGTGTACACCCAAGCCACCATTAAACAAACTAACTCTAAAGCAACTACTCTGTTAACTTTCGTACACCTTGGGTCATTCCCAGCTGAGACTTGAAGTCAACTGGCTGAAATTTGTCAGCTGAAATTAGCCCACTAAACTCCCTTCCAATCTCCCTCACAGCTCCAAATGTGATGATCACATCCCAATTGACTAATTCCCTTGCCATGTTCAGGAACTGTTTGGCACAGAGATAACTGGCTTGGGTTAAAGGTGTGCCTAAATCTAATTATCTAACAGTAGGAACAATGGAGTTTCAGTGCCTAGGACTGCAGTCTATCACTTTTTAAATCAATTATATAGAGGAGTCCAACAATCTACTAGTGAGAACACAAACTTCTGGACAGGTGTATTTACCCCATCTAGCAGGGCTGAGCTGTCTGAACTGAGCTCTGTGGTGCAGCCACTGAACTGCTAATCAATTTGCTTCTTAAAAGCACTCTAAGTTTCTGTTGTGTAGGTAAGATAAGCCCTTGTCTTCTTTCAAGCACCATACACTCTCAGAAAGGAAACAGCAAAGACACTGTGGCATGAATGGCCCCATGACATCCTGCAATCTGTACCCACAGCCTTCTCTTAAATGTAAAGTGCCAACTGCTAGGCTGTTTTACCTGACAAGAGAGACATTGAAAGTCCTTCTGTAGTAGATTATATTAAGTGTCCTTGATTCCAGACGAGATGAGGCTCTCTGCAGCGGCTTAGCCACTTATGTATTCTGCGATTATACAGGAGTGGCACAGTAACAGAGCAGTCCTGTGGAGATTGTTAAACGCTTCAAATAGCTGTACTTTGTTACACAGCAGTGCATCGTTCACACCGCGGGCACCCAGATGAACTATCTAAGAGGTCTTTTTGCAAGACTGCCATACAGCAATGTTTGTATAAAAACTTCAGTAATCATCCCAGAGCTCTTTTTGGCCTAAATGTCAGTAATAAGGATGAGTTATTAAGTTATGCAGACTGCTCCCTGTCATAGACCATGGCCAGCACCAGACACTGAAACAAAGAGGTCTGAGAAACCCTGTTACAGACAGTGGGGGAATAACTTCTGCAATGGGAAGTTTCATTCCACTCTCAGGCAATTATCAGTTGACTCACATTCTAGAGGAACAATCTTTATATCTACCTTGAAAAACATACCATTGTGGATTATTATGTTTGTAGAACAGCCAAGTGGCTTTTGAATTTTCTCCAAGTCTTGGCCTCACTATGTCTTTTGGCAAATAGTTTCCCAGGCTGAATATCTTTTCCCTTTTTAATCTGTGCTGCAATTTCAGTATCACTGAATTCTCTCCCCCATGGCAAGTTCCTTGATTAGGAAATAGGACCACACAGTTTACTTTCACTCAACTATTCCTATCTCTACCATCTCCCTAGTATTGTTGTCTTGCCTAAGCATGGATGACATTTTCCAAACTCTAGAAGGAAGCTGTTTCAACAACACATACTTGTTAGGATATGTAACATTCTCCCTGTAGCTCCACATCAAGAAGATTTAAAAATAAGCACCATCTGTGTGGATGTCTCTAGATTTGTAATAATTTAGAAAGAATTTGAGATTTTAAGTGATGGGTTTGGGGTTTTCTTTTATATATATAGTGAGAAATCTTACATTGAGGCTCAAAGGGATCTGTTGTTGGGTCTTATTTTTGTTGTCCACTCAACAACAATTGGAAGAAATAACAATAATTAACACTCAAAAGAAATAAAAGAGAAATTATTGAAGATCAGGCGTAATAGAATGTTGCCTCTGTCCACATGAATATATTATGCAATGTCTATCTTCATGTCACGCAATGTCTATATTTGAATGTCAATTTGAGATGGAAAATAAAGAGAATCCTTTCCAAAAAAATTACAGTTCTACATTCTGCCTAAGAACAAAAAACCCCAGGACATTAGCCTTGCTCTTTTATTTTCTTCTCTGCAGGACTGGTGACAACAACAGCAAAGTCTGCAACCCATACTTGGATATAAACTTTGAAGGATTTGCTGACACAGGAAAGTTACATCAAACAGCTTCTCTGCAAGAGGTGTTTTGTACTGTTCTATTCTTACAAGTGCCTCTTTGAACGGCTATTTTGGAACTATTTCTCCAGGTAGAGAACCTGGAGAAACCTTAAGAGTATAACAGCATAAGAATCCATGAAATGCAATCACAAATATCTACTGTTTGGAGAGCATACTACCTGGGAATTTAGCATGATAGGCTAAAACTTGTCTTCTGGAGCTAAGTCTGGTTGCTGAGAAGTTCAGCTTTAGATTCTTTTCACAGCATAGCATAGTTTCTCTACAGCAGACCAGTTTTTAAAATAAGGCATTTATGAGGATCAGAATCTGGTCTTCAGTGAATGTTGTTTATAAAGACCTGGAAGTATGTACCTGGCTCCTCGGCAGAGAACAATGCCAAAGGAGAGGAGGCCCCTGGCAGGTAGTACCTCTTAAGAACCTCTTGGACAATCCTATTTAGGCCCTCTGGCTGTAGGCATTAATCTATTCCCCTGTGTCTAAAGCGTCAGACCTAACACTGTGCCTTGAACAACAAAGAAGGATATCTTCTAGGACAAAAATCCCATGTATCTAGGACAAAGTGGGAGAGAGGATAACATTGCAAAGATAAATGTGTTGTCCTAATGTTGCTGCTGAAGGGGAACAAACATCCATTTACATTCAGACAAAAAAAAAGAAAGAGACTTGTGTCACTTTTAGTTCATATCAGCATAAAATGAACAGAGCCATATAGAGAACTCAAAGATTTAGTGTATAATGGTTTATAGTCTACTGTTAGGAAAAAAATCACGTTCAAAATGCTGACAGCTCATATTACTAGAAGTCTCTTCAACTTTTCTCTCTTTTTCTTTCTTTCTTTTTTTTTCCTTTCTTTTTGAGACGTGTATTTGAAAACTTCCAGCAAATAAGAAAACTTTCTGTCATGCTTCATTCATGTTTTTGAAAGCAGAAAGTATAGAAAAGTCCAAACAACCAGTGAAAATTTTATAGTGATAAAGGTACATCAAAATGGAAGCAAGTAGATCTTTTCACAGAATTGTAATTTTCTGTATTTAAAAGGGTTTGGCTGTTCTTTTGTTTATGCTCAGATGAAGTGCTGATTTGAAATCTAAAATTGTGGGAAGTTTAATATAGAGAATGAGAATGTTTGGAGATTATATGACCCATGACATCAGCATGGTTGTTTTAAAATAGGTATTTACATTGCTAGGGTAATGACTATTGGTTTTCCATTGTTTTACCTATGTCTCTCTGCAATGCTTTGGCATGCAGGATATGCATGGACCTGAGGTTAAATTGAATCAACACACCATATGTGTGTACGGATTGGTAAAATTTCATTCCACATTATTACATATTTCAGAAAATTGTACAGAACTCAGAGCAGTACAAAAGTCACATCTTCCACCCTCTGCATTAATCGTTAGATCAGGAAAAGCACAAGGCCAGTGTCATTTCCCTCACAAACTTCACACACACTCTCCTACTGAAAGGGTAGCAGCTGTACTGCTCTTACTAGGTGTCAGAAGTATTGAGCTCAAACAGACTAATCCTCCAAATTTACCAAGCACTCAGCTGGATCTTGCAGTCTTCCTGGGCTCTGTGCTAGTGATACACATATCAGGCAGTTTACACTACTTTGTTTACAGTTAAAAGAAAGGCCACAACAAACAAAATATCAGCTTTACAGACTAATTGACAAATTGTTAAGATGACCCACCACCAACATTTTCTGTAGGCTACTAGGTAACATTGTCATCAAAATTCACGTGGAAAACACATGCAGTGCTATAAACTACTTATCATGGCCTACAAAACTACTGTGAGTCACAGGAAGCACTGATGGAGACACAGCGTTTGACTTTATCGATGTTATACGGGAATGGGAAGGTAAGAGAAACTGCACAGATGTGGAAGATGGTGTGCTGCACCAAGTACTGTTGAAGGAGCTTTGACCTTGTCAGCCAAAGGGTGTATCTTCATGTGGATGACTGAAAACAGACTGACCATGTTTATAACTTGTATTTCTCTACAAATGACTACTTTTTTGTTTGCTTTCAATCAGGCTTCCCCGTCTTTGTCAATAATTCATTTTATAGCAAAGTAGGGAAGTTTTTTCAAAGAGGTAGCAAACTGAAAAGAGTGCAACATATAAACGGAAGCAATTCTGGCCTGTAAAAAGCACTGCAAATTAGTGATAGTTTCCAGATTCTTGATGTATTGGTTTTTAATCCTGGGAAGAGGAAAAAATGGGTCATCCTTTTCACATTGTTCTACAGAGAGTAAAATCTGGTGAAATAACATGAGCCTGTTAGTTTCAGTTGATAATTTCTACTCTTTTCACAAACTGTCAAATCAGTCAGCTAAGAAATGCAGTGCTAAGGGTATAAGAGAATAATGCAATCAAGGGAAAAAATACTGAAAGATATTTTTAGATAGGTCAATAAAATAAGAAAAAAAAGTCACTATATACTGTTGAATAAAAGTTAAAGAAAATATGTTCATTCCCATATGGTGCTTGAAATCTATAGCAGAGACACCATGTGCTTTATAAATAAATCACATATGAATTGAAGTGTTTCTTAAAAAAGGAATTTTTCAATGATAATTTTTAAATATCAGTTTAAAAAATACAAGACACAACATTAAATAAACTACTTGATTGCCTAACTCTTTATCTAGAGCAGCTATTTCAACTTCAGACATATGAGACAAAGAAACTTGTTGCCTCAAATTTGTGTTATTGCTTTAACAAGAGAAAGAAGAAATCTGAAGAATACACTAAGGATGCTAATCCTGAGGAACTGGTAAAGCAGGCAGGTGAAACAATCTGCAGCCTTCGTTACAGACACAGGACTTTGTGTTTCCTCCCCCTTTAGTAACATTCTGAAATTACCTGAAATTAGAAGCCTAAGTTATTCCAAAATGTTAAAATAGAGAGATTGACTTTTTTTTTGTTTTTGTTCTTCCTGTATTCTGGGAAGTAATCAGAAGTCAGCTCAACCAGCAACATCAAGCAAAGCAGTTCCCAGGCTGCTCTTTGTGGTCCCATGCCACAGCATCCAACAGACTGGAGTGGCAGTGTAGAACAGGAGCCTAACATCTCCCAGCATAAGAGTATAGCCTAGATTACAGCTCTACCTGCAAGATGCTTCCTTTGCTACCAACTCATGGATGAATTGACTTAGAGTTGCCTCAGATGTCCGATGGCTTCTACATGGTAACTGTACTGGGTTTTGTGTTGTAAAGGAACTGACATACCAATATAGCTAGCCAAGAACTGTGCCTAGTGCAGCACTAGAAAGACCGGGGATCTGCTGGGTGCCAGGCCTGGTTTCACTCCAAATAAGCAGTGTCCGGACTGTTGTTTAAATAAAAGAATCCATCTACTCCTGCATTAGATATTCACATTGTGTTAGCCCAGAACACAGCAATAAGATGTTTAATTACTTTTGGGGAAAACAGAAAACCTTATGGCGTATTTATCATTTTACTTTAAATAAGATCAAATATTCATTAAACATGCATAAAAGAATGTAAATGAAATGAAATTCTCACAGGCAATTCTCAAACACAGGTCTTTGCCACTTCAACCAAAACCTTTTGCCACAGTGCTCTGTTGAGATTAAATGTACATTTAAATTTATGGTTTTCCACTGCCTCTGCAAAATAGCAATTATGTTTGTAGAGCAGTTAGTATTTAGTTCTCCTTTTGCCCCTGCTACCACCTTTTCATCCCAACAAATCAGATTATATAAATAGGCTACATTCTTTTTCCAGTCCAGCTGTCTACAGCCTTTGTTAACAATTTACTTTCAGTACCAGTTACTTAAAGCATTAGATATCTAGAAAATCATTAATTTTTCCATTTTGTGATTTATAACCTATTCAGATTAGCATAGGTTGACTTAAGGAGTTGTGTTCCTTCTGTTTACTCATCTATGAAGTCCTGTGTTAAGCAGAACAAATTAATTGTGGTCTTTTAAAATATTGTATCTGGAAGTGAAATCTTTTCTGAGACTAACTCCATGTATCAACAAAATAAAACAGGCTGCTGGCTTATTTGTCAAATCTATGTTGTTATTATTTATTATGTATATAGCTTCAATAGTAGACAGGATGCTTACAACATAAATACAGATGAGATCTGTTTTCTTTTGGTTTGAGTTGTCGCAGCAGTCCTGCTTAACAAGTGCAACAGGCACAGTTTCAGCTTATCCAAAAGCAAGAAGTTTCCTTACTGTCCTCACTGTTCCCTTACTGTGCGAAATTCACATTGAAACTCTACAGTTTATACCTACTAGGAGTAGCACGCTCTTTGAATCTGCTGTGTTCCTCACTAGGAGTTTGGCTAGAGAAAGATTGACTAAGATTTTTCCACAATTTTAGCTAATGTCCATAAAGAATGTTGAAAAAGTAATCCTAGCCCTGAAACAATCACAGTATCAAGTACAACAAATAGAAAATTATGTTTCTTTTGCTCAATTTGCACCACTTATGTCAGAAGATTGGTCAGTTTATCTCTATATAAATTATAATAAATATAATGTCTATAAATTACAGGAAATGACAAACAGCCTCGCATTTCATAACATACAATATTCATTTATTTCACAACTATGTCTACAGAAAGGTACAGGGAAAGACAGTGGTAAATGGGTCTGGTAAGGTGGAAAAATACTGTATTGGTGTTGCTGCTGTAAAGAATTACTTTAGTGTGACACACTTCAGTATTCATGTTGATGTCAGTTTGGCACAGGGAAACTCTCAAATGTGTAAATCTGATCTAAAAAGCCAAGGAAAAATATGAAGTAGTTTACCTTAATGAATAACTGTATTTTAGTACAAAAACAAAGAAAAAACACCAAGTTTTTGTAGGAATAAAATTATCGATATATTCACAGCATTACTATTGGAGAATGCTAATTTGTACATCAGGGTAATTCCAAAATATACAGACTGTTAGATAACAGATGCATATACTTTACAGAACATGAAAACTGTCTGTATCTTCACAGACAATATGGCATTACAGTAGATTTGACTTCGGAAGTATTGTTTTATTAGTACAATGCTTTTTATAAAACTCACAGCAATGTTTATTAAAAGTCTTTGAAATTCCTCATTTTATTATTTCTAAGAATCAAGTAGAATAAATATCCACTTGTTTGCCAGAGCAAGAAGCTTAAAAGTCAGTGGCAAGCAGGAAAATTAATTAATATTCTGATAATGAAATGAGTTTTTATTTCAAGCTTGAACCACTAAAATGCAAAAATTAGACACAATCTTTTAAATTTCTTCAAATATTCAAATCAGCAAAAAAACTACCAAAGTAGTCTGAGGTGAAAACTTTGAAACAGATTGAAGTATTGAAATACTGAGCAGTGAAGTGTTCAAGCCTTAGCTGTTTACCACGAGTGTGGCCCACAGTCCCAGGGTAAGCAAGAGGGCAAGGCACCTCCAAAAACCTATTCTTATCAAGCACAGAAGCTTTTCAAATTCACCAACATGAAATATTGAGAAAGACAGGTGTTAAACTTTGCACTCCTAAAGGACATAGACAACTTTCCCCAATCTGCAAAGAAGTGGTTCTGGTTTCTTGAAGGTAAAGAGACTACACTTCAAGCTAGTTGCCTACAGCAGCCTTTCTCCCAAAACTCTGACAGCATCTTCCCTCTCTGTGCCAGTAACTCAACAAGCCAGAAAAAAGAATAACTATGAAAAAATAAAAGCCAGACTGTTGGCTATAAATTCAACACCAGATATGCATCAAATTTACATCTACCATAAGCTTCTTTACTGCCTTCAGATGCTGACTTTGTACCTACTGAGGGAGGGCTTTCCTTCTTTTTCTAAGAACAATCTTATCCTTCTCTTGCAGAAAGGACTGTCAAGCACTACTGTAGATTGGATAAGCAAAAATACTTAATAATAATATGTAGCTCAGTGGAACATGGTCCACCAGCATGGACTGTGTCTAATTCTCCACACCCAATAATTCTTGAGTAGTGTATAACTAGAGAAGTTTGACAAGGCATGACAGAAAATAGAGAAGACCATTTCCAGCCTGTGAAGGGATAACATGTTATATCACTGGCAGAAAGAGAAATAAACCATGCTGGCCAGCACCCAGGAACTTCTGTGCAGGTCACTTGTGGATGCTTTCATAATTCAGCATGGAATAACGTTGTGCATAGAATGTAGATGCCAGATTTAGCGGGGAAAGATTGTTTAATTTGTGACCTGGATCAGCACTGATCCAATTCTAATTCAAATACTAGCAAACCAGAGCAGAGAATAAGATTGTGTTGTAGGCAAACAAATCCAGTGATTTCTGAGGAATCCCAGCAAGTTCAGATGAAGGAGAAGCCAAAGGCATGTGTAGTCAGATCAGAGACGTGATCTCTTTGTTGGTAAGCTACAAAAACTAAAGAATAAAACACCAAAGTAAGAATCACTGGAAATGACAAGGAAAACACCTGATAAAGCAGCGCAGAAGAGGATGGATGACAGCCATGCTTCTCAGGTCACTTACACAGTAACAGGATGTCATGTATTAAATGACCAGGTCTTTATTAGAATAATAATAATAATTTTAAAACCCCCAAAACCAAACCAACCAACCAATAAAAAGAAATCCACACAAAATGACCAAAAACCACAGAGGGATTTTCTCATATGTCACAGTAACTGCCTATTTTTCCCAAATGTTTAGTACCCACACTTCCCTAATTGATACAGAGAAATAGAGAGTTAACTATATTTTCTGTAAAATAAATCAGGGTCAGATTACAGTAGTGTATGTTTGTTCTTAGTGGACTCACACTTGAACACCTACAAATGCTATGCATCTCTGATATAAAAAGACAATTGTTTTCTAATTTTAAAGCAGATTTTTAAAATTGTCTGAATAAAATAACATCCCTTCAGCAGAGAAAAAAGAAATGGAGGCAAGTTCAAATAGAGTAACTTCTGCATGACCTGTGTTTTCATATCAGAAAGACCAAAATATCCCAGCAGGCTTAGAAGAGAGGATCAGAAGACCTAGCACAGGTACCAGCACAGAAAGGAAACAAGACTTATCAGGAATTTGCACCTGGATGAGAATTTGTATTATCAGAAAGAACTTCACACTGGGAATTTTAGACAACTATTGTCTGTTGAGTTTTGTAAGCTCTGCACATCACTTTTTCATCCTGGGGAAAAACAAAAAGAAGGCAAGTCCAAAATTAGGAGGACTAGTAAAAACTAGGAACATTCATGAAACAGGTCAAGTATAAGCAGCTATAATCAGTCTCCATAGCTCAAAAAAGATAAGCACCATGCCTAACAGGAGATGGCAAGTTTTATGGGACGTCTCAGATTTTCACAAGCCAGCTTTTGAATCTTTGCTCCAGAGCTCAACCACTGCATATTCAAGCCATGCTATTGGCACGGGAGTGGGGAGGCACATGCTTTGAATTGTGCTCCCAGGTGGTATGCATGAATGGAAATTCACACTGCAGAGGACATGTTTAGAATTTTCCATTTGTTGAAAAACACTGCATGAAAACCCTCTCGATCTGAAATTGAAGATTTCAGAGTTAGTGGCAGAGCCAGTAACTTTACATTGATGGTCACTCTAGGTGTGATCATCACTGCCCATTCCAAGCAGCCTGAGTGCAAGCCAGGTCCATCCAGAAGCCATATAGCTATGCCAAAACTAAGCTGTCCTTTGTCAGGGTGTACTCGGGACGACAGCTACAAGGACCACAAACGCTTGCTTTTGACAGTTTTGGAGCAAAAGGAACATGAGCTCAAGCCCATCTGCTTCTGCCCGTGACAACATTTTCTCACAAGTGATGTCTCTGGATTTGATCACGCTTTTTATTTAGGTTAATGGTTCACTGATTTTATTGGTGTCAGATCAGGCCATATCACCACTTTGCTGTGGTGCTGTTACCCAGGTGTGTGACCCAATGGCCTATGTTCACTTCTTTGCTAGTGCCAGCAGCCTCTGTATCTCAGTCCAGCAACAATCTCTGTGTTTTCTCCATATCACTGAGTGCCTGTCCTGAGTCGTTCTGCAAGTTCACTGTCCTGAATTCTCTTAAGTCCATTCCCCAGAAACATTTCTTTCACAATACACTAATAATACTAGCAAATAGGACATACACCCTAATTAGAATAAAACAACAAACAAACAAGCCCTCTTAGCTGCATTATACCAAGCACCATCCCTTGGGAAGTGACCACATAATCTTATTGTTGCTCCTCCTGTCATTCCTCACCTCCTTACTACCCAACAATTATTCTGTGTCTATAATTAGTTCACGCTGCTGCAACAAGAGATACTAACTCATCACCTTGGGCCTGTCTGAACATTTCCTGAAATCAGAAGGGTTTTGCAGGGGACAGCAGTCATTGGTGGCAAATGTTTGGAAATCCCTATGGAGAAGGGATGTCATGTCCTTTCTCTTCAGAAAGATGCTTATCCACCCCCATAACTACAAACACATCTTCCCTTTCTCAGTGCAGTCCTCCTGGTATCAGTAGAACTGTTAGAGGTAACCCAGGTGAGCAAGATTTACCCATAATAAGCACCTAATTTAATAAGGTGTGTCTAGTTCATTTATTTTAAGTAATGATTTCACATCCCCTTATTTTTGAGAAGCACCCATCATAGACAGAGATTCCATCTTAAAGTGGGACCAGTAAATCAAACTCAGCCAAAATTATAAAATTTCTTTACATTTCTTCGTAGTTCCATTCAGAAAAGAAGTAAATTCTGTATTGCAATTTGCTGTGCAGTACCTGGAATACTGTAAGTTTTCTTCTAAATTTAATTTATGTTAGGGATTTAATCACCCCAAGAAAATATTAGGTAGAATTATTCTACTTTTTATGTGAGCCTGCTATAATCTTACTTTGTAAGCATACTTGAAAGCATGAGATTTAAAGGACTTAGAGTTTTATGGTTGTTTTACATCTGTTCACTAGTGGAAAACATTGGATAGCTGATCCCTTCTCTCTAGTGAATTCAGAAAGCTTTTTATAAGCCTTATTGAAATTACAAACGTGAAAATGGTCTCTTTAAGGCTATTAAAGACAGAATTAATTTAACAAAATATCTAAAGACCTTTTAATTGCCAGGCAATGCATTGGTTACATACACGACCATCTATTTTTTAGTTTAAAACAGTCCAAATTAGATAAAAACAGCATTTACAAAGCTCTACTATTGCACACAACTAGAATTGCAATTTACAGTACTCAGCCATAGGAAATCACAGAATTAACAGAAAATGCTGCGTTGGAAAGGATCCACAAGGAGCATTGAGTCCAAATCCTGGCCCTGCACAGCACCATCCCCAGGAGTCACACCATGCACCTGAGAGTTTTGCCCAAAGGTTATTTATACACCATAAACTGGATACACAATTACAAGATCACTCTTTGTTTTTCCAAGATCCTGGTTTCAATAAGTCCACAGCATAAATCCATTGTTTATGGAAAGAATCAGTGTTAAGTGGAAAATGCCATGTGTCTCTGTAGGATCCCTCCATGGCTTTGGTTGCTTTTTTCTTTTCTTCATCCAAAAGAAAGGTCATCACTAGTTCCCTCCTCTCCAAGTTCCTACTTTGAGATCCCAACACCTGACAAGGAGAAATGCTGAGCATTCCTCCTGACGAGGAAGACTTGGCACCAGTAAAAACTCTGAATGTTTGGAAACACTGGAGAAAAAGATCTTAAGCTGATAAACAAGTTCCCTCTGTGCTCTGTCTTACTTTTGTAAAATGGATGTACTAATGCTGTTTACCTGACAACTCTATTCCACATAACATACAATGTGTTAGTATCCAGGAACAATTTGAAATGGAAAACCCTGCAGAAGAACACCTAAATACTAAAGAGATACCCCATGGGACCTGCATCACTTCACATATGAGTTGGATGGATACAACACTTAAGAAGGGGAACAAGACACAGAGACAATGATGCTACAGGCTCTAATTTTGGGCAAGATCCCTGTTTCATGTTGTTGTTACCCTTTTAAGGTAACCCTATTTCCAATGTCCACACACCTCCCTGAAAAGTATTTAGGCCACCAGCTACTTGTCTGTTCAAAATGTTTAGGGTTATCTGTGCTCAGTACAGTACCCATACTGTTTTCTTCTTCATTTTAGTTTGTCTCATTGAAGAATGGAACTTTCTACTGCACTTCTACATCTGAAATTATGAAAAGGTAAACCTGAGACAAAAGTAGTCTATTAAGAAGATACTAATTTCACTTGTTGTGGATAAATTAGAAAACAGAAGTTTACTTTGTCATTATGTAGATGATGGGCAATCAAGTGGAAACAGTAAGGGCAAAAAAGTCAGAAAATAAACCATGGTAAAGTACTAGGACATGGGAAGCTCTTTCCATTGCAAGTAGTAGTCCAGAAAAGGTACAGCACACAAAAGTCACAAATCACCATCACTGCTGAAAGTTTAGGCTCAGAAAATCAGTTGGTTCTAAAAAGGCCACCCATATGTCACACATCTCAGGCAACAACTGCCATATTTCTGGTCACCTACCCCAAATATCCCACACAATCCCTGACAAGTCAGGAGCAACTTCATGGAAATGGGGTGTTTTAGCTGTCGTGCCTGTTGTTTAGTCATTAGACTTCTTCCCTGTGAAGACTTCCAGCAAGGATACCAATT
Source organism: Corvus brachyrhynchos (assembly GCF_000691975.1). Taxonomy (NCBI): domain Eukaryota; kingdom Metazoa; phylum Chordata; class Aves; order Passeriformes; family Corvidae; genus Corvus; species Corvus brachyrhynchos. Next base: position 2,218,858 of record NW_008236213.1, on the reverse strand, counting down.
AATGCAAATGGCTTATAATTAACAGTGATGATTTTTGTAATGTGGATACCTTCTCAGTATGAACAGGAATGAGCCACCAACTCATTTCACATGAGGCAACTATCAGGAGGTAAAGATTTGCAGTTAATAAAGGCCCATGTGAGAACGAAACCAGTGACTCAGAAGACTAATGCATTGTCTTGCAATACTGGTCCCCAGTGCTAGCACCACTAATCTAACTGGATCAGATCATTGCTAATCCTTTGTTTTACTGAGAATGTGAAAATCCTCTAAACACTTACTTCACATTTAATTCCCTCAGAGATGCGTGTTGTGTCTCATAAGTGTGTTGACTCTTGACAGAGCACTTTCTCTATTACTTGGAGGGGAATTCACTCTCTCAGCATGCCTTTTGTTTTCACCTGTCCAGGTCCACTCCTGTCTCCTCCTGCAAGTATGACGCCTGCTTCGACTGCCTTCACTTTCACACTGCTAATCCTCCATTTAACCCACTTTGGCACTGCTCTCTGGGCTCTCCTGGCAACAGGTGTGCGACGGCTGCTAATATGTAAGTTAAATTGTATCCCTTCTCAGCTCCATTTAATGTGGCCAGATTTTATTTTTTCTGTGATTTTGAATTTCTGCACTTGACTCATTGCCTGTTGTGTCTTGATTCCTGTAATTGTCTTTTCTCTGGTCACAACACTTAGCATTTCACTTCTGGTCCATACCTGCTTTTACCACTAGCAGAGCATGCTGGCCATCTTCTCTGCTGCCTTGAATCCCCTCAAACAGCTCTCCTTGACACAACTCATGAGGTAACACTGGAGCTCACTCTCCTGCTCCGAAAATGTGAGCTCTCACTTACTCCTTTTTTATTATCATGGATCAATAATCCTCTGTGGCTTCTAGTTGCTATTATTTTCTCCCTCAAAGACCAGTCTGTTCCCCGCCCCAGTTTTGCGATGCCCCCTGTCCATGTGACAAAGGTGAGTGGAAGGGAGGGTCTCTGCTGTAGGTCCTGTTGCGAGGGCACCTGGGGCCTGCCCTGGCCCTGCTGGGGGCTGGTTCCTGCATCCGGAGCCATCCTCAGGCAGCTCCTGGGCTCCTCCAGGCCTGCCTTGGCCCTGCCTTGGCCCTGCCTTGGCCCTGCCAGCCACTGACCCACCACGCCTCATCCGTCCGGCTGCCTCCTGTCTCACTGCCATCACCTCCTCCACAACATGTTTGCTCCAGGGGAGAGTTCAAAATGGGGCCTCTGCCTCCCAGAATATCCTCTCCACCTGCTGCCCCAGCCAGCCCTCCCTCATGTTTCCATTCCAGGTCTCCCTCCCCTGACTCAGGGCTCTCCAGCACCTTTCCTTCCTCCTGGTGTTATGAGCTCACTCACTTTTTCCAGAATCCCACTGTAAACCCATGTTCCCATATACCCTCTTGTGCCATGACTCACCCTCCCTACCTAACCTTCTAATTATTTGTAATTAACAAGAAGGAGCTGACATTAAGTGGAGATGATCAGATGTGAGGATGAGTTCAGTGCAAATGCTTAGAGAGACAGAAACAGCATCATATATGACTGAATAATCCCATAATCGTTCTGTGTACATTCCTCTTTCTGCTACTTTTATAACCACTGCCTGACACTATTGTGCTCTGTGTCCTTTTATGAGATATCTAACCTTGATTGGAAGCAGGGGCCACCCACTTTCATTTCCACAGGTACTCATTATCAACAGAGGTTAGGGCATCTGAAAATCAGGCTAGCTTTTAAAATTTTCTATGTAATGCAACATCAAACATAACTGTTGCAGCCTGACCTAACATATAATAAAAGCCATTTAAATTACCATGAGCTTGTCTCAGCTGCCTTGGATTTCCCTGTACTAAAAAGTCCAGCCTTTCCTGTTCTGCCCACTTATTGTACCTCTCATGCATCTTTTACTGCAGCTATCCATGACTTAATGCGATGGCAGGCATGAGAAGCTGGCCTTGAGGATGATACACAAATTGCTCCTCTTTCTTTCTACAGAAGATTAAATTTGCTTTGATGGCATAACCTTGTTTCCTTTCTTCTGCTCTCATTGATTTTCCTTCTCTGCCACTGTCTACTTTATAATGCATTATGCTTCCCATTTCTCCCATCAGAACCAGCACTCTTAATCCACTGGATCCAGAATCCCACTACAAAAGCCTTGTCACTTTCACTCCTCCAGTGAAGGCTATTCCAAAACAATAAAACTACATGAAACCTTATTATTTATAATAAATAAGGAAAAAAGTCTTGTAATAATAAGGTGTGATACAGAGGCTACTTTATGAGCAGAAAATCTCATGTGTAGAATTTTCATGAATTGTCAGGGTTTACGATTAATTTGATTCTAATGCTTGTGTCTGTGAAACCAGTGAAATGTGACCAGGAGCAGGTGAGGTCTTCTGGAGTTGGCAGTAAGATTGAAAATGTGACTTCAGAGATTCTTTTATTCGTGGTGTTAACACCACTGCTGTTGTGGTCATTTGATGTGAAATACTGTGAACTGAACCCTTCAGAAGAAAGGTCCACAAGAATGGTGTCCTAGATGACCAGGTTCTAAAGGGTAATTGTATTACTTTAGCACTTCGGAGCGCTTTGTCTAGGAATACCTAGTTGTGTGATAGGTTATCAGCCCCAAAGATCTCAAATCCAGGTAAGCAATTTAAGTGAGCTGCTATTTATTCCTCAGGGTGGGGAATGAGACAAAAAAAAAGTCCACCTCTGCCTAAGATTCTCAGTATATGGAGAGACACCCATGCACCCATCCGCTCACTCGTGGATAACGGTTGTTTCACCTTTTCCTTTATCTAACTTCTGGAACTGTCAGCAGAAAATGAGCAGTCATTTTCAGGATAATTCAATGTATGTAAGGGATGCAGAGTGGGGATTAGCCCTCATTTCTGGCCTGTTACAAAAGACATCAGCCCAGAAACTGCCAAAGTGCTGGGTCAGTTCATTCAGTTCTTCCACTCAGAATCCTTAGTGGAGGTAACTGTAAAATACCTTATTGCATTTTAACCTCTGAAGAAAAAGTGTTTAGTAACACTTTAGCTGGACTGGTTCAGTACTAATAGTGCTTTGTGTATGGTACTGTTGATTTCATTAACCCTTTTATGTTTTCATCATGAGGGCTAAGGTGTTTCTTCCAATAGTAAGCAGGAAAGGGTATTAAAACTGTCAGTCAGGATAATACCTTACTCTTCTTCAGATCACATGTACTTGTTATGGACAACAGAAAGTGGCTTTTTTCCCTATGATTTCACAGTAGAGAAAAAAAAGTGCAATGGTTTCAAGTGTTGTCAGTACAACAGAATCTTTTGAATCAGTTTTGTTCCCATACTGAAGCTAATTTACATGCATAAATCTCAGAGGCTGAATCTTTACTTTCTATTATCCTAATTTCCAAATGTCATGATGATCCATGATATTTGTTTCCAAATATATATATAAATGGAGTTTAACCTCTTAATTTATATGTGCTAGTCTAACATTGTGGCAATTCAATCAAAGATATTTCTGCCACTATTGATGTTCAGAAGGCATAAAGAGTATAAAACCAGACCAAACCAAAAAAAGCTATGGTCTATGCCACGCATGATTCTAGTTGATTCCTTGGGTATGCACGTAGCTGGGGGTTCACAATTACCTATAAAAACCTATAATTTTTTTGAAATTCAAATTTACATTTAGAATGCATTTAATTGGGCACAAAATTATCTGTTACTGATGGGCAGCTGAAGAATCATTCTCTGATATGACTATTTGGAAAAGTAATGAAAAAGCTTTAAAGTAACAGAGTATTTTTCTAGTTTCCCAAGTAACCTGGAGAATGTTGGAAACTTTATTCAATATTGCAAAGTAGCATATACCTAAACTGCTTTCTTTTTACTCATATGTATTATATACAGCAGCTTAATGAAAATGAATAATTTCAGAACCCTGAAAAGGACTACAGAATGCCCTAGAATACTTGAGTTACTAGTGGCATCAGTGGGGAATATATTTTGTTAATGCTGAAGCATGACCTATTTGAATAATTTTCTTGACTTGTTTGCTGTGATCTTATTAGTGCACTTGGTCATATAAATATGTGTGTATATTTGCAAAAATATATTTTCAAACTTCATAAGGATGTTTGGATAAGACTACAAATGACTTCTTTCTTTCTTGTCAATGTCATTTCATTGTGTCCAGCATTCATACCTGAGAAATCTTTGTGCTAACTTTCACGTAATCTTTTAATCCCCACATTTCCTTTCAAGTACATTCACTCCCAAATTAAATTTTATGCTGTTTTCTCTTAGTTTCAATATAAGAGATTAGAACAATTGCTGGACCAGCATAAAATGCAGACCACATCTTTCAAGAGAAGGCTAGACATTTGTTATGCAGAGGATATAGACCAGCAACTTTCTAATATTTATCTTCCAATATGCAGAATTACAAGAGGGGCATTATGTATTTAAGTAAAGAAGGCCAAGTAGTGCACTACAGTGTCTTATTTAAGATGGGATCCACCCTGAGAAAGAATTTCAGAACTTTTGCTCCTGGTGCAAATTCTTACACCAAGAATTTTGAAGCAGCTTTCCCTCCTTGGGCTCAGAGACCAGGACAAAGGTACCTTGAAAAACATATTTCTCCTTAACCTGATCTAAACATCTTCCTTGCTTTACAATGTGAAAATAAAAAGTGAGGTGAAGATACAGAGCAGAAGCTGCACTAAGCAGAAAGATACATAAGAATTTAGAAACCACCAAACATATAAAACAATGCATATAAAAAGCTGATACACTTAACTTATTTTAGTGAGGTATATTTCAACCATCCATCCACAAACAACTAGCATCCTAGGGCCTTTACATACACTTTTAAATATTCTACATTAAAAGTTAGTTTATTTGCTTACACAAACCTGAATTACAGCCATGCAAGCATGATTTTTGTACCCAAAGAAATCATAGCAGCTGAAGTAAATGTTTGCACTTTCTCTAGCACACAGTCGAACAAAAAGTGGTTTTATCATGTGAAATACTATAGCTCTAGTAAATTTTGTGTTTGAAATGCACACAAACTGTATGTTTACTGGTGTCATAAACAAAAAGAGAGATTTTACTTCCTTAGGGAAAAGAATGCAACAGCAGCCGTAGGTGTGCAATGGAGTTAGGTAAGTCATGGCCTCTCATGAGTTGTAAATAAAATTAGCCATTATTCCTTGAAGAAAGTAGACAGCTGGGAAGCTGAATTCTGCTCACTATAGCAAGTATATATTTAACTTCACTGAACTGCCTAGAGTTACATTAATGAATCCATCTGAAGAACTCAATTGGGTCTTCCTGTCTAGACTTGAGAAGTAAATAAATATTACTTAATGCATGGTATTCAATATAACAAACCCAATCACATTTATACACACTTGCTGCAAGATTAAGCAAGCCAGCAATAACTCCTCTGCTTGCTGTTTCAGATTGACATCTGTACTTTGTCTAGTCTGCATTTTGTTACTCTGCCTGTTCCTTGCATTCAGCTGCTGTGATTGATACACTGATGGCAATTGATGTTTTTCAGAACAGGCCTCATTCAGTTACAGGAACAATAGGTCAAGTAAGCAACTGAACTGCTTGCTGTTGCATCAGAACTGTTACTTGAAGACAGCTATGTGTTTACACAGATCCAGGTGCTACGTAATATCTAAGAGAAACAAACCCAGTCCACAAGTAAGACAATTTCCCCCTGCCTGGAGTCCATGATTTCTCTGTAACTGCACCTATTTGCATAGTTTTAACTGACAACTGGCACTGCCTTCAATTTTGAAAAGCAATTACTCACATAAGTGGATGTTCAGAAACAGTAGGATTGCAGAAAGCAGGAGGCCATCCCGATGTTGGTCTCAGCTGTCCTGAGCTACTTTACAGAAAACTTAGTGCACACAATAAATAGTAATTAGTCTTAGTAAGGCTGGTGGTTGCTCACTGTTATCAGTTGGGCAGAGTAAGTCCAAAGTTGACACTAAGTCACCCTTTAATTTTTTCACCCTTTTGATTTTACTTTACTGGAGTTACCATTTAACCAATGGTAGAAAGACACAAAAAGGACAGTAGAGGGGGAGTGATAGGTATGATTAAGTCATTCTGCTGTTGAGGTATCAGGATACTCAGGCCCTTGATAAGAGCAATGCTACCAAAACAAGAAGAGGAGAGCTTACACAGCTCCTTATTCTACAGTCACCTAAGTATTATCCAGAAGTAAGGAGTTCCTTTCAGTCAGTGTAAAACACCAATTTTGTGATGCAGGATCTTGAAGAGATCCATACTTTTGGTTTAAGCCCTTAAGATAATAACTAAGTGTCAAGGCCTACGTCATTAATCTGTAGGCTCCATCAGCAGTTGTTTTAGGATTGCAGCTAGAATTAACAACAGCCATGTTGGTGTTTGTGACTGCAAGTGGGCATAGACACAGACAAACCTGCCTGCCATTCAGATCCAGGCCTGTACCAGACTTTTTAAAAATAGCATAAAGAAGACCTGCAAGACATTTTGTAGTGCAAAGTACAGCATGTTGAATTATATTGGAGAAAAAGTAGGGAATGATGTTTCAGATTTCCATTCTCTTTATTGCCAACAGATTTATATTTAAAATGCCAAAGTCAAAAAAAAATGTAATAAATACTTCACTTTAGGCTGTAATAAATTAAAAAAAATTAACAAGGAATGCACTTTGCCAGCCACAAGTGTGGGTATTTTTGAAAAATAAGGAAAAAAACAGTATGGCCATAGTTCACAGTTAAGCAACCAGAAGCTGCTTGTTACAATTATCCCCAACAACGGAGCTCTCCCATCCCTCCCTTTCCAGATCTGTATTCACAGTTTAACTCCATCAGAGGTGCTCTCTTACAGAGCAAGCAGACACATTCCGCTCCGAGTTCAAGTCAAATATATCTTTAACACACATGAAGCAAGGAAAACTATGATCCGAGGAACTCCTTGTCACAACATTTTAGTCCAACAGTAGATTTAGGCTTCTAATAGATGTGTGCCCAGCACACTAGGACAGTCACATTTTCGTACCACCACACATCCATCATCAACATACTAGTTGCTCCACCATCTCCACTGCAGATTCACAGTGAGCAAGAGAGTCCATTTGGTTTAACAGAGTCAGTTCCTTCAGTTACATCGCTGCAGCAGCATGTTCAGAGCATATTCCATTCTGTGTTTAAGTTCCAATGAACATCCAGAAACCAGAAGAGTTGTCAGACGAAACGTTGTGGATATCCTGTCTTCATTTATGTAGGTAAGGAGATACTCCTCACTCTGATTGCAAATTATGACTTTTGTGTGATCATGATAGAAGTTCACCTGTAAAAGAGAAGTGAGTTGCTGTTTGTCTACTTTCTCCTCTTAGTTTCTGAGACTTAGCTAGTTTCATTGCAATAAAGTATTTTAAGACATTTCCTCTGGTGATGCTACCACACTTACTTGAAACGTGCCGTCATTAAAGAGCATCATTAATGCTTTATCAGATTTGAGCCACTGTAAGAGGTAAAGCCTGGGCCTGCGTACATCTGTTAGGCTGGGCAAGTCTCCTCCCTAGGAAAGGGAACAGACTATATTAAGCACTCAGTTCACATTTAGTTTATTTTTACAGCTCAAGACCCTGAAGGTGCTGAACTTACATCCATGAGATTCTCCTCCATATAGTGAGAGAAATACTTCAGTACTGTTACTTGGCTAATGAACTGTTCAGGAGCCTCTGTGGCTGAGAAGACAGAGCATTGGCCAAGCTCAGCATAGTAGTGCACTGTCCTGAAAGAGAAAAAAAGAAAATAAGGTTAGTGACGAGAAACATATTTCATGTTTAAGCTGCCTTAATGAGTTGTTGGCTTTGTAATGATTCTTACTTTTTGTCTGGCAGAAGGCTCATATGCGCCCCATTGTTGAAGAGGACACCAACAGTGTGATCTGACAGCTGGTACCCAAAGCCATACTTGTTGGAGTAGTCCACCCATTTTGTAACCCACTGGAAGGATGCTGACAGCAGTTCTTTGGGATTGCTGTCTGCTTCTGGCATGTTCTCCAGACATCCTCTCAATACTCTTGCAACTGTATCAGCAACGCTTCCCATGGTACTGTCTTCCAAACCTGAAAAGGAAGGATTATTAGACTGACAAGACCAGAGAGAGAGAGCAGATTTTCATTCTAAACCTTTCAGTTACCTAGATTAAGAAATTTAGCCTTAATGACTTTCTAATTTAAATCTTTCAAAAATATTGGATTTTACAACATCAAGAAATGAGAGGATAAAAGCAGACATTTGTTTCAAGCTTTTAATATATGAAGAAAATAAAGGTGGGATTCAGACTTAGAGATTACATTTTGCTGCACTTACATTCACTGCTACTGCTGCAGCTTCCCAAAGTTCCTCTGACTATCATCCGAATGGAGTCTCCAATCTGCTTAGTTTCTGGCAATGCTCCCGGCTTTGCCACTGTTGTGATAAGAGGCTGAATCTCCTAGAAGAGATGTCAGACATAAACATCAAACACAACACAAGACAAGGCTTATACATAAGTTTTGCATGGCTCTCCTGTTTCTCAACAAATGATAAATTCTAGGCAAACTGGTATTCATGTACAAAGAGCACAAAGTACAAAGAGCTGCTGGTAGACTGAGCTTAGAGCAGCACACCAGGTCTTTCCATTCTTCAGATCTTCAATTTGCATCTCACAGGCTATTAATCAGTTCTCTGCTCTCCTGACCTAGCAAGGGAGCAGCTGTGTGCAGGTCTGAACACCAAATGGTAAGAGATAGATTTCAGCAATTTATTCTTTTAAAATGCCCTAGTTAATCATGAACTGAAGCCCTGTATTTGCAATATTGAGAAATAGCACCTGGCAGACAACACACAGGCAACAGTGGAGTCTAGGCAGATACTATAATTACTCAAAAGCCAAAATTTATAGTCTCCCTACAAAGGCTACCATACCTTGGTGATGCTTGGTTAAGCCATCTTAAAGCAACTCTGCTAATCATTTAAGCTTGATTATGCTGTGTACAGCCCCAGTTCTGATAGCCAAGTCAAATATAATTTAATTAAAGCTACTCCACCCAACTGTTGCTGGATTTAAATTGAACTGCAGTTGCATATACCTCATCTGTCTTGTGTTTGGGGGCCTGCTGGGTTATCGATGTCTTCTTCAAATCATGCCTGAGCTTGTAGATTTCTTCATCTTCTTTAGCTAGCCTGTCTGCAATACAGGAAAAAAATACTTAACTCAATCTGGAAGTGCTATTCAACTATAGAAAGCATAACAAGTTAGCTGCAGAAAACACATTGTGTCTCTCCAGTAGCTTCTTCTAAGCCTGCCGTAGTCTCCCAGAGCAGTGATGCCATTATATACAAATCACTTATGAGACTAAATTTCAGTAGATATTACAAACTAACAGATGACCAGTATAGATATGGATGCTGTAAGAAGCATTCACGTATGAAAGCTGGCATAGGTGGGCAGGCTACCATCTATACTTCTCAAGAAAGAGGACAAAACCAACCCAGGGAAGCACAAATGTAAGTGTTCTGCTGCCATCTCACAAGTGTACACTAATACGACACAGATGCAACAGACAAAGGTGGACTGTAGCAAGGCTTGAAACTTACTGTGTGTGTCGAAGTATCTGGCCTTATCCTTTTTACCCCCAAAGAGAGCAGCAGCTGCTTTTTTGAAGAAATTTTTAGCAGGACTTGATAAATGGAAATCAGGGACAGTGTGACAACAGCTTGCAGAAAGTCTATCAGGTGTAAAGCCCTGTGGAAATGCAATACAAGAAGTTTTTAGACCACAGAGGGCATTTTTGTGTGGATTTTTTCCCCACTACAATAGTGATAGTAGACAGTACAAACCTGTAAGAAAAATTCATGTCGAATTATTTCATCTAAACTGGGCCGATCTTCAGGGTTTTTTGACAACATGCTAGCTATTAAGTGCTTTGCAGGTGCCAAGAGAGATGAAGGCAGGCTGTATCTTGCTTCCCTTATACATCTGTATGTTTCTTTAAGATTTGTAGTCTCAAATGGGGGTCTTCCCAACAGCATTGTATACCTGTTCAAAGGCAAAGGAAAACTTTTATTTTACACACTCTCTGTACTTGTGTGTACAACTACAAAAAAAAGGCTTTATCTATCTCCCAACACTAAGCAGTTCTGCATTTGAGCTACACATGCACAAAGGGCTGTAAATGGATGCAGTACTGCATCCCCTTTGAACCCTCAAAAGCCTACACCAGTGATAGACATATTATATTTCAAAGGCAGTGAAGTACTTACATTACACAGCCTAAGGCCCATATATCAGATTCACAGCCGTGCCCTTGTTTGTTGAGGACTTCTGGAGAGAGGTAATTTGGTGTGCCACATATTGTTCTGAAAAATCAAAAACACCATAGAGCTGGTCAGTATTTCAAACAGAAAGGGGAAGGAGCTATTTTTCATGGGTCAGGTTTTCCTCTCAAGTTCAGACAAGAATTTGAGACACCTAAAGAGGAGCTGTAGGAACTTTGATAACATAGATGTTTTTTCATTTTGTCTTCATGATACAGGAGAAGCACTATCAGCAGTATTGGCTTTTGCTGTAGAACATGACTTCTCAGTTTCATATCAATTTGGTTTCATTTACTACTAGACTATACATTTTTAATGCTCCTACCTCCTCCTGTGCTCCAGTGGTTCCAGCCTAGCTGCCAAGCCAAAGTCACCCAGTTTCAGTTCCATGTTCTCATTGATGAAGAAGTTACCTGGCAGACAAAGAAATTCCAGTTAGGCCATCTCTGGCAAGACAGGAATGCATTTGCCACAGGTGCTGAGTCATACTTTGTTCAAAGCCAGAAGCTAGCCAAGACTTTTTTTTTTTTAATTAGGAATGTTTAATGTCATCCCTTAAGCACTATGAGTTTCCACTGTAAAGATAGACTAAGCTGATTCTACTAAACAAGCTGTCGCCATACAAGGATAAAGTGGTACAATACTGACAGGGCTGGAGGAGTGTGTTTTGAAGTTGGTGATCTGGAGAACTTACCTAGTTTAAGATCCCTGTGTAAGATTTCCTGTTCATGAAGATACTTTAGCCCTGACACAATTTGCCTGAGGTAGTATCGTACTTCTGGTTCTGTCAATACCTTCCTTGCTTTTAAGATGTGAGCCATTGACTGCAGAGGAAGAACAAAGGCAGAAATGTCACTGACCATTCTTGCACAAGATTCACCTAAGCAAAAGTAAATGAGTACATAGAGAAACAACAACTAAAGCCACAAAAATACCTTTTACACATCAGACACATAAATTAGTTGCAGATTCCAGGTAAGTAAATACTGGATTTCTCCCAGTTGATGCTCACCCTTCTACTGCAGTATTCCAGAAGAATGTAAATATTCTCTCTGTCTTCAAAGTAGTGGTAAAACTGCACAACATGTCTATGATTAAGCATTCTGTGCAGCTCAATCTCTTTATCAATCTGCAAAAACAAGATAGTGGGAAAGAAAAAAGGTGTTGTTAGGCTTACTTCCACAAGGTTGAGCTCTGTCAGAACCATTTCAGGAAAAGGGCTAGGCAATCCAGCACACAAAGAGTTTGAGAAGAAGAAAAAAAACCAAAACCATTCATGCATACATACCTTCTCCCTTTGATGAGGTTTTGCTACTCTGCTGTGAGGAATGATTTTTGCAGCATAAACTTTATTTGATGTCAAATCTGTCATCTCGTAACACTTGGCAAATCCACCCTAGAGAGACACAGGACAAAAAATGCAATTAGAGCGGGTATAAAATGCAGTCCCGCACTTAGTCATTCACCAGCTCATGTATTAGTCAAGAAGCGCAACTTCCTCAGCAAAGGGCAATTTTCTAAGAACAGGTTCTGGGTTCATCGTCTGTCAGAAGGCTCGCGCTCCCCACTCCCCGCATGCACCATCCAAGTCGTTCCCGCGGGCTCGCCCGAGCCGAAGGCACGACTGCGGGGCAGGGAGGGCGCTCGGACCCATCGCACC
>NW_008236213.1:2189033-2206228 GCF_000691975.1 Corvus brachyrhynchos | reverse complement strand
CCCTGCGCCCACAGAGCCCCCTCCGGCCGCTACAGTCCTGTGTGGAAGCTCGACAAAGAGAGCTTCAGCCTAAGATGTGTTTTCCTCACTCGAGGATTGCTGCGTGCGGGGCAGTGTGGGTTGGCGATGGACGATCCGAGCTGTAGCCTGTAGGAGCAGCGTGCCTGTTGTTGCATGCGAGGAAGGGAAGGAGTTTGTCCCGCCTATGCCAAAGCAGCTCCACCACAGCGGAGAGACGGGGCCAGCATGAGCTGAGGCCCATGGGCTTGTTCAGATGGTGCAAATCACTGGTGTGAATGCCCCACTTCTAAGGGGCTACCCTGTCCCTCACTTTGTAAGGAGAGCCCATGCCTAGGGACACCCCCCACAGCTGTCTGACAAGAGTCAGCTCTAAAATCTCTTCATAAGCAGCAAATACATCAAGTTGGAAGGCAATTGTAGTATAGGACCTCTGATCTAAGCGCTTGTGTACAGACAATTGTTAAAGAGTGAGCATGGTCTGGGAGAAAAATATTGAAATGTGAAACAGTTTTGCATTTCTCCATTCTGAAGATGCAAAAGTGCCAAAATTCATTATTTTCTTAGAGTGTTACACATTTCTGAAGTAATATTTTCTTGTTGGCAGACAGAATACTTTCATTGCTGGTAAAAATCAAAGACTAGTTGATTTAGTAGGAGCAACTTTCAGAGCATGTAACTGTGTAAGTTATTTCAGTGTCAGTCCCTGAAAATCTCTCACTTCACATCTTAAAATAACAGAATATACTTATTTTAGACTGTCAACAGCAGGATGCATGCCTTAACACACAAAGTCCCCCCAGCCAAAACCACCAGAAGTGTAGAACAACAATATTTGTTTACTTGTTTCTCTCCATAGGTATTGCATTAGGAAGGTAACAGTGCTCAAGTGTTAAATATACTGTATTGTGTACACTCTTCTTCTGCCCGTCTGCAGTTTTTTAATGGGCATATGCTGCTGCATTCAGGTGCCTTCCTAACTCACTCTGCAAAGCCTCGTCAAGTCACATTAGTGTTACTAGTTATTAACCACAGGGGTAGAGGTAAAAATAAGAAGGAAAAATTGGTATACACAGACACTGTTCAGTCGTGTGCCCCCTCAGCCCTTAGTCTTACAAGCATTGACTTCCTAGACAAATATTCTTACCCTCACATAACTTTACCTTTCTCCAAATTAGTACCTGTTTTTGCAAAATAAGTTACTTAATATAAACGTGATTTCTGTATGCTTTGTTTAGTGTCAGTACATTGCTTTGGTCTGCTGCGCTGAAAGGCTTATGGGGAAAGGGGAAAATAGGCAGAATAGAAGTACACGTTTTCCCTCCGCTGGAAAGAAGTGGTACTGCACATGGTAAAAAGCAAATGTAAGAAAAGTAAGCTTTGTCTGGTAAAGGTTTAGGGAAGATTGTTAAGCTTGACTTTAAGAGGACAAAAGCACATGGTTAAAGCTAAGTACACAAAGTGTTCTGGTAAGCAGGACTGGCAGTATTTCTTCTCACCTACTTTGTTGAAACAAGGTATTTAAACTGTGTTCCTTCTGAGTTGCAAAAGGCCGTGAAGCTGCTGGACTGTCCCATGCAGCAGTTACTTGAAGATCAATTCTCTCACTTTTGCATAGGGAACATTTACCTAATACTTATTTCAAGGTGCCAAGTTTAACATACTATTTATTGTGAGGTTTTACAAAGCAAACTTGCTTTCTTCTAAAGGTTCTCTCTTGGATAAAATAACATTACAGTAAATGTTTGAAACTGACCTTCTTACATCTTGCAAGGGAAAGCCATCCTAGCCTGCGCTCTGTAATCTCCCACTTTTTCTTCCAAGTTACAGTAGCAGAATGCTCAAGTGTACCTGCAGACTGCATGCGAAGCTTATTTGCAAGCTGGCTAAGATAGCAGCAGCTCTGTAGCCAAATCAGTATGCAGCATTACATTTTTCCTGCCAAGAAACAGGGCAAACCTAGCCCAAACTCAGGCCTCAGGCATGCCTTCTGTCTCTAGAAAAAAAGTAATCACTTATTCCTGCAACTCCGTTTTGACACAAGTATACAGCTGTTCATAAAAGCCAAATTACCGAGGGTCTGGGAAGACTGGGTGTGCATAAATCTGTAGTTCAGATGAGGAATGGGAATTTGACAGAGTCAGAAACTGCCTGATTAACCAGGCTTGTGGGAAGAAGGTTTGTTCAGGAACTGCTTGTTCTTACCCTAACATTCTGAAAGTAAGGTGTTCAGAGCCTTAAATTTCCAAATTTAACAAAAAAAAGTTAAATCCTGGATGTCAAACTTCATGAATACTACAGAGCTTTGTCATTGTGTTCATGGCCATGATTTTGCCAGGGAAACAAAAGCTTTATATGAAATCAGGACCAACACCATCTACGTGGCTCCAGACTGACTCTCAACTGAACTTTCTGAATATTTGGTGCCACTAATATAATTTTGCCTCCCCAGTATGCTAATCTGAGCCAATTCAGTAAATTCAGCTCCTACAGGTGAAGACACAATTCCTACTGGGCTCAGGTGACAGCCCAGACTGGTTTGGCAGGCAGCCCTGACCTTTTACCTGGCTGGCCTCATCATTTGCTTTCTGCTATCAGGTTAGCTGATAGTTCTCCTGCCTCAGCTTAGCTTTTGGTAGAACTATGTTTTTCATTTAGCTGGTCATGGAGTGCCCTCAGCTGCTGAGGAGAGGTTATGGCAGTCTTTCCTAAAAAAAGTGTATTCTACTTAAAGATGGGACAAACTAACGTGTTCATTGAATAGCATCTTCACTGGATATATGTATCAACATATATAAGCAGCTTCCTTCTAGAACATCACCATATAGAAAATGTGTTATTAAAATTGGGGCTTTTACACAAAGTTCTTCATGATCCTTTGTGACTTGTCTTGAGAAACTATTGCTAATCCTACTGCAATTTAGTCTTTATTGATTGACTAAGTCTTCTTTCTCTTCTTGGCTTATTCCCTAACTTATCCTCTTAAATTTCAGTTCCACACCAGCCTTTTCTCACCACCCCATATGGGTCTCTGCATTCTCTGCTTTTGTTTTCCACACATCCCCTGTTCTCCAGGGCACTTGTTCTGTTTCCAGTAAAGTATTCTTTTCTAGAGTTTCTAGCATAGGCATCCTTAACAAATAAAGTATAAAACACATAAAACTTGAACTAGGTATAAAATTGAACATTTGCTCTGATGCTGCCATGCAGTTTCAGTGTGTCACTTCCTTTGCAGGATTTTATTGTCATAGATTGTCCTTACACACAGGTATGATACCATTTGTTCTCCTTAAATCATTGCACAGCTAGTGCAAAGCACTTGTTTCTGCTATAATTCATGTATTTTAATTTTCTTTGTTTGAAGCTTGGCAACATTTCCAAAGACCTAAATTCTTTTGCTGTTTCATTTGAACTGATCTACTAATTAAAAAGCAGGCAGACTACCAAGAGCTTAAGGCAATCATATGTTTTCCCAGAAAGATCTCCCAAAAAAAGGAGGGTGTTTAGGGCAGTGGTCACACAGGCTGTGCTAGATTTTATTTCCTTCTGGAGTGGTGCCAAGGTCTGTTCCCTCCCTGCCTGTTCAGCGTAAGCTCCTTGGGGCTGGCAGGAAGAAAGGCTTGCAGTTGTGGTAGTTATAGGATCCCATATTTGGTCCCCAAAGACACAGAACTCTATTTTTTTGAATTTAATGCATACTTACATGGTCAGGATGGATGGATGGCTCTGACAGGTGTTCCCCCAGTGCAGTGATAGAGTATGAAAATAATATAGCTCCAGCCAAGTGTCAGTGTCAAGCGAAGACAATGTCAAAGAGACTCACCTTCCTCTTAACCCTCACTACTCTCTCATTCTTTCTCTGTGCTGCTTGGGTTGAATAATGTCACACAGCTTTATTTCAGGCACTAGCCCCTGCCCTCAGAAAGTGCAGTAACACCTTCATACAGTATCTACTTCTAAAAGTGAAGTCAGAACAGAGGTTCGCACATTGTGTTATTTTTCTCATTTTTTTCACAGCTTGACTTGTTTTTCTTGCATATGCCTGACCAAAACAAGGATTATACTAACCTGAAAGCTGCAAAAGTAAAGACTCTAAAGCTTTTGCCTTTAAAGGTTTTAAAAGAGCGTACTGTCAGACACATAATTTCCTTCAATGAAGTTCTCTGTGTCCACTATTTTCCACCTTTAAATGCACTGAGCAGAAACAAGAGTGCAAACTGTATTACCTATCCATAAGAAACTGTTAAACCTAATGAGCACAAACACATGCAAATATTTCATTTAGTGTCCTGTAGGAATCAAAATAATTCTGCCTTTTTCTGCAATGTGAACCTTCCTAAGTGCTCACTTAGTTAAAGAGGATCTGTCCACAAGATATTTAGGGAGATATCCTGGCACTGTGTCCACCTGATCTGCCATCAGCATCTTTTTTCAGGACCTGCCACTGCTTCTGATGATTTTTGGTATCCCATTTAAGGTGCTTGAAACTTTGTGAGTCCAGGACTTGAGATACCCCGTGCTGGTGATACAGTTGTTATGGCCAGAATTAGCCTGCCTCCTGTATAAATGACTGTTAGGCCCATTATGCAACTGCATTGATCATGCAGAAGGAACAAAGATCTGTGTGATGGTAAAACTTCATGCCCAGTATTAGAGACACTTAGCTTCAAACCTGAGGAACAATCGGAGTAGTGTTTTATGCCCTAAAAGAACTGTCTAGAATCTTTTGTGTTGGCTTTTTTTTAATTTAGCCCTTCTCAATGCCCAAATATCTTACACATAAAACCTCCTTGTTAAAGGAAATAATGCCAAAGGGTAGTCAAAATCCTCTAAACAGAACAAAGAGGTCAGTACTTCAGTCAGTATGTTTCCCTTTCTGATCTCTCTTACCCTTTCTAATTTCAGTCTTCAAGTACTGCAGGATACAGGACAGGACAGCTGCTTGCCAATTTGGCTAAGTTCTTATTTTCTTTCTATGGATAGAATAGCAGCTTCCTGAATCCTAAGGGCAGAAGTCAATGTTACTAATGCTCAGATAACACAGACAACACAGGAAGAGAGTTATGAGATATATGATGTAAGAGCCTATGTCATAGGTTATCTGTCTCCGTGACACTCTCTTTTGTCAAGAACAACCATATCTGTTTTTTATGCATGTACTGCCAGTAACTAGACGTGTACAGGCCACTTCTGACTATGTATTATAAACATGAAGCACAAGAGGAGAACAGTTAGGAGATTGTAAACGTTTGTTGTCTTATCTTTAATCAACTAGGATTGTAGAATAAAACAGATACAAAGAACCAGATGTTCTGGCAAACAGGAGTACAAGTCATTATTCCTAATCCTCAACACTTGCAGCTAATATTCAAACAGAGCAAGACAGGGATGCATGTCTTAAGAATGCTTGGATATGGAGAAACTCTGGGGAGTAAGAGTTGAAGGTAGGAGAGTTGAGGGACTACAGAAAAATGAGTTACTGCATAATTGGATATAAGCCAACACTTCCTATCACCACTGTAGGTACAAGAGGAGCTCATTGCTACCAAAGCAAGATGTGCCAGAAGCAATCCTGAATAGAGCAGAATAGAGAGTCTATGGAAGAAAAAGTGGGCTGAAAGCTGCCGTTGTCAGAGGCAAGTGAAGCAACAAACTTGTCTGTGAAAGAAGGACATCCTGTCCTCTCTTTCTCACTGGGTTTATATTAAACCTAATTAACAATTATTATCTTTCCTAGGTTTCTTCTATACACCACTCTAACATAAAAACTGTAAAATTTAAAAAAGCATGTAGTAAGGAGACTTAATACCATATGTTACCATCGAAGTCTTGACATGACAGAGGCATGTATTCAGAGATTCTGTGGAGAACTAACCACACTTTTCAATAAACTCTTTTCTGTTTTACATACATCAGAAGCTTTTCTAAGTGTTTCTTACCTTGTGTTTTATATTGATATCTACAGTTTTTACAGGTAAAAGTACTTTCTACATTTATGTAAATATTTAAAAGTGGCTGGCACTAAATTTAGTTTATTGGAGTTACGCTTGTCCTGACTGCTGATCTGAAGAGTTGGAGCATGTAATTAGTAAAGTCAGTGTACCAAATGAAAATAGATCACACACTGATCAATGGCCTCTAAAGAAAGCTAAGACACCTAGGAAACAGAGACATATAAAGTCTGGTCTGCTGGCCTCTTTAAGAATAGAAATGAGAGCAGGTGATATTTAAGACAGAATGGATAAAAGAAAAGATGAACAAAAAGGGTGCCCTAAATAGCTAGATGTGAAAGTGAAAATCCCCACTAGATTTTTTTCAGCAACTCACTTTGATCCTTGTGTTCCAGCATGCCTTTCTGATTAAAGCTATTGTTAACATCAGCCATCAGGGGAAGGTGGGTGTATGGCCAGTGCCATACTTTCCTTTTCCTGAATTTAGCTGTATGGTCCACCAATGACCAAAAACCTTAGACAGCTATTGGACATCTGCTTTTTAAACTAGGGAAGCCAGTACCTTGCGTAAAGCTACTCATCGGTGGGAAAAAACCTACAGGCAAATGTTTTTGACTAATGCAAACAAAGCCGGAACTATGAGAAAAAACCTACTGGCAAAATGATAAATACACTAGTCAGAAGGGTAAATATTGCCCTCCAGGCATGCCACTGCCATGACAGACTAGACACACACTGTGCAGTAAAACATCTGTATACCTCCCAGCACCACAGCAGATGCTTTTCTGCACATCTGTGCTGAGAGGAGAGAGTTAGGACTACCCAAAGGGAACACAAAAATTCATTTCCAGAGCTACAGGCTGACACAACCATTTTTTTCCAACACAGGGAGCATTTGGGGAAAATTTTAGTTCTATCAAATCTTTAATTCTATTTCAAATTGATGGTTTATGCAGGTTTTGGTTGTGGGTTCTCAGTTGGCCTTTAATGTTCTGTATTACTTGACATGAAGCAGTTGTTTTTAAGTTTTGAAAGCAGTTATTATTGGCACAGATCAACCGTAGCACATTTATCATGTAACACATACACCACACTTCCATGTCTGAAGTGCATAGTAGTGCCCCAGAGCAAAATAATGCAGAAAGATAACACTCAACAGAACTTACAACAAGTTAAAAACAAGAACACAAAGTAATTATGGCAGCTGTGCAATGCAAAGAGAAGCTTTGGCATCTGGGTGAGCCTTTGGAAAGGAAGTGAAATATTGCAAGTACAAGTTTAGAAACAGGATGTGATAGCTTGGCCTACAGCATAGATTATTGGATTTTTGTGATGGGTCTGAGCTAATTTTAGCTCTCATTTCAAGTAGAGCAGATCACTTCCTTCAGTGAATGTGTAGCAGTGACCTTCACAGTGAACTGTGAGGTTTCTCCTATCGAAGTCTGAATTTAGCTTCAAAAGTTTCTGCTTCTATTTTGGACTTTCAGAAGGGCTGGTGTGCTAAAGAACTGTCTCTTTTTTTAGATATGTCAACTCAAGTTTATGAAAAATATTACCTCTCCCTTGTCTGGTTTATATATTTAGATTCTCATGGCAGAGATTCTGCCACTAGAAGCTTCCTGATTTTTTGTTAATTATCTCATTACTGTTAGCCTTAGATGACAGCTTTAAGATGCATAGAATCAGAAAACTCCTGACTTAAAGAGACATGGACAATTTTCACTTATCTGTCAAGCAGCGACAGGGAGTCATGATCAGCATTCCAAATAATACCGAATTGATAAGTCAGATGAAGGAAATCCTCCAATACACACTTGCATAAAACATACCTATTTTTAAAAAATCAGGGCTCCTTGGTGGTGGTGCTTCTGGCTAGATGTATGGTACTTACAGAAACTTCAAGAAGAGCAGTACTAATTGAGAGAGGGAGAGAGTGTGCAGTCATGAGAAACTCTGGTTCCT
This sequence comes from Corvus brachyrhynchos, assembly GCF_000691975.1. NCBI lineage: Eukaryota > Metazoa > Chordata > Aves > Passeriformes > Corvidae > Corvus > Corvus brachyrhynchos. Next base: position 2,198,297 of record NW_008236213.1, on the reverse strand, counting down.
GCCCTTTCAGCAGTAAGACAAGGAGTTCACACTTGTACGTGCTTTGCAAGAAAACAGGAAAAGGTCACCTAGGTGGAAAACAATGTGGTGAATGTTATTTTTCAAGTATCTTAGAGCACTTTAAAAAGTGCATTTGTGGTTGGAACAAATGTTTTCAAACCCCATGCAGCCCTACAGTCTTGGAGAGGAGTGGCTTGAGAGCTGCTCAGCAGCAAGGGATCTGGGGGTGCTGGTTGACAGCAGCTACACATGAGCCAGAGTGTGCCCAGGTGGCCAAGAAGGCCAATGGCATCCTGGCTGGGATCAGCAACAGTGCGGCCAGCAGGACCAGAGCAGGGATTGTCCCCCTGTACTCAGCACTGGTGAGGCTGCTGGTTCTGAGCCCTTCACTTCAAAAAAGACTTTGAAATGCTGGGCTGTGTCCAGAGGACAGCAAGGCTCATGAAGCATCTAAAGTCTTATGAGGAACACCTGAGGGAGCTGGGAGTGTTTATCCTGGAGAAGTGGTGGCTCAGGGGAATGAATTCTCATTGCCCTCTACAACTGCCTGAAAGGAGGTTGTTAGTAAGGTGGGGTCCAGTCTCTTCTACTGTGCCTACAGTGAGAGGACAGGAGGAAATGGCCTTAAACTGGGACAGGGGATATTCAGATTAGATATGAGAATCAATTTTTCCTCTCTCAGGGTGGTTAGGCACTGGAACGGGTTGCCCAGGGAGGTGATGGAATCACCATCCCTGGAGGTGTTCAAGAGGCATCTGGATCTGGTGGGGAGTGATGTGTAGTGGTTTAGGGATTACAGTAGTAGTGCTGGGTTGACAGTTGGAGTGGATGATCTTGAATGTTTCTTCCAACACTGATGAGTCTATGATTCAGAGCTATCCTGATTTCAGTAAGACTAGTCCCCAAGCATGTCTTTGTACAGAAAGAAACAAAGCAGGTAAACCGCTTAACAAGTTTCTCTGATCCCGAAGTGCAAATGCCCCGGTCTATATGCATTAAGAACTTCAGACTTTGTTGGACTTCATTAGACCCAGACTTGTCTCCCTCATATAAATTCAACGCCTTTCCTTTCCTTTCCTTTCCTTTCCTTTCCTTTCCTTTCCTTTCCTCTTTTTTAATTTCTTTTATTTTCTTTTAGTTTCTTCTTATTTCTTATCCTTTCCTTTCCTTTCCTTTCCTTTCCTTTCCTTTCCTTTCCTTTCCTTTCCTTTCCTTTCCTTTCCTTTCCTTTCCTTTCCTTTCCTTTCCTTTCCTTTCCTTTCCTTTCCTTTCCTTTCCTTTCCTTTCCTTTCCTTTCCTTTCCTTTCCTTTCCTTTCCTTTCCTTTCCTTTCCTTTCCTTTCCTTTCCTTTCCTTTCCTTTCCTTTCCTTTCCTTTCCTTTCCTTTCCTTTCCTTTCCTTTCCTTTCCTTTCCCCATTTTTAATCTGTCTTATCTTCTTTTAGTCACTGCTTATTTCTTATGATTTTTAGTTGAGTGATATCCTCTGCTTCACTGATTTCTTAAGATGGTATCCGTGAGTCAACCTCTTGGGCAGCTGTCAGACCATCCTCTGCAGTTTAAACCAGCAGCCTTGAGGTCTCTCCCACTTGCATTAATTCAACCTGTTCAGTTTGCTCTGCAACAAAGTTTGAAAAGCACAACCATCTTTTACTGGAGAGAAAGAAACACTCAGAAGAGTCTTGAGGAAAAGATCAAAACTGACTTTTGAAACATCAGGAAACAGAACATGCAGAAGCAAACAGCAAGTTAAGCTTATGGTGAGACGAAGGGAGAGTAAGAAATAATATAGCCAGTGGAAAGAACAAAACAATGTTCTTTCCACTGTGTACAGAAGAGAAACTATATCAGAAGTTGTTGCTTTACAAGAACTTGATGCCACAGACTAAGGTAGATGCATTTTAAGTTTGGGATCAAATGGTTAATCAGTCATCTTGCCTGAAGTAACTCCTAAGTGCTTTCTCCCTGCTGTTTGAGAGGAACAATGTTTTCAACAGTCCTCCTGTGATACTGTATCAACCAGCATTTCCTGAATTGCAATGGGTTTAGAAGGATAAGAATATTATGGAGAGCAAGTGGGCACACCTCAGTGAGCCCCAACAGGCTCAGGAGCTAGGAGACCCTTTGTTCTATGAACTCTAATATAAGCTGCTTGGTCTGTGGGCATCATCCTGTTCCTCGTGAAACAGCCATTTCATCGAGGGAGAAAAGCAGTGCCTGTGAGGGACTTGAGGCTCTCCAGATAACAGTTATAATAATACCCACCAGCTGCATTTTCTCTCAACATTTTTGTTTTGTTAATGTTCAAATTAGTTACAGAGGTGAAGGGATGATAAAATATATCACCTGCTTTATGATCTTATGAGAAATTATGAGCAGGTCCTTTCTTAGGGACTGCCAAAGACTGATTCGTTCCGAAAGGAAAGTTCTAAGGTGTTCATCTATAGTCTCATTTTGTTGTATGTGTGCCTTGTGACTAAAACCAGTATTTTCTTCTAGAACTATTGAGAAATCTTTGTGCCTGGAGAGTTGTGCTGACCAATCTGCTCAGAATATCTGAGTTACATTGCATCAGGGCCAGAGACTGTGTGCAGTGCAATTGGGGAACAGTTGCCCAGAAACGGAGGGTATAAAACAATTAATCATGAAATTCTCAGGGTTTGGAGTTAACATTGGCTGAGTTCATTTGCTGAGCAGTGCAGGGATAGGACAGATCATCTTGCTGGGTGCAAAATACTCCTTTTTTACCATTAAATAGGACCCTGTTTCAAACAGTATGAGTCAGGAATGACTAATGATATATGCTCTTTCCATAGCTGTGTTGAGCTCCAGAGCAGACAGACTTCTGGTCTTTCCTTCAGGCATGGATTCTTCCAGGTCCACAGCTATGACCCACCCCCACCCTCTCCCTGCAGCTGAACTGGTGTACATTGGCCCCATTTGGCTGGTTCCTCACAGCTCCATTCTCTCATGGTTCAACCGGTTGTGACCAGCAACTCCCAAGAGCCTGCTTAAGGCACACTAAAAATGCTTTAGCAGAAAAAAATAAAAGTGCATAATGCAAAGGGACAGAAAATGAAAGAATAATAGGAGATTCTGCTTGTGGTTTTTATCTAAAGGTAAATAGTTGTAATTTATAGGCCCACCCTTTTGGGGTATGAAAATCTCCAAGAGAGTGATTCCCACTGATGTTTCTGCAGATTCCCTCCTAACAATAATCTCCCATGTGGGACTTAATGGCTTTAAAATCAGCTGATCTGCAATGTCATTTAAGTGTTTCCTAAGAGGAGTGTATGACAGTACACCTCCAGCTCTTAGGTGTATGAAGATTGGAAATTCTATTTCCCACCGAGTCCTACATTCACCATAAATGCATCCAGCTACCATTTAAAAGCTCAGCATTAACATTACCCTAAACATGTAACTAAAAATCGTTTAAAGCATGCCATAAAACTCCACATTTGCGCAAACTCACCAAGGCACAAGAATTTCGTCTGTGCTCAGTTGCAAAGAACATACAACTTCTTTTGAAATCTCTAACTGCAAATGTAAGCAAATGGTTCCTTTCCCATCAATGTGATGAATATACTGAATTTTGTTTTTCTTGGGAATAAGTACACAGGACAGAGCTACTAGTAACTTTCCTAAGAACTGTCTTGCCATTTTTCATTCGAAACGGACGTTGAGTATCTCTGTTAGCCCACCCTCCCTTTCTGTAGCTCATCAGAAAGCATGGGTACTTTCAAGGTGAGAACACTAATTTCTCTTTCTCAGCACTTTCCTCTGAGCAAGAGAGACATGTTTCATTCTCCCTCTCTGGCTCCATGGAACAGTAAAGGAAGGCAGCCAGCTTAAACAAAGCTTGAGTATTTTCAGCTGCCTATTTCCGAAATGGAGCCCAATGTTTCTCCATGCTGTGAAGCACAGATACGTGAACAACTGTCATTCCAGGACTGGAGGAATGCCTTATGGCATCCTCAAAATGAAAAAAAATCCTATGATAGTGTGGTGGTGCTTCTTCTCCCCCAGGCCACTCTGTGATGTCAGGACTGCTTGTGAGGCCCTCCCTGATTAACAGCTCCTGGGCAGTTGAGCTCAGCAGAAGCTGTCTATTCCCAGGACCTTCTGTTGCCTAATGAGCTCCTGTTTTCCAACAGATGGCCTTGGAATGTTATTTTTGTCTGCATGGTAACCTCAGTGGGACAATGTTATTGGACTTCTGAGTAAAATTTTTGACTTGGATTGAGGCCAGGGTTGAGATTGACTGATTACTAAAGCCAATCATCTCACAACCCCATAGGCAGTGGCCCTGACTGAGGCACTGTGAACTCTCTTGGGCCACAGAGGACTGCAGCCAGCAATCCTGTCTCTCTGGGATGCCTCTCAGAGCTTACTAACTCTCAATTTTGTGATACTCAGAGTACTGTTGCCAAAAGCTGATGATGGGGCCTGGGCTGACACCTCCCCACTCCTCAAAGCTCAACCCTTGCCTGTTGAGAAATGCACAGGCATTTTAAGTATTTCACTGAACTCGATGGGAATTTTTAACAGGTATCTTTGTACATATTGATATATACATACGTATATCTCTGTCTGTGTGAATGCATGTGTGAATTGATTTAAATGCCAGATGGTAAGTCTAGTATGATTATCATCATCTAGGGTTTTTTATCATTATTTCTATGCTTATAGTATATCCTATTGAATCATTTCATAAATGTTAAATTAGCCAATGATTAAGTACTGCTAAATCCCTATTTCACCCTCAGATTTTGCATCTCTGGTGTCTGTGAAAATAATTTAAAATTGATTCTATTCATATTTTCCCTTGTGTGCTTCATCTATAAAGTAATACAGTGAACCTTTCTGTCCAACTTTGTCACACTTCTTAAATCTTTATTAAACCTGCTTTTGCTGACAGCTTTACCAGTGATTCTTTAAGCTACCTAGATCATTCATTCATGACCAACAGCAGTCCAACTAACTCCCTGAATTCAAATCGATTTCAAGGCATGAATATACACCTTTTATTCTAACATTTTCTCAGTTCTACCTCTCTACATTCAAGTGGAACATTGTGCTGAGAGGCAGAACATGCTGTGCTCCCCCCTAAAGCAGGTAGTTTCCTTCCAGCTACTTGGTTGGCAGATCTGAGGGATAAAGGTATATTTCTATTCTCAACAACTGGCTCATAGTCCCAGTGCCCACAGGTCAGATACTTCTCTAACTGAAATGCCCCTAAAAAGTTTGACTGATGTCATCCATCACTTTACATGAAATATGTAAATTGTGACTGACGAATGACAAAGTATAATAATTTACTGTCTTTTCTTAGTCAGTAATTATTATGTGGATGAGGGAAGACTAAAGGAAGTTTTTACAATCATCAGTATTAAAAGGTACAGCTTGGTGTTACAGCTGTATTTTCAGCTCATAATTGACCACACTTATGTTTCTTAATACACAAAATATAGTAGCAGGACTAACTTCTAGTTCTGTTTTGAATATTTGTCTGTCTGAACATATTTAGTGCTCCAATAGATCTCATATGCTTTAAGATATAACAGGAGAAAAAAATATGTGCAAAATTTAGAGGACCTGACACAATATTTGAATTTTTGCATCAGGAAGACATGGCACAGATGGAGAGGGACAATGGATTTAGGGACCCCATGTCTTGACTCTCCATGTGAAACTGTAGTAGGTGGCATTAAAAGGGACCTTTTAATCTGGGCCCAAAACAATCACAGAAGTCACAACAAACTATCCCTACACATAAGACCTTAACAGCTTTTTTTCGCCTGTGTTCTCCAGCATTTTGGAAAACATTGACTAATGTACCCTTGCAATATTCATGCAATATCCGTCACTTATCAAAACAGAGCAGTTTTAATGCATGTTATTAAACAGGTGCTATCTGAGAAGATAATCACAGTTTGACGTGTAATTGAGGTCCTGTTTATTGAGGTGGATTATAAATGATAATGAGGACTGGAGCATAACCATCTGCTTTTGGGTGTCCAGCTTCGGTGAGCTATTGAATTCAATTTTTTGCCTCATGCAAACATTAATCAAAGCTCCAGTACCCTGATTTTTTTTTTCGCTTGTTGTGTTTTGATCAAAAAATTAGCAGCAAAAGTTATGCCCTTTTAGAGAAAATTCTACTTTTCCCAGCATGACAGACCCACTGAGAAATCCATCTTCCCTGGGAGTAAGAGCTCAGTGGTCCCCACTTTCTAGGACCTTCTGGGAACTGCCACCCATCTTTCCTTCCCTATGCACCTGAAGCAGCCAGCATGGAGGCACTCTGTTACAGCGGGGATTCTGTAACAGTGCACCAAACCAGGAGTCCTGTGGAAAGGAAATATATATGGACGGATTCTTGCTAGATGTTTCAGAGATGTTTATTTCTCCAGCCGCATGGCCGGGGCTCTGCCCAGGAACTGTTCCAGTCACGGGACCAAGGGTCCTTCTGCCCGCGCAGGGAACACAAACCAACCAATGGGAACGAGGCTGAGCAGGGGCAGGGAAACCCCGTGTCTGTGCCCTCAGGGCCCCTCTGCCAGGGCTACACGGCAGGGGAGGGACCCCAACAGCACTCCAGATGGCATACCTGTGAAGGAAATTTTCTGCTACATCAGTGGCAGGAGGTGCCACTATCATCTTGGGGTGATAGTAGAGTTAAAGTAAACATCCTTTGCATTATAAGAAAGCTAAGGCAGAAGAGACACTATTTTTAGCAGGCAAACGTTTGGACACTGACATCAGAACCTGGTGTTGCGAGATATACACCAATATTAACAATACAATGTTCCTTATCAGGTTTCATATTGTTTAATATCTGCATTTGAAAATAACATTTTCCAGTTTGTTTACTCAGATCTTTTCTTCCCAATTTTATCTGTTATCAATTACAATTGGAAGCAATAAAAGCCCAACAGCACAAAGAGCACTTTGTAGCAGTCAATCACCCTCCTGTTAACAGCATTCTCCCTACATTGCATGGCTGTTAGTGATGTCCAGCAGGTTGCTGTTCCACAGAAATAAGAAATAAAACAGGGTTGAACATGATCAGTGTCTTATCACTGAAGACTAGAGCTTGCTTTGTTAAGAAAGAAGGAATATACATACCAAGAAGGGGTTCTATGGGTATGTTAACCAGAAAAGGAAGGTCAAAGGAGTAATGGCCTCTGTTAAACAAGGATGAGGAGAAGGCTGATGTAATCAACAATATTTTTGCCTTGGGCTTCAGTGATAGCCTCTCTTCCCACACTTCTCAAGTGGATGGACAGTAGGATGGGGACTGGGGAAGCAAAGTCCCTCCCACTGTAAGTAAAGACCAGGTTCATTACCACCTGAGGAGCCTGAATGTACGGAAGTCAGTGGGACCTGGTGAGGTGCATCCCAGAGTCCTGAGGGAAATGGCTGATGTAGGTGCCAAGCCACTCTCCATATCTGAAAATTCATGACAATCCAGTGGTGAAGTCCTGTGTGACTGGAAAGGGGGAAACATTGTACTTATCTTTAACAAGGGCTGCATCCAAAGCAACGTGGCCAGCAGGGCCAGGGAGGTGATTCTGCCCCTCTGCTCTGCTCTGGTGAGACCCCATCTGCGGTGCTGCATCCAGCTCTGGGGTCCCAGCACAGGAAGGACATGGACCTGTTGGAGCAGGTCCAGAGGAGGGCCTGAAAATATCAGAGGGGTGGAACACCTCTGCTATGAGGAAAGACTGAGAGTTGTCATTGTTCAGCCTGGAAGAGACAAGGCTTCAGGGTGATCCAATTGTCACCTTCCAGTACCAGAAGGGAACTTACAAGGAAGATGGAGAGAGGTGTTTTACCTGTGTAGTGACAGGGCCAGGGGGAATGGCTTTAAACTGAAAGAGGTCAGCTTAGACTGGATATTATAAAGAAATTCTTTACTGTAAGGGTGGTGATGGACTGGAAGAGATCTCAGATCTGCTGAGAGAAGTTGTGGATGTCCCATCCTTGGGAGTGTTCAGACAAGGATGGATGGGACTTTCACCAGCCTGGTCAAGTGGAAGATATCTCTGCCCATAGCAGGAGGACTGGAACTAGATGTTCTTTAAGGTCCCTTCTAACCCAGACTACTCTATGATCCTATTTGAAGAAACCCTTCTTGTGATCCTGTTGCAGTGGGGATACTGCAACACGCATATATCAAACCAGGAGTCCCGTGGAAAGGAAATATATATGGACAGACAGATTCTTGATAGCTGTTTCAGAGAGATGTTTATTTCTCCAGCCGCATGGCCGGAGCTCTGCCCAGGAACTGTTCCAGTCACGGGACCAAGGGTCCTTCTGCCCGCGCAGGGAACACAAACCAACCAATGGGAACGAGGCTGAGCAGGGGCAGGGAAACCCCGTGTCTGTGCCCTCAGGGCCCCTCTGCCAGGGCTACACAGCGGGGGAGGGACCCCAACACCTCACCCGTTTTATTTTAATAAGAGGAGAATATAAAAAACTGGATAAACATAATAAGAACAGTTTCAAAACAAAACAAGCCACCCTCCTGAGTCTATAAATGTCCAAACAGATTCTGTGGAACATCTTAGGGCTGACAGAAGGGAGACAGAACTCTCTGAGCATGCTTTGTGGGGAAACTGAGGCAGGAGAGGGTTTAACTTCTTCCCTTCCCCTTTTCATCCCCCACTCGGCATTGGAAAGGGATTTTTGGGGAAACAATTGGCAAAAGCATGGTTTTGTGAGGAAAACCATGGATGAAAAAACGGATTGGGAATACACTGGGGGTAATAGGACATAGGGTAAAAGGGAAAGGTGGGATTAGGAAAGGGAGACTGTAGGGGGGACTTACAATGGAGATATTGTCTAACATGACTACGATTTTTTGCATATATACTGCCTTTTACAGGAACACCATCAGGCCCAGTGACCTGCGATGCTTGTAACCCTTTTCTACCTCGTATAATTTTGAATTCCACGACTTCTCCATCTCCCAAGCTTGGGATGCATTTTTCAGGGTTATTCTTTTTAATAGCAGTTCTATGCACGAATATGTCTTGCTGGTTGTCACACCTTGTTATAAAACCATAATTTTGCTTAACATTATACCATTTTACTATCCCTAAGGTCTTAGTTACTATGATCTTCTCCTTTTTCCGAGTGGCTGCTGTTTTCTGTCTCGCTGCGTCTGTGCTCTCTCCTTTGGTCGCTCCCGTGTTGGAATTGTCGGGGCTTCTCATGCCTGCGCGCCCTTCCCGGGGTCGCGTTCGGGGCTGCGCGGG
>NW_008236213.1:2185261-2188061 GCF_000691975.1 Corvus brachyrhynchos | reverse complement strand
ATGATCCTTGATGTTCTTGCCCAGATTTAATTCTAAATGGGTCTTGGCCTTCTTCACTGCCTTTCTGCATACTCTGACAATACCCCTATATCCATCCCAGGTGTCCTGTCCCTGCTTCCCCTTGATATATATCCCATGCTTATGTCTGAGCTTTGACAGGAGCTCATTTTTCATCCACACAAGCCTCCTGCCCCTTTTAGTCTCTTAAGTGCACTAACATAATCCAAGTAAAGGAATTTTCTGTGCAAGCATTAAGGATTTAAATGTAAGCATGCCTTTTCAGTTGCCATATGACACTGGCCTTAGGAGGCAGCTCAGGCAGGTGCTACTCCTGAGCTTGCTAAGCTCAGTTGTGTTTTCCTACTGATTGCCTGCTGAAACATTGTTGCGGTGGCAAAGTCCACTTTGCACCCCCGACGTTGCTTTGAAAGCGGTCTCTCTGTAAACCTCTGCGCTAGAAGGTTCTCTCTTTACCGAGATCCTGCTGGTTACTGACTCTCTCCCCCCTCCCATCCTTTCTCCCATTGGCCCCTGTTATGTCACTCACCCTTGCCTCTGCCCCCTACCATTGGCTCAAGCCCTCAGACTATTGGCTTCTGATGCTCTGCCCGCCCCTGGGACCCTTCAGGATAAAACCATGCGCGGGCTTTTGTTCTTGGTTCTTTGTCCCTGCTTCCTTCGAGTGCGTTGGTTCCATTAAACACCTCAAACACCTCCGAACTGCGTGCAGAGAACCCCTCTCACCTGTTCATCTCCAGCTCATGCACAGACTGTGTGTGTGAGCGGCGGCTCGCGACCACCTGCAAAGCTGAGATCGAGTGCACGCGTGGGTGCTGGCAGAGTGCTGCCGAAGTGTCTCCACGAGGGACCCTGTGGAAAAAGCACAGCATTGATCCACCGAAGCCCTCCTTTCATAAAACACACAGACTTGTATTTTGCAACTGTGGTTTTTAATAAAGTAAGTTTATTTAGTAAGGGATAAATAGTCTTGATTAAATATAGAGCAGACATAAAGTTTAACAATAACATAGACTTACCCACCAGCATGCCTCTAATATAATAATTCCATATGGAGCCTATTAAGGGCATTTTATATGTTTGTCAATTAGTACAATAAATGGTTTTCAATTAGCAATTTAGTAATTATCACATGAATGCAAAGTAGGCATATCAAGAAAGAGCTGATGAGCAGGTAAGCTGGAAGGTAGTGTCTGTTATAGAAAGAGAGTGGGGGTTTTCTTTTGGTTTTTGGTGAGGGGGCACTTTTTAGCAATGTATGGGTGTGCACTCTCAGGTAGATTGGATTACATCTAAGATGAAAGCTTTGAAGAAGAAAAGAAGGATTGTATTCTTTTTCTCAGGCGAGTGAACCTTGGAGAAAAAAAAGAAAAATACTTCTGGGTACATCTAAATCCTAGTCTAACAATTTCTAAAGTGCTTTGTTTCTCAGAATGTGCTAATACATGGGTTTTTTCTTCTTTTGACGCAGAAGTGACTCAAAATCTTTAAGAGGAGATGATGTTTGTGTTCACAGTATTAGTGTGTACCCTGCATGAGAATAAACATGGTAAAGTAAGCTTTCTGCTAGTCTTCTGTATAGACTATGTGTAATGAAGGAAGCACAGGGAGAAAGATACATTCTGTGTCAGTGACTGTTCCAGAGTACCTTAATTGTTTTTTCTGCTGAAGTCCAAGTACATAAGTTGATTATCTTGATAATACTAAGAAAAATCAAAGATACAATGAGATTGTATTTACCATATTTCAAAGGGCCTGGGTATAAGACTTTCTAGCATCTAAATGAAATTGTGGGAAGAAGGAAGCAGGTTTTTTTAACTACCAGCAGCACCTAGCAGGAGTGTTATATGTCTCAAAACTGGTTTATCTGTTGCCTTCCTCCAGAAGCCTAGCTGCCAGCAGCCAAACCTTAAGTGGTAGTCTGAATGGTACTTATAACCAACAGCACTCTGTTCTCAAGAATGAGCCTAGAGGTTTGAAACAGATTAATCTTTCTGTCAGGGAAATACAAATCTAGCTTTGAGCTTAAACAATACTGCTTTTATTCTTTTATCAATATTGCCATGTTGGCTGGACTGCATCTAATTCAGGTAGCTCAGCGTGCAGCTGAGCTGCAGTGTGGGCTGCAGATTGAGCTCTGGGTGGCAGGAGCCTGACCCCAGATTGTCACACACTTAGACTGTGAGGGGGTAAAAGCTTAGGGTCTCCTTTGTTAAGGGTTTCTCCTTGGAAACACCAGCTTGAGATGTTATGCTTTTGTTGCACCATGGTTAAATTACTTTAAGGATCCAAACGTATGAGACTCTGCTATGGGAAGTCTGGGGTTGAGGGACAAAATTGTGTCCAACAGGGAACGAGTGGCTCTTGGATGGTGAGACAGGAGAGTTACCTTAACATGGCAATAGCATTGAGAGAGTTTTCCCAGACTGTCTGGGAGCTGCAAAACCAGTGTGTGTCTCTTTCACACTGTGCAGCATCATGATTTCTTTTCTCTGCATGATGATGCTGAATTCATGAGTAATTTTTTTTTTTTTTTTTATGGTGTGTTGTGGCAGGGTGGTAGTGGGCACAGAATCATAGAACAATATTTGTTGGAAGGGACCTTTAAAGGTTGTCTAGTCCACCCCCCCTGGAATGAGCAGGGACATCTTCAAATAGATTAGGTTACTCAGAGCGTAGTCCAACCTGACCCTTAACACTTTCAGGCATATAACACCTTTCTGGGCAATGTTCCACTGAGGGTGTTTCATCAACCCTGTAATGAAAAATGTCTTCCTAATAT
>NW_008236213.1:2181784-2185212 GCF_000691975.1 Corvus brachyrhynchos | reverse complement strand
GTATTTACTAAAAAGTTAGTCCCCATCTTTCTTAGCAGCCCCCTGTAAGTATTGAGAGACTGTAATAATTATTTTTCTGATAGAGCCCTCCTTAACTAAAAACTCAAACTATGCTGAGCCATGACAGGTTTCCCTCAATCCTTCTCTTTTCCAGGCTGAATAATCCCAGCACTCTCAGCCTTTCCTCCTAGGAGAGATGCTTCTTCCCTCTAACCATCTTCTCTGGACTTGCTCCAACAGGTCCATGTCTCTCCTCAGCTGGGACCCCAGAGCTGGATGCAGCACTTCAGATGGGGTTTCACCAGAGCAGATGGACAGAATCCCCTCCATGGCCCTGCTGGCCACACTGCTTTGGATGCAATTTAAGATACAGTTGACTTTCTGGGCTGCGAGCACACATTGCCAGGTCATTTCCAGTTTTTCATCTACCAGTATCCTTCAAATCCTTTCCTGCAGGGCTGCTCTCAGTCCCTTCTTCCCCAATCTGTATTGATACCAGGGGTTGCCCTGACCCTGGTGCAGCACCTTGCACTTGGCCTTGTTGAACCTGGTTGGTTCACATGGGCCTACTTCTCAAGCTTGTTCATGTCTCTCTGGGTGGCAGAACAGCTATGACTTTGTTTAAGACAGCTTTCACCCAAGAGTCTTGTTTTGCTCAGTGCTTCAGAAGATACCTCCATGCTACAGACATTGATTCACTGCCTTTGCACCAGCTCGTCTTTTCAGGGAAGCAACAGCATTACGCTGAGGTTTCTGTTTCAACTAGAGTGCTCACATTCTTGCCTCTTGCCCTGGTCAGAGCTCCTGCACTCTATTGTTGCAGGTTGTTTTTCTGAGATGGTAGTCATGGTGTGAATTTTAATGCTCTCATAGCATGGTAACAGAGGGAGATCATATTTCACCTATATGGACAGTGAATTAAAGCATGAATACTGATACATCTAAGCTGCAAACACTAAATTTATGTTTCAAACTGCATATTCTGCTGTCCTGAGCAGTTTGTGCATTTTGTTGTATTTTAATATTTAAAAAAACCCCAACTCCCAATACCCAACAACCAACACCAAAAATAGAGACATTATGTTAATTCTTTTTTCTTTTTGATGCAAAGGTAAGGCTGAATGTAACTTACTTAACAGTAGAAAGGAAGCGTGTAGCAAAACAAGAACATAAATCTGTATCTCACAAGTGCCAGGCTAGCACTTTGTCTTTATATTGCTTCTCCTGTGCATTAGACAACTTACATTTTGAATCATTAACAGAACAATGTATTTATTAATTTATGTTGTAGTTAGGCAAGAAAGACATGGATAAATTCAAAATCTTTCCCTGAGTTTTCTGATACAAAGACTCCTTGAGGAACTGTCTTTTATTTTAAGTAGACTTACTGAAACCAGTCTCCAAATTGAGTTATTTCTTCTATGAAAGTACGTCATATACCATATACAATAGTTCAGGCATAACTAGAACGTCAAATGTCACTGTTATTGTGACAGTCTTACATTGTGATGCTCGTGTTGTCTTTACAAGTTAAGAAAGCAGCAGGTAACCTACAGCTGATATTTTTTTCAGCAAACCTTAAATGATTTAAATGTATTGATCACAATCTGGGATAGGACCCACCACATGCAGCATTCAAGTGTCTTCACTAGCTGGAAATCTTACTCAGAACTGCTCCAAACGCTCTCTTTTGCAGAACTGAACATTTGGTGAACAGCCAGATATGCCATTCAGGTAGGGTATGGTGCCTTGTTTGTATTCTACGTGGTGCACAGGGATGCAGAGAGTAAATGTTTTGGGGAGTTATTAGAAAATGATGATTTTTTGTACAAAAGCTACCAGATGAAGGAGGCAGAGAGGGGAGCACTTGCCTCACAGATCACTTGCTGAAAGCGGCAAACACCTGAAGCAGTAGTTAGCAGGAGAGCACAAGGAAGAGAGGTCTTGAAGCTGCAATACAGATCAGAAGAAACGTAATAAAAAAAGGTCCATATCTAACAAACATTTGTAACACTCAGTTGTGTAGGGTTTTTTTGTTGTTGCTGTCATAATACAATGCATTCTCTCAATAGGATTTTAGGCTTGTGAACATTCAGGGTCCTGTGGATGTGAGTTTACACTCCCACAGCATTATAGAGGAGTGTTTGGCATTGATTTTTGTTGTTCTGAGCACTTGCTCACAAAAACAACAGTTGTATGACTGAGGACCACTTTGGCAGGTTTGAGAATGAGATGGAAGTTTCTGAAATAATGGATATTTTCCCAGGAGGAGAGATTGGATGTGTGCAGGGACCATCAAGGATCCAGGGATAGAAAGTGAGCCCTTTCCCACTTGACCATGACAGGCTCTGTGTCACATCTGGCCAGCCTTCTTGTACCTCCATTTCATGGTTCTCCTGAAGGAACAAGTTGTAAGGAAGGTCTTGATGCCATTTCAGGCAGTTACTTAAGCTTCAGGATAGAAGTGGTTTGACTAGCAGCTTTCATACCTGGCAGCATTATGATGCCTTATTTCCAGCTGTCCTCTGAAAAAGTCATTATTATATAAATAATCCACTGTTTCATACTGGATCCACACCTACATCATGATTTGGTGTTTTGGCCCTGTTTTTCTCAACTCAGGGCTTTTAAATTGTACCAAGTATGCCAACGTTTACTGTCAGGGTCCCTTCCTCCTGCCGTGGGGTTCTGGCAGAGGGGCCCTGAGGGCACAGACACGGGGTTTCCCTGCCCCTGCTCAGCCTCGTTCCCATTGGTTGGTTTGTGTTCCCTGCGCGGGCAGAAGGACCCTTGGTCCCGTGACTGGAACAGTTCCTGGGCAGAGCCCCGGCCATGCGGCTGGAGAAATAAACATCTCTGAAACATCTAGCAAGAATCAGTCCATAGATATCTCTTTTCCACAGGCCTCGTTGATTGATATGCGTGTTACAGTAACAGACGGTGCAGAGATGCGGGCAAGACGCTGATCCCTAAGGACAGAAAATTCATGAGTAAAAACCACTCTAGATCTCTCTCTTCTCGCCTTGGTTTGGATATTCTCTCTGGATTATGGAGGAACCGTGGAAAGACTCCTGGCTCTCAGAGCTGCATATAGACATTATCTTAAACTTGAAATGATTCTTGAACAACAATATGTAAATTTTAGCTTAATTCAAGCTCAAAAGGAACTGAAATACTTCCTGGTATGGTTGTTTAAGAACTTTTTCTATGTTTCTTGGGATGTGATTCTTACCAAAGACTTTTGGAATACTGTTTGGACACAGTTAATATTGGAGTCAAAATATATGCCAATGGAAGAATATTTTCGTGAATTTTATTTAATTACCGAGACTGTTGAACAATGTCAGCTGTGCCCTGGCGAAGGGAAGTGCGCCTCAGAGACATGCGACCGCGGCCACGTGGACCGAGCGCTCTGCGGGCAGCAGCGA
>NW_008236213.1:2181321-2181645 GCF_000691975.1 Corvus brachyrhynchos | reverse complement strand
GGCCAGGCTGAAACGTAGGCGTGGGGCCGCGCAGAGCCCAGACACGCGCCGGAGCAGCGCCGCTCGGAGAGCGCAGAGCAGCCGCAACACGGGGGCCCGGCCGAGATGTCGGAGTCGGTGAGGCAGCAGCCACGTGGGACCAGCAACCACGACAAACATGCAAGCACGTGATAGGAGGAGTTATAGCCACGAAAGTCACAGGAACTGTGAAATGGTACAATGTCAAAAACAACTATGAATTTATAACACGAGATGATACAGGGGAAGATTTATTCATCCATAGAACTGCCATTAAAAGGAATAACCCTAAAAATTACCTGCAAA
>NW_008236213.1:2178351-2180546 GCF_000691975.1 Corvus brachyrhynchos | reverse complement strand
GGCTGGAGAAATAAACATCTCTCTGAAACAGCTAGCAAGAATCCGTCCATGTATATTTCTTTTCCACGGGCCTCCTTGTTTGATATATCGTGTTACAGTATCCACACTGTAACAGTTTACTTCAAAAACAGGGCAGCTAAGGCTGAAGGAAAGAAAAAGGGATTGTCTAAACAAACTTTGTATATAGCAAAGCATGCTGTCTGCATGCAATAAATAAATCAGGGGAGAGAACAAGGAACCAATAAATGAATCTGGAAATTTAGCTTTCACTATGATGCTATTATTTTGTTAGTTCGGTATTTTGCTAGGCTTCTACAGTGCATAACAACATAGGTCCCAGATCAAGAGATGTTGAAAACTTGTGTCCAAAATACCCCCCCTCCCTGCCACTTATGCAACAGAAGGTATCTCAAGACAGAAATCTCTGGCTGGGAAAACCAGTCTACCTGGATGGTCTTAACTGGGCAGGCAATGAAGGCTTTATTATCTGACCATTACAGAAGATGCAGTGTATGTTAGTCATGCTTTGTTTCATTTAGCAGAATTAGTAAGTGCCTTACTTAAACTTGTATTAATTAAAGAAATAGGTAAATCCTCAGGAAAGATTTGCTAGAAGGTTCTGAAGTCTAATCTTTTTCAAAATACAGGGTTAATTGGAAAATTAAAGAGTAGAATACATGTGCTGCTGTAACCCTTTCAAATGCTGCAAATCTCCCTTTTTTAGGAATTGCGACACTTGATACTTGAGAAGTCCTTCAACAGCAACAGGTCTCTTAGGAACACCATAAACTTTCCTGGGCCTTGGCTCCCTCACTATTCCTGTTTCTAACATTCCTCAGCACCCTGGTCTTGCCAAATACCAGCCTTTCACAGGTATTTTTACAGTGCCAATCGGTTCATAAAAGAAAGCCAGATCTTCTTTTACAGTGCCTGGTGATTCAGCTGCTTCCCCACATCATACAGGTGCACTCATCAGTGGTATCTCTATTGTTAGTCCTTTTCTAATGGCAGGAATTGGCTGTTTGTCAGTCCTGTCCTTCCTCCTAGAACACCCGAGGTACAAACACCAAATCTTCTTCCTGACATTACATGCTTGGGCTGTACATTTAGCAGGCTGATCTGCAGATCTCAAGTAGAAAGTTTCTTATTTTCTCCTTAAAGAAATTTGCTAATCATTGCAGACATCTGTGTCTGAGCTTTGTTTGAAAGGAAAAGCTCCCTGCAGGGGAAACTCAGCCCAGAAGTATTGATGGATTTGCTGATACAAGATGGACTCCTGATGCAGATCTCTGTGGCTTGCAATGGCTAAGTTTTTTATTCACAAGCATCTTCCAAGTCTCTGATTACTTTGAAGTCATTAGCAACTATGAAACACAATTAGAGTATATGAAATATTCAGGTCTTTTATTTCCACTGGGAAATTTTTTTAACTAAACCCAGCAATGACCCAGATTCCTCATCAGATTTATGTTTGCTTTTGTTGCCTGAGAGCTGGAATAACAACTACAACTCTTTGGTGGAGATCATGAGCCCTTTGCCCTGATTCTAGATGTTTAAAAATATTCCAACACCTTGCAGGAGCACTTTTGTGAATAGTGGACAGGATAACTATGCCAGTTGCATTCTTTGGTTTTCCTTGGCATATGGAGAAGAGCCAGTGATATTAAAATAGGCTTCCATTAATTCACTCTGAATTAAACTTTGCATATTCCCCAGACTTCCCTACATTTACATCTACAGATGGTACATGTTTGTTTGCTGCTGAAAGACATAAATAAGACTTTAATCTCCTCTTCATGTAGAAATTCACAAAGAAATATTGGACAAAAGGGTATTAGTTGCTTTTGTTGGACAGAAATTTCAATAGAGCATTTGAAGACAGTCCCAACTTTGTTTTTCTCAATTTTTAATAAGGTTACGAAGTGACTCAGATTTAAAAATATGACAAGGACAGATCTGCTCATATTCTATGTCAAAATGTGATGTATAGTTTGACCTCTTTCTTGGATCAGGTACTTCAGCTGTGTTGCTCCAATTATTCCTTTTGTGTGTGCCTTCCTTTAGGGTAAGGGAGAAATGGAGTGAGTTTTTTAAAGCTTCAAAAATCTTGACAGTGATAAAGACCCACTTTAATAAGCAGAGTTTTCCAAGGTTTAACATCTTGGGAAAAGAGTACTGAGGCAAACATCTCGTTT
>NW_008236213.1:2167839-2177892 GCF_000691975.1 Corvus brachyrhynchos | reverse complement strand
AGCAGGAGGTTATAATGCTGAAGAATAAAACAGAGTAAAATGGGGCTAGGAAGGAAATTTAAAAAAAAAAAATGTCTGACTACCAAAAGCAAATATAAATTTATATTCTTTCACCCTTATATACTAATATGAGAAAAATTAAATAGACATCCACTATAGGTTCATTTTCTGGTTCCAGAAAATGTATGTGCAGCATGGAAATCACAAAAAGAAAAGGGGATTTTAGCCTAAAGACCAGGGACTGAAAGGATGGTCAATTACTGCTTCTCTTTCACAGCAACCTTCACTCCATGACAAGAGCAATCCAGGTTGAACACTGCACCTTTAGGACTCTTCCCTTCCAGTCTCAAACGGGTGAGCCACCCTTCAAAGAAATACAGACATCTTTTTCCATGGTCTAGGGTATGGAACGCTGCAAATAGCTCCTCAGGGTGAAAATGAGGTTGAAAGAGGCAAATGGTGACGTTTTTAGTGTGAGTGCATCCAGGGTGCCATCTGTAGGGTGCATTTTAAACTTGTGATTTATGGGAGAGCTGTAGTTGGTAACACTGAACTGAAATCTCTTGCAATCCGGAAGAGAATCAATGACAGCAAGACTGTTCTTTACAGATTACTGTCCATCCTATTCATAGAGAGATATTGCTACTGCTTCATTAGCCTTTCTTTTCAAGCTTTTCTTGTGGTCAGAAGTTTGTTGCAGTATAAACTCATCATTTTCAACCCCAATTCTGATGAATACAGAGAGGTATTTCTAATTTTACTGCTTTTCAAATATTTTAAGAATGCTGTATTGTTTTCTACTCTCTTCTTGGTTAAATGAATCTAAATTTCTTTTTGTCTTTCCTCACACAATTTTTACACCTCTGCCTGTATTTCCTGTCTGGACCCCTCTGGATCAATTTAAAGATTCAACGTCAATATCCCTGGAACCAGATTATTACAGGACATGATTTTCCTTGCATTTTCAAGGAAAACCCAGAGTGACTTGCTGTAACAGTGCACTTAGACACCATTAGCCATTTAAAACCCCAGAAATAGGTTTAGATTATTATATCCCCTACAGTCTGTCAATTACTGTCATTCCTACTAAGAGCCATGCTAGTAATTTACTTTCTATAAAGGAGACTGCTAATTCAGCAGATATGAAGAAAAAAACTACAGAAAAATGTCCATGCTGAAATGACAAAAGTGTCACAACAAACAGAACAAACAGATTAGAAAACCAGAATTCATTTAAATATGTATATTCATATGTCCATCATGTCATTTTGATTGTGCTTTTTGGAAAAAAACCCCTGTGTTTATGAATAAGAGAATTTTACTGAAACCTTCAGGATTTCACATCATGGCTATCATAATACCTTATTCATCTCTAAAGCCTATGCTGGTTTTTATTAACAGGTACTGCATTCAGCAACATATTACAGCACCACTTCCAGCATCATCAATAGAAAATGTTCTTCCTTTGTACTAATTCAAAAACATTCAAGCTACAATAAAAGAGTATATTTGTAGTGGGTTGACCCTGGCTGGATGACAGGCACCCACCAAAGCCTATCACTCCCCTCTGCAGCTGAACAAGGGAGAGAAAATGTAACAAAGGGTTCATCAGCTGAGATAAGGTCGGGGAGAGATCACTCACCAAACACTGTCATTGGCAAAACAAGCTAGAATTAGAGATATTAATTGAATTTATTACTAACAAAATTGAACCAGCATAAAATAAGACCTTAAAAACACTTTCCTCCCACCCCTCCCTCCTTTTCAGCTCTACTCCCACCCAGTGGCGGGAGACAGGGATTATGGTCCGTTCATCACATGTTGTCCCTGCCACTGCTCAGGGAGAGGCATCCTTCCCCTGCTGCAACATGGGATCCCTCCCATGAAAGTCAGTTCTCCATGAACTTCTCCAATGCAAGTCCTTTCCATGGACAACAGCTCTCCACAAACTGCTGCAATGTGGTTCATTCTTCCAGGGGGTACAATCCTTCAGGCACAGCCTGCCCCAGTGTGGGTCCCCCACAGGGTCACAAGTCCTACCAGGAAACCTACTCCAGCATGGTCTCCTCTCCATGGGTCTGCAGGTCCCTGCCAGTACCCTGCTCCAGCACAGGCCTCTCACGGGGTCACAGCCTCCTCTCAGGCATGCACCTGCTCCAGCGTGGGTCTCCTCCATTACCTGCAGTGGACCTCTGCATCCCCAGGGGCTCCTCCATGGGCTGCAGGTGGATCTCTGCATTCCTGTGATCTGCAGGGTCACAGCTGCCTCACTATGGTCTGCATCAGGGCTGCAGGGGAACCTCAGCTCTGGCACCTGGAGCACCTCCTGCCCCTCCTTCTGCACTGACCTTGGTGTCTGCAGGGCTCTTCCTCTCGCATATTCTCACTCTGCTCATCTCTGTCCACAATTACATCTGTGCAATAACTTTTTTTCTTTTTTTCTTAAATATGTTATCACAGGGGCGTTACCACCATTTCTGATGGGCCCAGCCTTGGCCAGTGACACGTCTGTCCTGAAGTCAGCTGACACTGAATAAGGAGGACACGGAGGAAGCTTCTCACAGAACCCACCCCTGTAGCACCCCACTACCAAAACCTGGACATACAAATCTAATACACCTTTCAACTAAAAAAGCCTTTTGCAAATGGGGGAAAATTTAAAACAAGGCTGTACTGAAAGTGTCTAGTGGCTCAGAGCCAGTTACTGTTTTGTTGTTGCTTGAGGTTTCTTCATACACTTTTTGGGTAACTTGTTCAAAGGCTGCCCCAGGGCAGTTGTCAAGTAAGATCATCATGTGTGAAAGGTTGAGCTTACATCTCTTATCTTTATGTCAATAATAATGGCAAGACATGAGTTCTATTTCTACACTTTGACCTACAAGACATTTACACCAGATTTGTTGACTTCTGTCTCAGGATGATGAGTGTTATGGGCTGTCTCAAAGTGAAGTGAATGCCCTTCCCTCCATCTAACAGTGTCTACCATCTGGTAATGACAAATCACCTCCTGAAGCCTTTCTTGGATAGATGGTTTATCTGTTTTGTGTCCCCAGTGCTTTCAAACTCTCCCCATTTTCTTCCTCACTTCCTAATAGTAATCTCACATCTCAGACAATACTACCCATTTTCCTATGATTTTTTAGTTCAGAGGAGGTAATCTAGTCTCTTCTGTCCTAGAAATATGGATCAAAGAATTCTGCCTAGTGATGATACATTTAGCCCTAACTAACTTTTGCTTGACCTGCTGTTTAGGTTAATGTGGAAAGTCAACCAGTGCTGGTGCTTGTTTTCTACCACTTGGCATTCTCTGCATCCTGTGATCTCCTTAAGTGCTTAATGGTTCTTTCTGTTAATCTTGCATTATTTCCAGTTTGAGCCTTGCTGACTTCAGCATTCTTCAAATTTGTAGCAGACTTCAAATTTCTTCCATCTTGCCTTTTTCTACTATACTGAAATAATGTGCTACTATCAGCTGTCTTTTAGAAATGTCTGCAGAGTAAAGCATTCTTACCCTCTTTCTCACAAGCCAAATCAATAAGGAATCTGTCAAAAGAAAAAGCCTTTTTTTTTTTTTGGTATTTCTGAAAAGAAAGGTCTTCTAACTGTGTGATTGAGGGATGTTAGGGATACAGGAAGAATATATAAGGGAGACACATATGTATAAAATACTTAGGTGACCTTAAATGGCAAGACTCAGTCTCTGACCTTCCACAGTGTTCTGTCACGTGTGAAATAGCATCAGCATCTTATGGCTCAGTATCCTTTTACCTTTTTTATTAAGACTACATAAAAGATGATAGACAAAGCATCATCTTAAAATATGTGATGTTTTAATTCCTTAAAAGCCTCAATTATGAGTTATTTTTGATATAATATAATGAGAGCATCAGCCACTAGAGGCCCTTCATGTCCAGGAGACTGGCTGAGCCAAGAAAACATAGAGTATCCCTCTGGTTAGACTTAGTACACCTAGGGGGGAAATGATAAACCACCCGGCTGAGAAGCAACATACAGGCTGTCAGTATTAGGTACCTCTGAGAGGATTTGGTCTCTTCTCAGCTGGTGTGTTACTCAAAATACACCCTTGAAATTAAAGTCCGTTCACTCAGGCATATCTTTTCATTCCCTTCTCTTCTTCTAATTTTCTCAGTTGCTTAAAATGAAATACAGATGCTGATCTTTTATACTGCTTCTGGTGTTAGTGCTGAAGGCACCTTGTCTAAAAAGGAGAAGGGAACCCTGAGAGAAGCATTAACAGGGTATGTTGGCCACACTGCTGTATGTATGTGTCTCCCCAGTTCAAACAGACAAAGTAAATCAGGCTGGATCTGCAACAAAACGGGACTCAGACCTGCAAACATTTACTGTTTGTGCTTAGATAAAAGCATAAGAGTGATTTCATGGCTCTTTCTGATGTCTTCCCAGAAAAGAGGATTCATGGTGAATTACAATTTTTTACATTTGTTAGAGCTCCAGTAGGAGTTGTTGTTTTTTTTTTTTTTTTTTTTTTTTTTTTTTTTTTTTTTTTTTTTTTTTTTTTTGTGCTGGATGCCTGTCAAATAATAACTCATATTGTCAGCCTATGATGCTGGTCCAGCTGTCAACTCTAGAAAGCAGGGCTTGGGATATACTGATATATTGAAAAAAGTGGTTACCAGAAGAAAAATGATCCTTTGCCTTGTAAAAAGTCTAATATATTCTGCAGATCTGCTTCTTGAGGGTCAGTAGTGACGCCTGGCCCATTGCCTCTTTCACAACACCACACAGGACAATTAGGAAAACCTGATGCTGTTACCTCCTGGGGTTTTTTAAATGTGTTTGTCTCTATGGCAATTAGTTATCACTGCTGTGGCCTTTGGTGTTATAATAGCCACACAAAAATTAAAATAATAGGATCCCAATTGGAGAATTAATGACATTTCAGAGTTGTTGTTAAGTGAGAAAGGAGTCCTTTCAAACAACTCGCACCTTGCTCAGGATCAAAATAACCCTTTGAAATGGCCTAGCAGAACTTAGAAAGGCTGGTAAGATCAGAAGAGTTCTTGAGCTACTCAGATGAACAATAAGGAGCAGAAGAGCTATGCGTTATTTGGAATGTTGTAACATATGAACTGTAAAGTAATTTCTCACTGTGCTAACACCACCACAAAAGAAAGCAGATCTGTGTGAAAGAAGGACGCTAATTTTCAGAAGGACAAAAACACACTATTTAGTAACACTCTAAAAAGTTGTAATGAATCAAGGATCCTGTCTAGGGTGTACAGACTGTCAGCTGTAAACAGAGTGATTAATGTGGAGAGCCTCTTAGAGATTACCAGCTTTAGAGCTTTATAACAAACAAAGTGTTCTGTGATGGTGATGTGCCCAGCTTTCTGTTTTTCATTAGTCTATATTCCTTATTTGCACTTTACAGAAGAGGGTATTTTAAAGAGAGCCTTTTCTTGTACTCAGCTATTAATGTGATGCACTGGATCCTGGCTGATTAGCAAGGAAGATATGTTTACTACTTTTGCAGAGTGATAGGAAGAAAACGAAAGCCACAAAATGGACTATGACTTGCTGACACATACTGACTGAACAGAAAGCAGAGCGTCAGTGACAATACACAACTGTGGGGAGAAAAGAAAAGCTGAGAAGAGCCTTTGGTACTTTAAAACTTCCTAATTGTACAAGGAAACATCATGGTGGAGGATATCTATCAGTGTTTTGATTTCACTGCAATGTACATTTAAGCAGTGCTGTTCTACCTTAATCCTTCTTTTCCCTTTCCTTTACTGTGTTTCTCTTTGCATATATGAATTTGTGAAAGGAGAGGGAATATATGCGAAATGTTTGGGCTGCTCTCCAGGTTTTCTCCCAGATTACCATGGCAGGCCACAGTCAGAGGGAGGGCACGAAAGAGTTGAAGGACTACCAGCACTTCTGCCGCAGCCTTGCCAGTTGGCACAAAGCCCTTGGCAGCTCAGGAGCTGTGGCACATCAGCTTTAATGATCAGATATGGCATGACCTGTGTGTGAGACTTGTCATGAACTGAGAAGTATTAGTGCCTGGAGGGGAGTCAGCAGATCCCCAGAGAGTTCCTGAGGTTCATACCTCAATGAAGGCAGGAGTGGCTCTTGTGTTTTTTCTTTGCTTTATCAGGCTGTGACCTTCTGAGGGACGTTTTCCTGGAAAATCAAGTCAATGCAGCCTGATGAAAATTCAGGCCCCTAGGTGACGGAGTGGACTATTCAGTTTTTCTCTATCATTATAAATCCATCTGTGCCTTGTCTCTGCTGTGATTTTCCACTGCAGGCAGACATGGTGCTGTGAAAGAAAGCCTGAGATAATTTTCTTCATCCCTTTCCATCTAGGTCCTTATCCCTGCCCTGAGTGTTTCTGTGTAAGTCCAACCTATGGAAGAATGAGCACAGCTTAAGGGTGTTTGAAATCTTGGGCAAATTTCCTTTTTCCTTTGGACTCTGCTTTTTCAACACAAGTTGAGGTGAGGTACGTTAATGTTGGGCAGAAGAACTAGGAAAAACACAGATCTTGGCCTGACAAGATCTCCTAGAAGAGAGATGACAGTATCTCTTATAACACCTGCACAAAATAATTGTTACATGGTCATCATTGTGGACAAGAAGAAAGGACAAAGATTCACTCCCTGTAAATAAAAGTCTGTCTGGAGATTCAGTATTTTAATGGATTTTATTTTTCCAAATCAGTTTGTACAAATGTATATATTTAGGAATATTTGCAATACCAAACTGCATGGGATGATTACCAGAAAACATTATTAATAATACTTGTCACGTATCCCAAAATGGCAAAATTTAGACTGTCTATGCAATATAATTCTATCTCTTTGTGTAGCTGTATTTATGATAATCTTCTCTGTTTCAGACTACATGTGTATTCTTCACTCTCTTTGTATAGGATAAGTGTAGGCAACACTCAGTTAATGAGCTTCTATGTGGTAATTATTGTCCACAAGTCAGACTACCCTGAAGAAAATATAAGAATTTTCTCCTTCGTTTTCAATAGTTCTTGTCAAATTACATGAACCTGAAAAAGTTACCATAAAAAAAAAGCTGGTAGGGTTTAGCAATTCAATTCCAATTTTTATTGCTGGTAGGAGAAAGGCTTAGATAAGAGAAAACTCAATATTTCTTTTTTTTTGGTATAACTAATCCCAGATCTCTTAAATGTAACCTAAAGAAAAGCAGCACTATTCAGTTCTTGTGACCTAGATGGTTTCCTCTAGAGTCAGTGCTGCTGCTGAGCAGATTCTGTATTCACCAACTTAACAGATAGCTCTGTTATTAGATAACATTCAGTTTTGACATCATCACAATGTTACTAGAGGACACCAGATTTTTAATTACATTTCAACAGGAAAGTGTAACAGTATTTTAAGATACTTTCTGCCCACTGAAACTGAAAAATTTAGCAGAACTTCACAAAAATTAGAAGCTGCTGACAACTGTCCTAAAATGTGGGTGTCTGGCAGTGCCAGAGTAAGCTGTCAATCCCACTTCCTGCAAGTGAAGAACTTGCTGTAAAGTAGTGAGGATAGCTTAACTTCTCTTATTCTTTTTTTTTCTTTTTGTTATTGAAAGAAAAAGAAATATTAGAAAAAGGAGGAAAAATCAAGAGTGTGATCAAAAAATTCATTGCTCTTTTATCATAATCTTGCTAGACCCTTTCTGGGTAACTCACACTTTAAAAAACTTGCTGCCTGCTGTGAAATCCATAGTTGATAGGAAGGAAAGAATAGAAGGGTTTTTATTTACAAGCTTCCAGTCTTTATCTCTTCAAATTATTGCAGCTCAGACTCTTTAACTTATGTTGACATCTGGTCTTTAAGGCATTTCTTTTAAAAGCCATTTTCCCTAATATTTTTTCCCCGAGGGCTCAAATTTACATAAATTCACAGTTACTGAGAATGGCTCCGTACACAACTGTATTCTTTCATTCAGTAACAATAACATTATGCCTACTCTTTGTTGATAAAGCTATCATTCAATCAAACAGTCTTTTAAGCAACATATTTAATGAACAGTTACAAAAAACCACCAAACCCCAAATCATTGTGCAAAGTCCCTAATGATCAACAATAGCTGTTAAGTAAATGAAGGTGTGTTTGTCGTTGCCAGGATGCAAGCTGGAAAACAAAACCAGGCAGTGCTCTGAAAAATTGTATTAAATGAGTTAGGTTTAAATTCTTTATGACCAAATGAATATAAGAATCTTTTTAGCCTATCTTTTAATTGTCTAAACCTTTTGGTTTGCTAAAATGATAGATTCTGAAGAGTTCATGATTTTCTATTGTGAGCAAATTCCTTGTCTTAAATTAGAAATTCTTGATCAGTGTAAGTAAAAAAAAAATTAGGATTATCAATATGGATAGAGCTGAGCATCTTTACCTTTCAAATTTTTTATGTTTCAGACCACTTCAACATTGTTTAATGGATGGTCAAACTGCCTTACAGGGAGTTAAAATCTGCTGTTAATTAAGCTTTTTTAAAGAGACTCTCTTTTCCGAGCAGTAGATGAGATACACTTCAGGTTGAAAAACATGCACTAAGTGTTTTCCTGGTAAGTATATTTTGAGCTAGAATGTGATTTATGTCCTGTCACATAATGGTTGTATTGAACTATTTTGGCTGCGTGTTTCCGAGAAAATGGTGTGCATACTATTTTGCCTGTTCCCCTGTAATTGATTTCCTGGATTTTCTTGCTGTGTGATAAATGATTCAAAACTTTTACTGTGTTATACACCTTTGGATACTGTGGCTAGTTCAGACACATGCCCGGAAGCCTGTGAGGCTTACAAAGGGCATGAAGGAGGGGCAGAATCAAAGAACTGTTTTTTACCCCTTTGGATGCTGGGGCTAGTCCAGACACATGCCCGGAAGCCTGTGAGGCTTACAAAGGGCATGAAGGAGGGGCAGAATCAAAGACTCAGATCTGAAGCTCAGCCAGGAGGGAATTGAAGTTGTGTCAGGGTCTGTGGTCAGAGGAAAGTCAAGGGAAGAAAGTAATTAGTATGGAGAGCAGAGAACTGTTTGTGTAGAAGGTCAAGCTGCAAGCGCAAGAATCAGTGTTTAAATTAAGAAAATAAATCAATAGTTGATAAAGAATAAAGATAGCATGGAGTAGGCGGGATTGGCATTTTTGAAGTTAATAAATTAATTATGATGAGGGAATTAAGATGAAAAAAAGTTTAATAAAAGGTGTACTTACCTTCCCTTAAGGCACAAAAGACACTAGGAAGATTAAGTTTGTCAAAGTTAACAACTAAAAAAAACCCTGGTATCAGTGTACGAAGAATGAAAATACTGGATGAATGTGGTCAACCCTGAGAAATGAAAGGATTGACATCAGTCAGTGCAATCTGGATTTAACTAGTGATTTGATTCAGTGCTTTACAAAAACTTAACAGAAAACTTAATTAAAAATTAATTAATTAAAAATACCTCAGGAAAGAGCAGTGTTAAATGAAAAGAAATTGTCTTCATGTCTGTAAAGAAATGATGGTGACAGGAGGGGGAGCTGCCTGGATGAGAGCGTATGTCCATACGTGGGTGTGTGAAAAATATTCTCTTCCAAAAGACTGTTACGCCAAGTCAAATTTTAGCTCTTTGTTAGTGACTGATCCAAAAGATGGAGTAATCTTTTAGCAAGTATTGTACCGGCAAAACTCCCTGTGCACATTTAGCTTCCAGTAAGAAACTAATAAACCCAGAAAACATTTGCTAATACATTTGTGAAAAATCAATCTCCTAACTAAGATTCACTAGAACAGTAGTTACTCACAAAGGAGAAATGAGACACCACATCACCTACAAAAGGAGAAATAGCAGAAAGGTACTTAGGTATTAGGTTGTGTGGATACAAAAATGCTGCTAGCAAGGATTTTCTTGCTATTTTCTAAGCCCATGAGAGACTTTTCTCTCTCACAGAAGAGGTAGCAGAGTTATGTAAACAACCAAACACACAGCAGCACCGAATGCGGCCACAGAGCAAGGGCCAGCGGCAGCACCAGGTGCTGGCACAGTGGAAGAGAC
>NW_008236213.1:2167353-2167708 GCF_000691975.1 Corvus brachyrhynchos | reverse complement strand
CTGTTCCCCGCCTCTAGCCACCCCAGCCAAAGGGCCCCTCTCCGTCCACCTCTGTTTGCTCCCAGCGTCTCGGAGTTGCCTTTGTCTGAAGATTCCTCGTCGCGAAGTGAGGCAGATGAGGTTCTGGTGCCGGGGTGTAAAGCTGCCATAGCTGGGTGGCGAAGGAAAAGGCTGCTCCGATCTTGCCCCTGGAGCTTTCAGGACGCACGGTAACAGTGCATCCAACACACTACAGCCGCTTCTTAGAGTCAGTTAAAATGAGAGCGTTGGAGGAGGGAGATTGGAAATTATTGGAGACCCTGGGAATGCCAAATAGATTTGAGGATTCTGGGGGTAATTGGGGAGCTGTTACACT
>NW_008236213.1:2163845-2164940 GCF_000691975.1 Corvus brachyrhynchos | reverse complement strand
AGCAGAGACTGAACTTTAAATTTCTTGTTATGGAGTCAGATAGTTAAAGCCTTAAGGACATATTTAGAATTAATAACTGATGTAAATTTCTATTTGGGATTAATAGTAGAGTTGTTATCTTATCAAACAAAAAGGGGAAATTGTGGATACAAAAATGCTGCTAGCAAGGATTTTCTTGCTATTTTCTAAGCCCGTGAGAGACTTTTCTCTCTCACAGAAGAGGTAGCAGAGTTATGTAAACAACCAAACACACTGCAGCCTTGAAAAGTCTTGTTTATAGTATAGTAGAAAAATATTTTGACAATGGATGTTTTAGGATTTTAGCCAATCACCCCCAAGGTGTAGGAACCCAGAGCGTCAAGAATATTTCTCTGCCTGTTTTTAAGGGTTCTTACCCCCCTGAACAACACTGTTTTAGCCTCAAACCCTGGAAAAATTATCAACAGTCAGACAAGAACTAGAAAATACAGTGGTGTGAATTCAGTGATAGACTACTCTGTAAGATTGTCACAGGGTGAAAAATTTAGAGGTTTTGGGCTTCTCTTTGTAGTAAATAGATGAAAGTAAAAAATATCAAAATGGAGGATTGTTTTTGTTCTCTAAACCTTCTTCTCCTTCTTCTACTACATATTCTGCAGTAAAAGTAGTTTGTAATGATTGGATAGAAAATTCCACAGTTCCTGTCAGTGTTACTGAATAATTGGTAGGAAAGTGAAAATAATGTACGTTTTTAGTAACTATTGGTTAAAATATCTTTAAAAGGCTGTGTATATCTTGATAAAGAGTCAGAAGAAGCTCTCACTCCTGCTTTTCTGTGCTCTATGCTGTACCTGAGTCATGCAAGTGGCTCTGTTTCTCTGATAAGACTTAATAAACAACTATCTGGAAGCATTGAAACTCAAGGAAAAGTCTCGGTTTATCTTTGAAACTCCTTGCAAGGACTTTCAGCAAATTCTCTCCCATCCGGAGGGACTTGATTTACGGCACAGTACAGTGTCACAATGGGTGGCTGATCCTTTGTCCAATTAGACTATGAAGAAAAAAGTCTATAAAAGAGTTTGTAAAATAATTAAATAAATCAATCTTGCTGCACAA
>NW_008236213.1:2159352-2163741 GCF_000691975.1 Corvus brachyrhynchos | reverse complement strand
ACATATGATGAAAAGTGGAAACCCAGCCAATTTAGCCTTAGCCGGTATGTTAATGTATTTTCCCAGTTTGGAGTTTAACGCTGTTGACTTTCCATGAATATCAAATCTCTGTGTTGAGATTCCTTTCTTGATTCCATTTTGCTACAGCAACACAGCTATTAGAAGGAGAGCTGAGAAACACTGCCAAATTGGTCACAGGGCATAGACATGCACACAAAGCCAAGAGCTCCTGACTCTTAAAACTCCATGGGATCTGAATGTAATGATCTGTTGAAAAAATATTATGATGTGGAACATCTATGAATAAGAACTTCAGGAGAAATGTTAACATGTCAAAGAGTTCAGAGATGCAAGTGGCACAGATGTCCACTCCCTCTGATTTGCATGGTGTGGGATGAAGAAAGAGTTTCTACTTAGGCCTTTTCATCACCAAACTTGGAAGGAACTGTAGTAGGAAAGTTAAAAAGCTGCCTCAGTGTGTATTTAAAATGTGATGTGGTGTCACAGTACTAATATTAATCTTTTCATAAAATGATAGCAAAGAACTCTGAATAAGAGTATCGGAAAAGGTTCTAAAGTAAATACTGGGGAGTATTCTGAAGAAGAGAGCAATGTTAGTATTTGAAAATAACATATGGCAATAGAGGGTGCCAATAGTACTATTGATGATCTTAATTGCCATGAGACCTGAGTACTTTGAGGGTATATTTTCAAAATAAAAACATTCGTTGTGTAGCTAAAACGCAGTGAACTCTAGGAGATACATTAGAATTGTGTTGGAGATTAGGCTTTGGTTTAGCAAGTGTTTAATTTGAAACAATGTAAACAAGTTAGACATTGAGTCAAATATAATGGGAGGCTGTGGGAAGTGTTTATTTTCCTTTCAGTGCATTTGGGGATTTCTGTGCAGAAATTAACTCATATAAAGCCACAGAATGAGTTAGATATGAATCCCTTGTAAAACAGAACTTTGTGGTTTCAAAGGGCAAACAATATGAACAACATGAATTCTGTAAAATTATTCTTCAGTGCTGATTAGAAGTAAAAGAAGGTAGGTCCTGAGTCCATTTCAAAAGATGTTGTTCAGTAGCAAAGACAGGCTGACCTCATGGAAACTAGCAGAAAACTATTGACTTTTATGGACCTGAAATTAATTCAGGACCTATCTGAAGTAATTATTGAACTAGTTCAAAAGCACAATACCATATGCTTTTTAACTCACCTTGTTAAGGGAATAATCTCTGCATAACAAGCAAACCAAGGGAACTGAGGCATATGAAAAGTCAAGGGACCAATTACATCAAAACATCTTCACAGCCATTGACACTGATGATTAAGACTCTGACAAATTTTGTCCAGAAAGTATTTCTAGCCTGGAAGAGTCTCTGACCAAAGAAGGATCAAGTAGCAGTGTAAATTATTTTAAATGTCCAAGATAGCTTAGTCTAAAAAGTGGAAAGTCATGGCTTCATTTAAATACATGACACTAGCACAGGAGCTAGATGCGCTTATTGACAGAGCTCTAAACTAGCTTGGGAGGGGGAAAGGAACAAAACCAGGCTCGCCAGTGATGAGGAATGGGATGGTGCGCCAAAGCTTGAGGAAATGAGCACTAATGGTAATCCTCAATTTGCTTCACCATGTTTTGGGTACAAAGTACCACATGTGGAAATGTTTCTACACCAATGCATGCAGGAGAGGAACAAAGAAGAGGAGCTTGAGGCTTTGGCCCAGCCCCAAGATTTGACATAAATGAAACCTAGTGGGATGAGTCCTGTGACTGGAGTGCCCTGTTGGATGGCTACAGGCTCTTCAGTGTTGGAACCCTGGGTTCAGAGAATTTCAGCCTTTCAGTGCTGACAGGCAGTGATCCTCAGAAGCACACTGCATTTGACCAGAGGCCTTGGGAAAGGCTTCCCAGATTATGTAATAGCACTGAGACTGTTGCTGTGTGATTAAAGTTTTATCACTGGGTAGAATATGTAGAGATGTAGAAAATTTAGTTTTACGGGATATAATAATATGTATGTAACAAAATGGAGGATTTTGTGTGTAGGTTAATTCTTCTTCTTTCCTCCTTCTTCACAAATCTGGGTGTTTTGGTATTGGTTCAAAAAACCCACAGTGCAGAACATGAATGTTTAGTTACTGGATTATAAGTAAAAATAAATTAATTGGGATTCCATAATTGGATAGATTGGACTTTAAAAGACCTTGGAAGGTAGCACTCGGGGGCCATTTTCACCTTGTTAACTTAGAGGCACACTCTGTGCAGCTGTGCCATAGATAAGAAATAATAAACATTTGAGTTCAAAGAAAAGCCTGGCATCTCCTGCGTTTTAATCCAAACTCCGAGTAAAAGAACTCACGAAACAGAGACAAAGAAGAAAAGAAACGAAACGGAGAAAATTAATACTTCAGGAGAGACAGGCAGGGCAGAAGAGGCACAGGGGTGGCACTGTATGTGATAGAAGGCTGGAATGTATGGAGCTCACAGGTAGCAATGGCACAGTTGAGAGCCTCCAGGTAGGAATCAAGGGGCAAACAAATAATGTGGAGGTCATCCTGGGAGGCTTCTATAGACCTCCTGGCCAGGACAATGGCACTGATGAATTATTCTTTGAGGAAATAAGAGATGCTTCCATCCTAAAGGCCCTTGTCCTTTTGGGGGAATTCAACTTACCAGAAATCAACTGGGAGTATCATACAACTGGTACAACCTGAGCCAAAATGTTCCAAAAAAACTGGATGATGACTTCATTTATGGACTAGGTCCTAAGGGAGCCAGCTCAGAAAGACACTGTCCTTGATCTGCTGCTTGTCAGCAGGGTGGATCTTGTGAAAAAAGTGGAGATAGGGGCCGTCTTGGCCACAGCAACCACAAAGAGATTGAGTTTAAAATCTCTGTTGACAGGAGGAAAAGTGAGAGCAAAACCTCAGTTCTGGACATGAGGAGAGCAGACTTCAGGATGCTCAGGGAACTAATAAGTAAAGTCCTCCTGGGAAGAAGTTTCTGCAGGTGCTGGGGTCTGTCAGTGCTGATCACTTTTTAAATACCACCTCTTTAGGGCACAGGAGCAGGAAATTCCCAAATGCTGGAAGTCAAGCAGGCGAGGCAGAAGGCCAGCTTGGCTGAGCAGGGATCTTCTCCTGGAAATAAAGGCAATAAAGGAAGGTGTCTGCCCAGCAGAAGCAAGGTCAGGTGACATGGGAAGAATACAGAGATGCTGCTCACCACTGCAGGGAGAAAATTCATGCAGCCAAAGCTCAGCTGGAGTTGAATGGCAAAAAGCAGTGTAAAATACTTACAGGATGAGGATGGTCACCTCACAAACAGGGGCATGAACAAGGCAGAGGTGTTTAACACATTCATTTCCCCTGTCTTCAATATGGATGAAGGAGCAAGGGGGTCTCAGTGCCCTGAACTGGAGGACAATGACTGTGAGAATGATCAGCTTCCAGTCAACCCTGAAACTGTGCAAGATCTGCTGTTCTGTCTGTGTTGTGTCACTGACACCCTCATTCCATGTGGCTGGATCTTTACAAAGCTATGGGATTCATTCACGAATCCTTGACGACCTAGCTTAAGTCATCACTAAACCTCTCTTGACGACTTTTGAGAAGTCTTGGGAATCCTGAGAGGTCCCAACTGACTGGAAGCTGGCAAACATTGTCCTGATTTTCCAGAAGGGCAAGAAGGAGGACCCTGGAAAGTACAGTTCTGTCAGTCTCACTTCAGTGCCCTGTAAAATCATGGAAAAGATTATCCTGGGAGGTATTGAAAAACACTTGAAAGACAAAGCAATCATTGGTCACAGCCAGCACACCTTCATGAGAGTAAAGTCCTGCTTATCAAATCTGATTTCCTTTTCTGACAAGGTAATCCACCCAGCTGATCAAGGGAAGCCAGTTGATGTGACCTTTCTGCATTTCAGTAAAGCTTTCAATACTTTCTCTCACAGTGTCCTGTTCTGGTCTGCACTGGGGTGGCCTCATCTCAAGTGCTTGGGGCAGTTTTGGGTGCCATGGTATAAGAAAGACATTAAACTGTTAGAGAACACCCAAAGGAGGCGCAGGCACTGATCTCTGATCTGTGGTGACCAGTGGCAGGACCCAAGGGAATAGCCTGAAGTTGTGTCATGCGAGGTTTGGGTTGGGTATTAGGAAAAGGTTCTTCACCTGTTGGGGTCCCTCCCCTGCCGTGTAGCCCTGGGAGAGGGGCCCTGAGGGCACAGACACGGGGTTTCCCTGCCCCTGCTCAGCCTCGTTCCCATTGGTTGGTTTGTGTTCCCTGCGCGGGCAGAAGGACCCTTGGTCCCGTGACTGGAACAGTTCCTGGGCAGAGCTCCGGCCATGCGGCTGGAGAAATAAACATCTCTGAAACAGCTA
>NW_008236213.1:2145061-2157654 GCF_000691975.1 Corvus brachyrhynchos | reverse complement strand
AGCCTCGTTCCCATTGGTTGGTTTGTGTTCCCTGCGCGGGCAGAAGGACCCTTGGTCCGGTGACTGGAACAGTTCCTGGGCAGAGCCCCGGCCATGTGGCTGGAGAAATAAACATCTCTCTGAAACAGCTATCAAGAATCTGTCTGTCCATATATATTTCCTTTCCACAGGACTCCTGGTTTGATATATGCGTGTTGCAGGATCCCCACTGCAACATTCACCCAGAGGGTGGCTGGGCACAGGGACAGGCTCCCCAGGGCAGTGGTCACAGCACCAAGCCTGACAGAGTTCAAGAAGTGTTTGGACAATGCCCTTAGGCACCTGGTGTGACTCCTGGGGTGTCCTGTGCAGGGCCAGGAGCTGGACTTAATGATCCTTGTGGGTCCCTTCCAAGTCAGCTTATTCTGTGATTCTGTGACTCTGTGATTCTATGAGATATCCACCAGCTCTCTGGGCAACCTGTTCCACCATTTCATTGCTAGATAGCCAAGCCAATATAGTTTGGCCTGTCTAAGCTGAGTATTCACTCAGCTTATACAGGCAAGATTCCTTGGGTGAAAATGTGCAAACAAAGCAAATTGTCAAATTGGGTTTTGAAAATCAGTATCATACAGCACTTGAGTACCGAGTTCAGGATCCTAGAAAGAAGAAACTGGAGAAGGACATCACTGAAGGATAATAAGATTAAAGTTCTCATGGATTTTTTCCTCCAGTTATCACAGTTTCTGGAGGAGAAATCCTCAGCAGAGGACATTTTGTAGTGGCATAAATTGTATCTGTTAACACAAGCCAAGAGCTTACTTCAACTGCTTAATATTTTCTTGTTCACTGCTCCAACTAATTTCCCTTTGTCAGTTATGAGAGAGTCTGCTAAAGGAGATACAGCATTAGAGGTTGAGTTGAAGCTATCCAAGGCACAGAACAGATAAGTATATTTGCTGGACATAATTACATATAAGAAGTCAGTTCTGATTGCCTGGGGTGAATTATAGGTGGATGTATTAATGACCTTGCTTGCTAATTTGCTGAAAATTAAGGTAATGCATATACAGAAAAATATCTCATAGTGTTCAAGAATACTAATATTAAGATGTGTTCTCATTTCCTGCTGGGTGAGAACATTTAAAGAAGCAGCACGCGTGATCCAGCACTGTTCAATTCCTTTTTTTTTTTTTTGTACAGGAGATCTATGCTGTTGACACTGCGTCCTCAGAGAAAGTCATTGAGAAGGGACTTGAGAGCTTTTCCAGCATCCCTCTGAGTGTAAACATGAATGTTTTCTGTTAGCAAATGCAGAAAGAGATGGTAGAGGAAAAGGAGTAAGAAGAATCTGAGAGCAATCTGAAAGAGATGTATCATTATATTAGCCAGCTCAGATGTGACATCAGCCTTCACCAGACTTTTGGGGAAAAGGGGGCGGTAAGGGAATGTGGAGGATAAAGACTGTTTTAAATTATCCTAAAGGAACTAAATTTTCCTGCAGTTGATCCATGAGGCTCAAATAATCTCCAGTCTCTCCGTCTTCAAAACAACTAGGTTTTATGTGAAAAAAATATACTGATACCACTCACATGTTTGTCATAATGTAATGGTTTGGCTCTAACCCAGAATTAGCACCCGTTTTCCTTAGTCATCTATTATTACAACCTTAGTCAAAGTAATTCTAAAAGAAAGGAAACATAGACTTTATTTGTGTACCCAGTTGTACTGTCTTTAAGTGAAGTCAGTTAAAATTATACATAGTTAATGGTATTATCTTCGTTTCATCAAAAATTTAAAAAAAAAATTGTGTGACACATACATAAATACTTTGAAAGATATTGCTGATATTATGCTAACAGTAATCAATATTTTACTAATCTACTGTAAGCATTAATTTATTACCTTAAACCAGACTTCTTTTATGGTTGTTTCTTGTGTGTGAGAGGGAAGATTTTTAATGTTCTCAATAGTTTAATCTTCTTGTTTTCAAGTAGTTGAGATTGCAATAGATATATAGTATACCTATATTATTATCATATAGGAAAATGAACTAAACAGTTAAATGTTATGAATCACCTTTTCTACTTCTGATTTTAGTGCAGATACTACAACCTACTGCAGCATAAATACAGGACAGCTACTAGTATTGCATAAAATAGAGCTGCCAACTCTGACTTCTGTCACTTAAACTGATAACTGCAATAGTCAGACACGAAATATGAATATAAATTAAAACCTCTACTGTGTCTGTTCAAAACAATGTGGTCTATATGCAATTCTGGTTAGCATAGAGAAAAATCTCCCATACTGAATATGCCTTTAGAGCTTCATTCTAACTGTACTCATTGCTTTTACCAAGGAATGACTGAAGGTGATTATCAGGGAGAGATGACCTGGAAGATTCATGACGAAAGCTTAGAGACCATGGCTAGAGTTTAACACTCTTGAGGTCAAAGCTGCTGAAGGACAGTAGTCACTCATTCTTCCCTTGCCAACTGTGCTCCAGTACTAAGAATCCTTTATTGCTGAACACACTCAACCAGATTGCCTGCACTGCCTAGGGCCTGAAATGTTCATATAGACTACATGTTAAAACCCTGGAGTGCAGATCCAGGGACTTCGGGAAAGCAGGGTACTTCAGGTAGCTGAAGTAGTCTAAAGTAGCTTTGCAGGAGCAAAGAAAAGCATATGCTGGGTGACTAGATTTGTTCTCTTATAGGAAGGTGTTACGAAGCAAAGGACACTAGTGTAAGTATTTGGATTTGAACCTGACATGGTTTTGCTTTTGATGTGTGGCACTTACAAACTATGTTTGTTCTCAGCATCAACTGGTATTTTTTTTTTCCAGAAAGCATTAAAGGTTCTTTTAAGGGGTCATGAAAAGCTTGTAAGAGCTCTTCTCTGTCCTGGCAATATGTGTAAAGTGCTCACCAGTCTCTGGGCAGGAACGTTTCTTTCCTTTTTTGCATTATTCCCCCACCTCTTACCTGCATACACAAAGGCAAAGACAATCAACTTCTGCCTAAAGTCATTGCAGAAAAGCAGGTTCCCCTGACTGTCCACTTTTACATGAATTTCCAGTGCCTCGGTTGCTCATATTGTTGAAGTCTGTGTTTCTCATTCTTGTTGTTATTCAGAGCCGGAGCACTGTACCAGTGTACTTTCCTGAGCTGTGGAGGCAGCTCAGGTAGCTTTCTTGAAATTCTTCCCTATGACTGCCCTCTCTTTGGTAAATATTTTTGCTGCAAATCAAATAGACTATATAGCCACTTTCTACTGAAGAACAGCAGCAGGTGTCAGCTCTGTGATAAATCTTGACTCTAAAGTCAGAAAAGCCAGCTTCTTGAATGCTGTTTGACACGGCTGACTCAAGAGCTACTACATACATGCAGTGTATTGATTGATACACCTGTTTTTCCTCTGTATAATTGAAGCTGCTGTTTGCGCTAATCTTCACTTCCCGATGCATTGCTTTTAGAAAGCAACATCATGTTTGTTCCCTGTGTAAAACCTACTGTTCATGCAGTGAAACTATTCCCATTTGAGAAGCACAAGCTGCAAAACTCATTAAGTACCTGTGATAGAATATACATGGATGTAGGTCTCAGGCAGAATAATAGCCTTCTCATTATTTCCAGTAGAAATGAAATCAAATGTTTAAAAATACATGGAAAGTAAGTTTTTTGCTTAGTTACACTCCAAGCTTTTTGATACTAGACTTTTAAAACAAAATATAAAATATATGGCTTTTTTGTCATACTTCTTTGGGTAAAAAATAAAGGCCGTCTGGGTCTAACAGATGACTTCTTTCTCCAGTTCTGTTCAAAAGAAGTCTTTGCACTGTCTGCTTTCAAGCTATTAGAGCTCAGAGGAATGGTGCCAGA
This sequence comes from Corvus brachyrhynchos, assembly GCF_000691975.1. NCBI lineage: Eukaryota > Metazoa > Chordata > Aves > Passeriformes > Corvidae > Corvus > Corvus brachyrhynchos. The sequence goes on along the minus strand of NW_008236213.1, from coordinate 2,153,788 downwards.
AGACCAGTGCAGGAAAGAATGTGTTTGTCCCATGAATGCATTTTTCCTGCCTCTTTACCGATGTCTAATACTGCAGCTCTGACCACCCTAAAAATACAGATTTGAACAGTAGAGCTCTTGATGTAATGCTTTTATATGTGTCCATAACCAGAGTGTTCGTTGCTATTGTGGGTTGACTGAACTTGTCGTATATCTAAGTAGTTGTCGTAGGGCTGGAATGATCTGGTACACTGGATGAATACAAAAAAGTTGACATTACCGCATTCCTTATGTTTTTGCTTTATGAGGTTGACGGGTGAGTAATTATGAAGGTAATCCTAGAGGCAAATTAGATTATCAGGCGCAAATCTGCATTTCATATTCCTGAAACTAGAGCCATATGACCTTGTTTTGCATTTCTAACCAGATGAGAATAATAATGTACTAAAATCTGAGGAAGCAGGTACTGCCTAAAGTAAATCCTTCCTTCTGAGTGTACCTACACAAAGAACATAAAAAGTGGTTCATAAGTTAGAAGAAATTGTAAACAGAAACCATCAGGCCCTGCTGAAAACCTAACCAGAATATCTCAGTAGATAATTTTTGAACTGTGTATGCCATATTTGTTTCTTGTTTTCCTTCTGCTATGCAAAGCAACTAGCAAGACTTGGATAAATATTAAAAAATATAATATTCTCATGAATCTTGAATTTTCTTGAAGTAATATTTTTACTTGTTAACTACAAAATGCAGTTATTTGAACAAGCAAAATGCAGTATGAAAAGCTATATCAGTAAATGCTAGCAAATCCAAAGCAAGATTAAAATTTATTGCCAGCACAGCATTAATTCTCATTCCTCTGCATTTTGTTACAGTTACCAGAAATATAGGAAGAAGATTCTCATAGAATAGAGTTCCAACTGAATAATTAATTTTTCTTCTTCAGCAAATATATAGACATATGCTTCTTTAAGAATAATTGTCTGCTTATTGTTTCTGTACTTATTTGTAAGTATCTCACTTTTGATGGACCATATTATGCACAATTTTCAAAGAACATAATCTAATTAATTTCCTCATTTCTTCTCTTCCAACCTTTGTTGTTTTTTTTGCTCCTAACACTCCAATGACAGCAGCAACTATAATGAGATAACAATATTATCTTATTTTACAGAAAAAGAAACAGAGACAAAGGGACTTTCTTAAGCCAACAATGAGTCAGTGGGAAAGGCAGAATCCAAATTTACTTTCAAGCTAATTTCTGACCACACTCAGACTTCCATAACAAGCAGCTTGGCATTTTGATTGCATTTGTGAGAATGTATGCAGATTAGACTCCAATTAGGCATGTTGAAAATGAGAAACATGGAACCTGGCTGTACTGAGAGTTTCTCTGAATCATGGCAGGTAAGGGATCCTTCCCTGATGACTGTATGTTACTCCTCCTTGCTAGAAAATGCTACTGCAGAGGAACAGCTAATGAAATTACTTGTGACCCATCATTGACTCTGGTCAGAAACTGGCCTGCTCCATGAAATGTCTTAAAATGACACAATGGTTTCTGCAGAGAATATCTAACTGTGCTCTCTATGGCCAGCTGCCAGAATTTTTCTCAGTACCTTATGCAGAAGTCATGATGACAGAACTGGGTTCATTTGCAAAACATCAATCCAACACATCCTGTCTTTAGCTTCCTGCTTTTATGCTCTCATTTGCTGCACAATTTGCAAGTTCCAGAGCACTTGGGACAGACTATGTAAACAGACTGATTAATTCCCTTCCTGATTAATTCCTCTTCACCCTCAGCCCTGCATGCCAAATGAGCATGCCCATAGGATTGCCAGGCACAGTGAGCTAAACCGAGATACTACGGCTGAACTTGCCCCGAGGTTCAGATGTTCACATTCAGTTGTTATTTTGGTGAGGTGTGTAGAATTTTGCTATAAGTGAAAGCAAGAGAAGGAAACAGACATCCGAAATATGAACACACCAAATGGATTAAGAGGCAGTTGCAGATATTAGAGACAGGATATGGTGATTTCTCTGAAACAACGGAAATGCTCCCCTTTAATGGAAATAATGGTGGCCTAATGCTAAAGGCTGCTGCCAGCTCCCTAGCATGATAATGTACTGCATGTATAACAAGGAAGACAGGGAACTGTGGAAGCATTTAACTTGGAAATAAGGAGCAAAATGCAGATAGACAATATGTCATTAATAATGTATGGAATCTGCCAACCACTCAACATCTCTACTCGGCTGAACAAATTATTAGCTGCTTTTAAAGACTCCGAATGATTATGAAGTTGATCTGACATTTAAGGCTGAATTGGAGCTCCTTCCTCAGTTTTGATTTTCAGCCCAAGTTTTCAGAACTGAGAGAAGGTGGATGCCTCTAACTGAAAGCTAATGAGATCTACAGGGGATCAGCACCTCACAGAATTACATCCTCACATTTGACCTCCAGAGGCTTATTCTTCATATCCCTGATGAAATAGGACTGATGTCTGAGTAGGTCTGATGATTGGTGTTTTAAGTACCTATGCAGAATAGAAAATCAAGCAATGATTCTTTTTCTTCCTGAGTCATGCGTAGCTAAGGGACCCAAAAATAGCTATTGGGTTGTTTCCTTCCACAACAGCCTCTTCTAACACAGCTGCAGAGTATTCATGGAAGTACTTGATAAAATCACCATGATATCATTAGCAGCAACTGTGTTTCTGTCTTGAAATGCTTATCAGAGGAGAAAAAGCAAGAAAGATTAAATTATATTAGAGCTAGATGTGAATATATTTGTTTCTTCATTCATTTTTATATTTCTGGCTGAAAAATACACAAACTGACTACGTGCAGTTCTTTCAGTTCTGTCTTCTTTTCACCTTTTTTTTTTTACTTAAGTCTATAGTTACTATAGCAGAAACTTTCAAAATAAAATCTAGTGAACTGCAGAAGAATTAATGAACTATAGCAGTATCTATCATTTCCACTAATTACTGGAAGCTCTATGCTAACATCATACAGAGGGAAGACAGACCTAAGTCAAATGCAAAATGAATCAACACAGCATCCACACATCTCACTGACTGTGTGTATATCTGAAAAAACTGGTCAGATTCTTTCTGTAACCAACCAACCTCTCACCAAGAGTAGAAAAAGAATCAAACTGCTTGGTTTGAGAGCCTAAACCCCATTGTTTATGGCTGCTGGTTCCCTTGGCCATTCTGCAGAACCTTAAGCATATTAATTAATTACACAGCATTTGCTGCTATGTTGTTTTAACAACCTTTTTGGCAGTGCAGAAATTATTTGACAGGACAAACTGTGAAAATTCCTACCAGAGCAGAACCCCTCTCTCTGGGTCAATCTGATTGATCTGAGTTGTTGTCAGCACTGAGTCATCAGTGTCATCCAGTGACCATCTAGATTTGTGATGTGGCATATCACAGACATGACAGAACAATTTTGTTGGCCATGCTTAAATATTTATCTGTTTTATAGAAATTAATGTATACCCTTTTCTGCCATCAGAGCTTCCTCTTGTCTAGGCCAGATCTTGTGAATAATGGTACAGGAATGCATGCACAATAGCAGAACCATTCTTCTGACATACAGAAAGTTTATGGTAATGACATTTCACCATGAATAGAAGTTGTGTTGCAAAACCATTACAAGAGTAATACATTTGATATGTAATTTAAATGCATTTTTAAATTTGACTGTGCATTCACTGCTAGTAAATATCTCTGCAGGTACATGCACAATTCCAAGCATGGGTTTTAGTTCCATAATCTCTATAATCTTTGATCACCATCTGCCCATCATGATGAACATACATCACTTTGAACTCCTCTTGAATGGTTTGCAGACTCTAAGTGTGAGGCCCTTTTTCAGGAAACAGCTGAGCAGATGTTTTTAAAATTTTTGAAGTTACAGTTGGTACCAAAATCTGTGCCAGATGACATGTTACTGCCACCTTCAGCTCCAGGTGGCATTTTTGCCCATGCCTGGATAGGTCACTGGACATGCAGATGAATAGGTGGCGATGAGTCAAGAGTTAGACATTTTTGTTCTTCAGCCCTAGGACACACAGTATAGGGAGATGCCTTCAAAGAGAGGAGTGTGAAATGCCTGTTTGATCTCTACAGACCTGCGTGACCCTTACTGTAGACAAGACCATGGTGCTATGCAATAGAAAGTGAAAATCACAAGTTCTCCCCTTTCTATACACCAATGAAACCATTGCATGTAGACTATGAAGGTGCACGAAATGTGATGGTGCATGTGGTGCTGTGACCCAGTAGCCATGGCAACAACAGTGCAAAGACAGATTACCCCAGTGTTCATTTACATCAACAGCAAAACTGTAGTGATTTATGCTGGCCCCTTATCCACAAGATGAAAAGCTGCATTTCAGTTCTATGTTACAGTTCTAGTGGTTGCAAAGTTTAACAGTGAATAGACCAACAGTATCTTCTGTTCTGAGAATCAGAAGAAGGAAAAAAAATCCCTGACAGAACTGTTTGCTTGTCTTTCATTGTAATACAGACCTGTCAAGTCTCATGTGATGAGCATCAGACTTGTTCTTTTACCAACTGCTTTCTCATTCACTACTGTGGCATCTGCAGTTCATGCATCAGCAGCGTGCTGTCATGCGGCCTGACGTGTGAGTCTGGTCTGTTGGGATTTTACGGATTTGCAGAATCTGCCAAGGTCACAAACCCAAGTATCTATACAGCAGTGAAGGATCTTCATTTGTTGCAAATACAACATGGTTTACCCCATGACAAGATTCTATGTACTTTATCTGTCTTCTAACCTGACAAGAACTCTCCACAGATTTTTTTTCAATGGGTGTGTATCGGAGATCTGTGCTTGAGACAGATCTTGTCTCAGTGTCACATCCACTATCAATTTGTAGCTTAATTTCAGAACTGTATTTTGTTAATTTATGCCTGCCTTCTTGATGAAATGTTTAAAACTGGAAAGAAACATTCCTGAGATCTCTAATCATAATTTTCTTGCTCTCTACATTTCCTGTTTACCTAGTCAAAAGATCTCATACTTATTTTTTTTAAAAGAAATATTTAAAGAAGGCACACTTCAACATTTACATTTTACAATCATAAGCCAGATTTGAAAACATGACAGACTGAGCCAGGAGGAACAACCTTTATTGTTTAGTGAAAGACTCATGACTCCCTTTTTTTTCTGTTCTCTGCATCCAAAGTCCAATCCCAGGATAAGTCAAATGGCACACTGGAGTAAAAGCAATACTGTTTTCTGAAAGGTCAGGGGAAAAAAAGAAAGCTATTTGACCTTATGGAAGAGTACATGACAGGAATCGTTGTCAAGAGGTACAGATCCTTCAAAATGGCTAGAATTTTGTAGCTAGCAAGAACTTTTATTTTCTTAAATCAAAAATTGAAAGGATTTGTATGTTGACCTAAGGATTACAAGAAAGGAACTATGATCATTATTTAACTGTACTTGCCTTATTATTCTCCATATTAACTCAGATGTCATCTACTTCTGAATCTTACCTATTTGCTAATTTTACAGCATGGCCTCCACTTTGAAAGTTTTGAAAGCACAGAGAATATTTGCTCCCAATATATGCACTGAACTTGTGAAATTACATTGCATCTGTGTTATCTTTACTTATGTAGACCTCTAGTGCAAAACTGAGAAACAGCTTTCTTAACGTCTCCATCATTGCAGAGTGCATGCATCCAAAATAACTCGCTTGGTTACAAACCAGCTGCCTCCCGGTGCCTTTATTATTACAAGTTTTCTTACATTTCATATGCATCTTTGAAAATTATTGTTTGTCTTCTATGTGCTGTTGAATAGTGTTTTGGGCAAAAGCTAAAATGTGTTACAAAGATTAAAAAGTGTCCTAAAGTCACCCTGTTCTACATCTACATAAGTCAGTTTGACTGCATGAACTATCTTATAGGCAGCATGTTCATTCTAGGCTAGCTTTTGTGATGACTTATGTTATTTGAAAACGTTTTTGCCATAACCTAAGGAAAATTAATACTTCTCTTACTTTCTTTAGTTTCAATTAGCAAGTCATGACCAACTTGTTCTGTGAATCCCATAATCTGGCATTTTGTATGGGAAAAGAAAATCATTCCTGTGCGTGTAGGAAAAGAAAATGAAAAGGAGTTAGTATAATCAACACAGCTGAAAATCTGAATTGATATTCATGACTAGTCCTCTGGTGTTTCTACTACACCTGGTTAAAAGAATAAGACATTTTACTTACCTGGGTCCCCGATATGTTAACACCTGGTGAAAATACTTAATTCATAGAAATTATGTTTAAAAGGGAGCCTCAAGTACACTGTGCTTCAAAAATGTTAATGTACTGTGACCCAGTAATTAGTAATCAACAGAAACTGCTGCCTCATGAACACAGTGCTCCGTGGACAAGAGTATTCAGGAGTATCATCACAGTAGACCACTGGACTACCATGCTTGAGCTACAAAAACTTGTTTGTGTCTAGCACTATACTATTCCATTCTGGTCCATTTCTTTCTGATACCATCTTCAAAAGCCTCTGAAGAAGACAGAAAGAAAAAGATGAAGTTTCTGCCAGACAATAAATAAGAGGCAAAAATGGGGTAACAAATGTATCATCTCTTCAACCAACACACAATGAAAAATAACAAGGCCAGGCTGGATGGAGCTCTGAGCAACCTGCTCTAGTGGCTGGAGTCCCTGCTTACAGCAGGGGAGCTGGAACCAGATGAATCCTTCCAACACAAACCACTCTATGATTCTACAAAATCAGTGTTAATTGTGCAATTTTTAGCATTTGAAAATAAAAGAAAGAAACAGAAAAATATTGTTTATGCAGATATGCTGTTTACTTTAATATTTGCATTACAAGAAAATAAATCCCATGCTTTACAGAAGGACATATGACAGTGTAAAAGTCACACAGATTTATGTTCTATTGATAGTTGCCTGTGGAGATTTTAGGTGAGAGACTGCTTCAAGACTTTAATGCTAAGATAAATACAAATATAATTAAAAGATGTGGAGGATCTTCGTCTTGGGATAAATTTGGGAACCTGGCATCATTCAAGTCTTGTAATTTCTAATGTATCTGCAGTAAATCTACTTTAAAAGTTTAATATAATAATAAATCCATAGTATCTATTTTCTAAATTCCATAATCAAAACCTTCTCTGAATACTTGAATCTCCGGTTTCAAATATCTATTCAGCTAAGATTTAAAGTGACATTTCAGAATGAGAAATGTTTTATGGAAAACTATAGTTTAATACATTCAGTGATGTATTTATAATACTTTCTAATGTGATGTATTTATAATACTTTCTAAAACCAAAACTCCATGAAAAAAAGCTTTCATAGGAGAAAAAAGCTCTCTGTTTGTTTCCTAACTGAAATTGATAACATATAATATGCCCTGTATTCAGAGGGAAATGGGTTGCTACTCAGGATTTTTGGTAGATAGTCACCTAAAATCAATAGTAAGACTAAATTGCATGCATTAAGAAAACCCAAAAGCGACTCTTAGCTGCTCATGTGTGTATACACTCATACAGATGGGTCTAAAATGCTGAGCAAATTCAAGATATCTACATGCCCACAATGGCAGAAAGATCAACATGCTGTGTTTCATGCAGGAAAAAAAGGTGAGCTCCAAAAAATGTCTTTGAAAAAGATACTTCCTATCTTCTTACTATAGTGGGGTAGGTATAAACAGCTGCAAAGTACATTAAAAACTTGCAAAGCTGGAATGAAATTTCTTCTGGCGTACACTTTAATCCATATTCATGTCTCTATGACACAATTTGCTCATGTCACAGCTCCTAGGGGTGCTTCACTTCATGCAATGCTGTAACCACTGGACTCTGTCTAGCAGGCTGCTACTGCCTGAACGTTCAGTGAGGGCTTCCTAGGGCCGTGTGACTAGTGGCATCCCAGAGTCAATTTCAGACAGCCCTGCGATCTGGCTCTGGCAGCTAGCAGTGTTACAACGCAGTGGTGGTAAAGAAGGTAGAGAAGGGTCTCTCATGAGGGTTTGAGATGGCTTTACTCACACCTTGCTCCCACGATGTTCAGAGGCGGAGAGACCTCGTAGGCTGAGTGCGGGGTGGTTTTGTAAGGGGGCCAAGGGCGGTCCCTGGGCGGGGTTGGGGTAAAGAAGCAAAGAGGGAGAAACCGAGGGAGTGGCCAAGGCTAGGGAGGGAACAGGGGGAACATACAGAATCAGGGGGTTAACAGACCACCACAATGCAGTGTATACCACATATGTAAAGCAGATAACCCACTGGTCAAACTGCTGTTTCCATGCTGCCTCAGCCAGCACTGCTGCCTTCTCCTGCCCTTTCCTCTGCCTGGGATGTATCCAGCTCTCAAACCTTGGGCAGACATCCCCAGAGTGAGTCACCCATATCTCATCTTCACCGTTTCATTAGAGCAGAACATGCCAAATCTTAAATCTGGCTCCAACACCCTTTGTACATTTTCCTACCCTTTGTAGACCTGTCCATTTGGGCCCAAGGTAAGTATGGGGTCCTCATTAGAGGATGGGGTTATGCAAGACCTGCTGAGACAGATATTTAAAGCATCTCCTTGGACGATGTTTAAACACCACCTCATAATGACATCAGTACAGACATCAAAAATGGCTGCCCCCAGCCAGAACCGGAGCGGGATAACGGGACGGGAGCGGGAAAACAGGACGGGAGCGGGATGACGGGGCGGGAGCG